>NC_135477.1:196570097-196940032 GCF_052094955.1 Ictidomys tridecemlineatus
TTTCAGATGGTACACACTGATTTTTTATGTAATTGTTATTGACTTTAGTCTTCTAATATTATTGTACTTACACTCTTACTTATGAGGGTACTTATATATTTCAAGTGCCCAACCTCAGAGGCAGTTTCTCAAGAAGTCATTAAGCCATCAGAGCTCCATGTTTGTGAAGTGTTTTCCCTGTCCCTTACTTTTGGAATCTCCTCTACCACCTTCATGGTTGTGAACACCTGAGAATTTTCAATTCCAGATATGTATTCACAGATTTTCTTCCTCTTCTCCTCTAATTGTGTCTTACTTGGGGCTATGGTAAGGTCAAGGCAGTGTTCTGGATAAGAGTGGGAAGATTTTTGTGTAGCACATGTTTGCATACACATTGGATCCATTTTCCTATTTTCCATTCAAAATACTGAAAGCCTGACACTAACCTATAACCTGCTAGACTCTGACTACTAATCCTATCATGATGGAGAAAAATAAATTTAACAGAAAAGAAGTACGGGCAGTTCAGAGGAGGCATGGTGTATACTTGGAATTGCCTTTTGCTTTATCAAGGCTATGTGATCTAAATCTTGTCAACTTTTCATTGTAATAATTCTCCATGAGTTTTGAAAGTTAACAAATATGCAAATTCCTGTCTCCCTTTCTCTGTAGCCTATTCAGCACATGTATTTTTATATTCATATATAGAATCCTGTCTGGTATCACACGTACATTCTTGTGAGGTTGCTGACTTTGGCAGATACAAATTGTGAGAAGAGTTCACTCCCTGTAAATGCTGATGGAACTGAAAATTCAACCTATGGGTGAGCTTCCTAGATGAACAATATTATACATAAAACGATGTTCAGTAAAATGAATATTTTTGGACCTGTGGATGATATATATTCCATGATGAACTTCGATTGGCATATATATTGTTACATTTTATGTGTGTGTGTGTGTGTGTGTGTTATGTGTGTGTGTGTGTGTGTGTGTGTGTGTGTGTGTGTGTGTGTATATATATATATATACTCTCCAGATTTTTCAAAATATGAAATATATGTATCTTATTATACACTCCCTAAATTCATTCATCTTCATATATGTGGATTTATAATCAACTTTTCAAAAGATTATTCTCAGAAATATTCATTTTCCTGAAATACATATTTGTTTCCTAATACTGAAAACTAACTTCAGTGAATGGTGCATAAAATTTATAAAATTTCTGCAGTAACTGACCCCAGGTTAACATCAATGCAAGTAGATTCCTATGGGACATGATGTGTAATTTGATGTTAATTTTTATTCAACATTGGTACATTACTATTTCTTCAGTTCATGTACATCATAGGATATATCCTTTCATCCACAAGTTCAGAAATTTATAGGCATTTGATTCACTTTCAATCACTTCCTCCTTCAGAACACATGTATTCCTCCATGTTTCTTGACTGGCCTTTTCATGAGACTTCTTTCCAAACACATTATTTTCAATTTCCATAATCATTTTTGAAGCAAAATCTCACACTCTTCATGATCAAGAGAAACCTTAATATTACCATTAGATGTATAACTGGTTAGAATGAATGTAGGTATATCAATATGAGATTTCATATATATTTTAAGATATCAATTCAATCCATTATTTATAGTTGGAACAATTTATATTATTTATTCACAGTATGGTCTATTCATGCATCTTCTCTCTATTCATAGTCACAGGATATACCTATTTGTATCCCAAATACTAGTTTATAGGTCTTCAAAACATTGCTTCCAGAAATGGTGGAAGAAATACTCATGTCACCTGATCTACATATTCATTTCATCACAGTAATATTCTGGACACAAAATGCAAAGGTCACACTTATGATTGTACCAATGCCTAAATTGAAGGTGAGCATGGGTTACTAAAAACATCCATGTCTATATTGTCTAATGCTTTCAAATTTCAATCCTAATGGTGACTACATATTTGTTTCTTCCTAAAATTATATATTCAAACTCCCCCTTTTGAATATGTCTAATCCTATCACACACTTTATATTTTGCCTGATTTCCTAATGTCTGTAGTGATATCTGCTTTCCTACATATTTTCTTCAGTTCATCATTGTGACTGACTCTTCACATGTGCTGACATTTGCATTTACTCTGTAACCTAAACCTGATTGCAAAAGAGCTTTTGGTCCAAATCCTATACTCACTCTTTTTCCTAAACCTACCCACTATCTTCTTAACCCTACCGACTATCCCATTTTGACTGGATGTTCTCTTGTATATTCAATAATCCAAGGTACAAGATGCTATGCCATTGTATACTGATTTATCTGATACATATATTAAGAATGTAATTAAAACCTGTGTATCCCAATTATGGGCCTAATGCCCTTCTGTGCTTCAAATCTTACCTAGATTTCTGTTTCCATACTTATATTTCATCTATATATTCTTATAAATATCACAGGTTCCCAATACCGGTATTTATGCAGCAGAATGATACCTAACCCAAATCGACCATGTTATTAACCCTAACCATACACAGTTCCCTCAATCTAACTTTATAGAAGAGCAGGTACAGAGTTGATCTTACAATACAGGAATGTAGGGGATCCTACACATGCTGAGAACCTCAAAGTTTGATGCAGAAATTATCCCTGGAGAAGATGTAAGCAGCTATGCAGGACCTGAGAGAGCAAAAGTCATCTTCCATGGCAAACAACCCGGTCAGAAATAAGGGATGTGTCTGAATCAGCCTCTCTCTTCTCAATGCAGGGAAGATGGACCAAACCAGGCCTTTGTAGATAGCTGTTCCCGGGTGCCTATGGTTTACGTAGCATTCTAACTTGTGAAAGTGTCACAGGAAGATGGAGCAGCCTCCATCTCATGAGACTCTTGGAAGCAATTGTTAGAAAAAAGTGGTTGCCAAGGCAGTGTTCTCATTCATTTCCTTGAAGGATGTGACCTCACCTCACTTCCTTGATGATAGAACTCTCTGAACTTGGGATCCAGGTAGCGAGGCACCCAGAGCCAGTCCCAGTCCCAGTACCAGTGGGCTCACTTGTTTGGATTTACCAAGGACAGAGTCAGTCTGTCTTGCTACCTACTGATTTGAGGATGGCCAAATGCCAGGAAATATCTGAAGAGGGGCCTTTCCAAAGAAAGAAGGTAGTGGCTCATCTCTGGCTTCTGACAACTTCACAGAGTTGGCCAAGGATACCAGATCTGAGACAGGACAGGCCACTGTTGGGAAACATAGTATGGCCCACCAGTCAGAGGACACTCCGGGTAGTCACAGACCTAATTCCAGGAATGAGGTGCCTTTGTGAGTGTGTGTTTGAATTTGTGGTTTTGTCTCATGTTCTGAAAACATGTAGGAAAGGCGATTTGTTCGGTTTGGAGTGGACTATTTGTAGTGAGTCGTTTGCACAAGGCGAGAGTTTCTATGTCTATGTATCCCACTGTGTCTATGGTTGTAGATATTAGAAAACATTCTGTTTTCTAATATCTACAACCATATGGATGTGTCCTGTCTAATGGAAAGCTTCCCAGCATTCATCCTGCCCAATTTATAGATGGACTGTGGCTTGCCTTATCGATGGGCAATACCTACTATTTTCCTAAGTTCCTGTATTCTTCCTAAATTCTGGTCACTCTCCAGAACAGGCTCATGGTTTTGTGTCCAACATATGTACCACCTCCAAGCTCTGTGACATGGCCATGTACTGGATAGCTGAAGGGAATGCTGAGCATCTCAGAAAACTCAGATATCAGTGTGACCAGTAAAGTCTCACTGGAAAAAACCTGCTTGGCTACATAAAAACCCAAGTAGCATGATCAAGAGCTGTCAGTGCCATAGTGTTAATCTGGTGAGAAAAGTCTGTTCCTGGGCCTTTTTCTTACCTATTGTTCTGTTGCCCTGAATGTCAGGAATGTCTTTGCCTCAGGCCACCCCTTTGTGAAGCCTGAAGAAAACAGTTTCCAAATGGAAATGAAGAAGCATCACCTGTGGCTTTTTGGTTAATTGCTTTGTAAAGGGATGCGTCTGAATCAGCATCTTCGTTCTGTGTGAGGCTGTGCCTTAGGTTCTCAGCACCCATGGAACTAAATAAAGAACCCATGTGTCCATCCATAACAAAAATGGCAAAAGGAACAGTCATTGTGGATGAAGTCTTCCGCCATACTCTGTAAGGTTCCTGACATCGGTGAAATGAGAATAGGTATCCTTTGTGTCAAATTGTAAAGGTCTGGCGAAATGTCGGAGGGAGAGACCACCCAAGAGACTGACTCCATGCAATTGGCAAAAGGGGATATTTATTGGGGATCCATTCCAGTGCGCTGGGACTCTGTGCTCACTCAAGAAGGGAGAGCAGCCCAGAGCCCAGAGCAGAGTTCAAGAGGAGCTTAAGTACACTTTTTGGAGAGGGTGGGGGGCTTTGCATACATCAGAACAAATCATCATGAGGCGCGGGAAAATTGAACAACAACCCTGAGTCAGGATTAGTGCATACATTGGCGGGAACAATCAGGGCAGGAGTGATTGGTGCTCCTAGGTGGGGTACACATTCAAACTGATTGGTTTAGGTCCTGCAATGCCTACGTGCCGAACAACTCGGAACCCTTAGCTATTAAACAACCAGAAAGTCAGTGGAAATATTTACTGGGCAGTTCCAGTATTGTCCTAACAGCTACAGGGATTACAGGTTTTGGGGGGTAGCAGAGGGACTCTAACAATACCCAGTCTTTTACTTTTTAACCCAATCCCCGCACTTTGGAAACTTTAGGATGCCTGGTCTTTTACACTTTAACTCAGGCTCTGCGGCTTAGAATCAGCTTGGAAATTTTACCTTTACAAAATGAGTTCTTCAAAGCCATACAGAGGCAAGCCCATAGGCACTTGGGTTTTCTCATGACTCCAATTCACATAAAGAATCTATACCCAACAGTCAATAGGCCTCAAATTTTAGAAGAAGAGTAGTATTAATGGCAGGCCTATTTGATCTCTCTTGGTTCTCAGGAAGGGTGTCCAGGCCAACCTGTCTTTAGGCAAATGAGGAGCATGGGAGCTTATTTTGGACACTGTCTTGGGCTGCGCCCCTCATGGAAACCTCCAGCCAGAGGTTATGATGAGTGTCTATATGGAAGAAGATGAGGGCCATGTGGGAGTGTTTTGGTTTGAATTGTGGTCATTTGTGTGGTGGTTGGAAGAGATGACTGGATCCACCTCAGCTTGAACTCTGTGTGATTCGTTTTGCAGACTGAGTTCTGGAACTTATCTCAGAAATATATTGCCATTAATTGTGTTGGGATTTTAGGAGGCCACACTTGAGAATCACCCATGAAATCTGAGATCTAGGTCCAGGGTGGCTTTCCACACAGCACTGGGAATCTCAGCCAGGATATCACATGATTTATTCTTAAAGACTTGGAAGCCATAGTTGATAGTCAAAACACATATGGATCTCACATAGTAGACCTTAATGGGCCTGGATTCATGTGATCTTTTGGCCACCCTTTGGGAAGTCTTGCCTGCGAGTGTTCTCCAGAGCTTTTTAAAAAGAGATTAATCAGGGCTGGGAATGTGGCTCAGGTGGTAGTGCGCTCCTCTGGCATGAGTGCGGCCTGGGTTCGATCCCCAGCACCACATACCAACAAAGATGTTGTGTCCGCCGAGAACTAAGAAATAAATATTTAAAAAAATTTCTCTCTCTCTCTCTCTCCTCTCTCACTCTCTCTTAAAAAAAAAAGAGATTAATCACCATTGAATTATTCCCGAACTAATTGAAACACACAGTGCCTCCTACTTCATCCTTGAAATATGGCTAGGTTAAAATCATGAAATTTTTGAAATTTCAGGTGGTACTGGAGAACATTTGGATGTCCTGTTGCAGATCATGACTGTACTAGACATTGCCTTGATTGACTGGATTTCATGAAAATGGTATAGAACAGAGATGCCAGTAAGTTGGAGCCTTCTGAGAAGAGGGCCTTGAGCAATGGAGTACAGGTGTGTGATAAAATATCTGTGGTGGGGCCATGCAGATCTGCCATTGGCTTCCAAATGACTTGTGACTGACGTGGTGCAGTCAGCAGACCCTTATATGTAAAGGCATCTTGTTATGTGGAGACGTTTCAGGGCAATGTTCATAATCAAGATGCTATGGTCAAGGGGACAAGCTGTATGGGATAGCAGCCCAGTTGGTGTATTCTCTGGCAGACCCTGACCCACCACACATGACAGAACTCCTCCAGCACTGTGTCCCAGTTGAACTCTTTGTATGTCATGAGACAAATACCAAACTCCCAGTGCAGTGGAAGAAACACCATGAAAAGTGGAGGATGACCAAATGGATTCACAGTCCACATGGGGAGACACTAAGACCCCAGTGGCCACAGTTTACCTACAAACACAGAATTCAGCATTGCTGCCTTTGTTCTTTGGATAATAAGAAACCATATCCTCCTGGTCACATAGATGCAGACCCAGCTCTGATGGACTCACTACAAAGGAATCGAAAGATACTGACAACAACATATATTTCAAGTGCCCAACCTTGGAGGCAGTTTTTCAAGAAGTCATTAGGCCAGCAGAGCTCCATGTTTGTGGAGTGTTTACCCCGTCCCTTACTTTTGGAATCTCCTGTAACACCTCCAAGGTTGTGAACTCCTGAGCATTTTCCATTCAGGATTCTATTTTCAGAGTTTCTTCCTCTTTTCCTCTAATTGTGTCTTACTTGTGGCTATGGTAAGGTCAATGTAATGTTCTGGATGAGAGTGGGAAGATATTTGTGTAGCACATGTTTGCATACAGATTAAATTCATTTTCCTATTTTTCATTCGAAATAGTGAATCCCTGAAACTAACCCATACCCTACTAGAGTCTGACTACTAATCCTTACATGATGGAGAAAAATAAACCTAACAGAAAAAATGTACAGGCAATTAATATGAGGCATGGTATATACTTGGACTTGCCTTTTGCTTTATCACGGCTATGTGTTATAAATCTAGTCAACTTTTTATTGTGATACTTCTATATGAGTTTTAAAAGTTAACAAATATTTAAATTCCTGTCTCCATTTCTCTGTAGCTTATTCAACACATGTATTTTTATATGCATATATAGAATCCTACCTGGTATCACATGTACATTCTTGTGAGATTGCAGACTTTGGAAGATACAAATTGTGAGAAGAGATCACTCCCCCTAAATGCTGATGGAACTGAAAATTCAACCTATGGATGAGATTCCTAGTTGAACAACATTATACATAAAACTATATTCAGTAAAATGAATATTTTTGGATCTGTGGATGATATATATTTCATGGTGAATTTCAATTGGCATATATATTGCTACTTTTTAATTTGTATATATATACTCTGCAGATTTTTCAAAATATTAAATATATGTGTTTTATTATACATTCCCTAAATTCATTCACTTCATGTATTTGGATTTATAATCAACTTTTCACAAGATTATTCTCAGAAACATTCCTTTTCCTGAAATACATATTTGTTTCCTAGTACTGAAAGCTAACTTCAGTGAATGGTGCATAAATATCCTAATATTTTCTACAGTAATGAACTGAAGTTTAAAATCAATACAAGTAGATTCCTATGGGACATGATGTGTATTTTGTATTTAATTTTTATTCAATATTGGTACATAACTATTTCTTCAGTTTATGTACATCATAGGATATATGCTTTCAACCACAAGTTCACAAATTTATAGGCTTTTGATTCACTTTCAATCACTTCCTGCTTCAGAACACATGTATTCCTCTATGTATCTTGAATGGCCTTTTCATGAGACTTCTTTGCAAACACATTATTTTTGATTTTCATAATCGTTATTGAAGCATAACTCACACACTCTTCATGATAAATAGTGACCCTGAAGCCAGATTTAAAGTTAGGTAGTCAGTATAGTTAGGTAAATCGGGTCTAACATCGAGTGAAATCTAAAATGGAGGCCATGCTGGGAGTGACTCAGGGAAAACAGGACAACTCATGGAATGTTAATGAAGTTCCAAAAAGGCCCTAGGCCAAAGTTCACCTGGAAGAAGTATTAACCAACAGCCTCAACAGATTTGGAGATAGCCCATCCCAGAGAAGTGATAATCCCATCCCAAAAGGTGATAATTATGTCCACCTGTGTCCCACCCCTCGGGTCCTCCAATCTACATTCCATCACCAAACCTATAAAAAGGGGAACACATTTGCCCGATAACTGGATTCCACCTTTTGGGTCCCCTTCTTCCTCCGGGAGAAGTCTTTTCTTCTGTCCTTTAATAAATTTCTAATCTTTACTCTGACCTTGCCTCGCATGCTTCTTTGGTGTTATTCTTCAACATCGGGGAAGCAAGGACTCGTCACCGGTCAACAGCGGTAATAACCCTAATATTACCATTAGATGTATGACTGGTTGGAATGAATGTATGTATATCAATATGAGATTTCATGTATATTTTCAGATATCAATTCAGTCCATTATTTAAAGTTGGAAACAGTTATATTATTTATTCACATTATGGTCTGTTCATGCATCATCTCTATATTCATAGACACAGGGTACACCTATTTGTATACCCAATAATAATTTATAGGTTTTCAAAATATTGCTCCCAGAAATGGTGGAATAAATACTCATGTCACCTGATCTACATATTCATTTCATCACAGTAATATTCTGGACACAAAATGCAAATTCACACTTAGGACTGTACCAAAGCCTAAATTGAAGGTGAGCATGGATTAGTAAAAACATCCATGTCCATGTTGCCTAATGCTTTCAAATTTCAATCTTATTGGTTTCTTAAGAAACATAATTGTTTCTTAATAAACATACTGGTTTCTTAAGAAACATATTTGTTTCTTCCTAAGATTATATATTCAACCTCCCCACTCTTGAAAATGTCTAATCCTATCATTTACATTATACTTTGCTTGATTTCCTAACGTCTACATTGATATCTGCTTTTCTACATAGTTTCCCTAGTTCATAATTGTGACTGACTCTTCACATGTGCTAACATTTACATTCACTCTCTTACTGAAACCCTATGGCAAAAGAACTTTTGGTCCAAATCCTATACTCACTCTTCTTCCTAAACCTACACTGCAATCCTACCGAGTATACCTTTTTGAGTTGATGCTCTCTCCTATATTCAATAATACAAGGTACAAGATCCTATGCCATTGTATATTGATTTATCTGATACATCTGTGCAGAATGTAATTCAAACCTGTATATCCCAATCAAGGGTCCAATGCCCTTCTTACTTCAAATCTTACCTAGGATTCTGTTTTCATACTTATATTTCACTTATGCATTCTTATAAATATTTCAGGTTCCCAATACCAGTATTCATCCAGCAGACTGACTCCTAACTCAAATCAAACATGCTATTAACCCTAACCATACTCTGTTCCCTAAATCTAATTTTACAGAAAAGCAGGTACAGAGTTGTTCTTGCAATTCAGGTATGAAGGGGTTCCTGCACCTGCTGAGAACCTCAAAGGTAGATGCAGAAATGATCCCTGGAGAAGATATAGGCAGCTATGTAAGACCTGAGAGAACAAGAGTCATCTTCCATGGCAAACAACCTGGAAAGGATGAATATACAATGTTGGTAAGAATATTGGTAAGAATGTAAACAAGTATGACATCCATAGAAAACAGTATAGATGGACCTCAGGAAATTAAAATAGAATGTGTGTGTGTATATATATATACACTCACACACACACAAACATACATACATACATACCACTGCTTGGCATTTCTTCAAAGGAAATAAATTCAACAATTTAAAAAGACACCTGAGGGGCTGGGTTGTGGCTCAGTGGTAGAGTGCTTGCCTACACCACATACAAATAAATAAAATAAAGGTCCATCAACAACTAAAAAATATTTTTAAAAAGAATTTTAAAAAGCACCTGAATGACCATGTTTAATGTGACACTAATCACAATAGGTAAGATATGGACTCAGTTGGGGCTGGGGTTGTGGCTCAGTGGAAGAGTGCTCACTAGCATGTGCAAGGTGCTGGGTTAAAACTTCCCCACCACATAAAAATAAATAAGTAAAAATAAAGGTATTGTATCTAGCTACAACTAAAAATATTTAATAAAATATATGGACTCAGTTGAGGTGTCCATCAACAGATGCATGAATAAAGCAAATACAGTATATATACATGATGGAATATTATTCAGTCAAAGAAGAATTAATTCTTCCATTTGCAGGAAAACAGATCTTGTTAAATTAAATAATTCAGCCACAGTAAGGAAAGTATTGCCTGTTTTCTTTCATATGTGGAAACTAAAAACTAAAGAAATATCCATAAAGAAAGACAATTAATGACCAGGAAGCAGTTAGCAGGGAGAAGGAAGTGTGAGCAAGGGTAGAAAGAAGGTCAATTCATGATACATGCATGTATGGAAATGACATAATAAAACCCATTAATTTATGCAATTAATATATGATTATATGTATATGTGTACACACACACACACACACACACACACACACACACACGAAAAACAGGAGATTATTACAAAGATACCTAAGAGAAAGGATAATGTGAAGACATAGGAAGAAGATGGAATACATAATCCAGGGAGAGAATTCTCAGATGAAAACATCCTAATAACATCTGGATCTCAGCCTTTCAACCTCCAGAACTGTGAGACAATAAATTTCTATGTTCAAGCGACTGCACTTTGTTATGGCAGCCCAAGCTGACTACTACACATCCCTTTCTGCAGAGAGAAAGATAAGGTGTACTCTGCCTTCCCCCATGGTAACTCTCAGCCTTCTGATGTGGAAGATGGGGCCTTGCATGAGTTTGTCACTGTGTCCTGCAGCACCTGGCACTTTTCTCATTATTTGAATATTTTGATGACATATAACAGCTCTAACAGTTTGAAAACTGAATGCCAGAATGAGTACAGATTGGCCAGTTCCAGATTGAAGAAAATGAAGATTGGTAGAAAATTAAGGGATGCCAAAAGTAGTAATCAAGATAATGAATGAACAATTTTCAAAAATCCAAATTAACACGAAAACTCTATGATGAACTCCAAAACATTAAACATTTAAATAGAGCAGGATCCACTAGATGTTATTCAAAAACTTAACCACAGAAATATCACAGACTGCAGCCAATAAGAATGGAACCCTGTCCATAGGGCTGGAGTTGACCCAGAGAGATTTAGCTGACAGGAGAACATGGAGGTGTAATTAGTGTCAGAGGAGATGTAGGGACAGGCTGACAGCAGGGGTTCATTCAGAACTCTTCACCAACCAGTATGGAAGTATTTTAATATTGTAATAATCCACACAGCCACACTGTTTGAGCCATGGAACACCAGCCTTTGATTACAGGTGGAATCAGTCACTCCAGAGCATTCTGACACTGACTGGAAACATTTCTAACATAGTAAACCACCACTTGAATGAGAGGGTCAAAGTCAAATGAATTCTATGTAAATTTCTATTCCATGCAAGTCATACATTCTGATTATTGCTACTATTAATATTAATTAAATTACAGAGAATGTTGTCAACTGGCTTTTGGTGAAAACTTTCCCTAAAACTCAATGAAAATCAGTACAAGGAATTCTGTATCAGTATATTATTTTTGCCATATGTTCTTCATTCTTTTCTTTTCTTTTGGTGGGGGGACTGATTTGCTCTTCATGTATTTGGAACTGTACAATAGCTAACATTCAAATGCGATATTTAAAAACAAAATGTGGTTAAAAAGCCATTTTAATGTCACTTGATAATTTCTGAAACAACTAGGAATTTGAAAATATGTAATTGAAAGTGAAATTCCCAATGCAGTTTTTGAATGTATTCCCCAAAAACAGGAAAGAAAAAAATGCTTCAGTTTTACTCTCACAAAGGGCCTTACTCCTTGATGGCTCTATTGCCCTGAAATACATGTTGAAGGGTTAATGGAGCCTTGGAAGCCACACACCCACTTGCCTATCTGCTAGAGATCAGAGTCACACCGGGCTTTTCAAACTTACTAAAACAACATCAATCTGATTAAATAGACAAAACGTGTCACTCCAGTGACAATCACTCTTTAACAAGAATGTCTGCTGGCAGTACACAGAAGAGTCCATAAAAAGAATTTCCCATGTTTGAACCATTTGTTATTAAATTCACATTCCTACAATGGACACCTGAGATGCAAAACAATTTCTTCTAGTGCCCTACAAGTACTTTGTTTTGGCTATAGGCAATATTTACCAAAACCATGTGTGTATGTGGAGAGGGGGTTACCATGTTCTATGCACCCCCACTTATTGCTCACAACTTCCTGAGTCAGGTTCCTGCTCTAGTGTAGTACGTGCACCAGATGGAAAGGAAATCTGCACATCAACTGTTCCACTGGCATAAGAACCACATCGGGATTTATGTTATCTCCACTGGAAAGTAGGCTCAGAGTAATATGGAAAAATGTTCAGTATAATATGCACAGGATATACTTAGTGCTTGCATAAGTTTTCAAGTTCTATGGCTATGGGCAAAGGCAAATGCCTTCCTATATTTGCCAAAACATTTCAACTGATGTCATAATTTCTTTACCAAAAATCCTGCCTGTTGGGGCTGGGGTTATGGCTCAGTGGTAAAGCACTTGCCTAGCACAGGTGAGGTCCTGGGTTTCATCCTCACCACCATACAAACAAATAAATAAAATAAAGGGTGTGTGTTTGAATTTGTCATTTTGTCTCATGTTCTGAGAACATGAAGGAAAAACGTTTTTTTTTTTTGTTTTGTTTTTGTTTTTTATGTTGTTCTTGTTGTTGGTTTGAAATGGACTGTTAACCAGTGAGTCTTTCTATGTCAGTGAATCCCACTGGGTTTGTGGTTAAAGAGAGTAGAGAGAAGAATGCAGCCGTGAATGTGTCCTGTCTAGTGAAAAACTTTCTAGCACTCCTCATGTCCAATTTATGAATGGACTGCTGCTTTTATTGCAGATGGGCAACACCTACCATGATCCTAAATTCCTGTATTCTTCCTGAATATTGGTCACTCTCTGAAGGGGTTCGTGGTTTTGTGTCCAAGATGTGTACCACCTTCAAGCAATGTGACATGGCCATGGACTGGATTGCTGAAGGGAATTCCAAGCATCTCAGAAAACTCAAAAATTAGCATGACTGTTAAGGATCTCTCTGGAGAATCCTGCTTGGATTAATAGCAACCCAAGTAGCATGATTAGAAACTGTCAGTGCCACAGTGTTCATCTTGAAGAAAAGTCTTTCCCCAGGCTTCTTTCTTACCTATTGTTCTGTTCCCCTGAACGTCAGGGAGTACTTTGCCTTCAGGCACTCCTTTGGGAATCCTCAAGAAAACAGTTTCAAATGGAAATGAAGAGGCCTAATCTGTGCTTTTTAGGTAAAGTGCTTTGTAAACAATGTGTCTGAATCAGACTCTTGGCCCTGTGTGTGGCTGTGAATTACATTCTCATCACCCCAGGAAACTCAAGAGAAATCTTATGGGTCCATCAAATCCAAAAGGATGAAAAAGAAGAGTAATATTGGATGAAGTCTCTAGCCTTCCTCTGGTCAGGTTCCTGACCCCTGTGAAGTTAAGAACAGGGATTTTCTGGGTCAAATGAGTTGTTGTAAGCCCTACAGTAACTAGCACACAGGTGTTTGGGTTTTTTCATGACTCCAGTACACATAAAGAATCTACCCCTGGCAGGCAGGAGGCCTCTAATTTGAGAGGCAGAGCAGTATTAACTACAGGCCCATTTTATCTATCCTGTTTCTCAGGAAGGGCGTCCATGCCACCATGACATTTGGCATATGATGGGCATGAGAGCTTACTTTGCACACCATCTTAGACTGCTCCCCCTATGGAAACCCCAGCCAGAATGTTATGATGAGTGTCTGTATGGAAGAAGATGAGGGCCATGTGGGAGTGTTTTTGTTAGAATAGTGGTCTTTTGTGTGGTGGTTGGAAAAGATGACTGGGTCCACCTCAGCTTGAACTCTGGTGTGATGCCATTAGAAACTGAGTTCTGGAACTGATCTCAGAGAACTATTGCCATGAATTGTGTTGGGATTTGAGAAGGCCAGGCATTAGAGGAGCCTTTGGAACCTGAGATCTAGGCCGAGGGTGGCTTTCTCCACAGCACTGGGAATCTCAGCCAGGATTTCACATGATTTTCCTGTTAAAGCCTCTTCAGCTGAAGTTGAGAGGCAAAACACACATGAACTTCATATTTTAGACCCCAATGGGCCTGGATTCCTGTGACCTTTTGCCACTCCTTGGGAAGCCTTGCCTGCATGAGATCTCCAGAGCTTTCACTGAAAGGAGATTCCTCAACTCTTAATGGCCCGTGAATGAATCAAAACACCCAGTGCCAACTTCTTCATTCTTGAAATATGGCTAGGCCAATGCCATGAAGGTTTTGTGAATGCCATGACCAGAAATCCCTGGAGAACCTTTAGATCTCCTGTTGCTCATCATGACTGAACCAGCGAGTGCCATTTTTGACTGAGTGGAATTCATGACCATGGTGAAGAACAGCTATGCCAGTGAGTAGGAGCCAGCAGGGAACTGGGCCTGGAGCAATGAAGTGCAGGTGTGTGATCAAACATCTGTGGTGGGCCCTTGTGGTTCTGTCACTGGATTCCAAATGTCATGTGACTGACAAGGTGCAGCCACCAGACCCTAAAATATAAAGGCATGTTGCTGTGGGGAGAGGATCTGGTGCAATGCTCAGAATCAAGTTGCTATGCTCAAGTGGGCAAGATATATGGGATAGCAGCCCAGTTTGGGTTTTTTCCTTCAGACCCTGACTCATCCCACGGGACAGAGCTCCCTCCAGCAATGTGTCCCCGTTGAACTTTTTGTATTTCAAAAACAAACACCAATTTTCCAGGAAAGCTGCAACAAATGCCATTAAAACTGGAGGGTGAGCCAAAGGTTTCACAATCCACCCAGGGAGACATTCATACCCCAATGGCCACAGTTACCTACGAAGAGAAGATTCAGCTCTGCTGCCTCCTGTTTGTATTGGAAAATATGAAACCATGTCTTCCTGTTCACATAGACTCAGACCAATCTTTCATGGTCTCATGACAAAGGAAGCTAAGGCACAAAGCTATATTTCTAGCTCACAAATATCAGATAGTCAAGAAGTCATAAGGCCAGCACAGCTCCAAGTTTGTGGAATGTTTACTGTGTCCTCTACTTTTGGAATCTCTTCTGCCACACCCAAGCTTGTGAGTTCCTCAGAATTTCCCATTCCAGATATGTATTCACAGATTTTTTTTTTCTCTTCTCTTCTCATTGTGTCTTATTTGGGGTGATAGTAATGTCAAGGCATTGTGGTGGATGACAGTGGAAGATTTTTATGTGGCACATGTTTGCATACATATTAGACTCATTTTCCATTTTGCCATTTGAAATATTGAATCTCTGACACTAACTCATAACCTACTAGACTCTGACTACTAATCCTAACATGGATAAAAATAATCATAAACTAATTAAAGTACAGGCATTTCATAATAGGCATGGTGGAAACTTGGTCTTGCCTTTTGCTTCATTGGGAATACATATTATAAAACCTGTCACACATTTATCTTGTATTAATTCTCCATGAATTTTCAAAGTTAACAAATATGTAACTTCCTGACTCCCTGTCTCTGTCGCCTGGGTCACAATATATATTTTTATATACATATATAGAATTCTACTGCTATCACAGTTGTATTCTTGAGAGTACTCTGACTTTGGAAAATACAAATTTCATAAAGAGATCACTCCCCCCATACACTGAGGGAACTGAAAATTCAATCTGTGGTGAACTTTATACTTCAACAATTTAGACATGAAACACTGTAGAGGAAAATGAATATTTTGAGTACATATATGAAGGATATATATCCCCTTATGAATTTCGATTAGCATATGTACTATTACATTTTAATGTATTATATATATATATATATGTGTGTGTGTGTGTGTGTATATATATATATATACACACACACACACACACACACAGTGTACGGATATGCAAACATGAGAACATATATGTCATATACATATACTACCTTGATTCTTTCATGTCCAACTGTGTGGATTTTTAATCAACATTTCACAAGATATTTCTCAGAAATATTCATTTTTTTGACATACCTATTTATTTCTGAATACTCAAAATGAACTTCAGTGAATATTGAGTACTAACCCTAATATTTCTACAGTAAGTGACCCAGTTTAACATCAATGAAAGTATAATCATATGGGACATGATGTGTCTTTTGAAGTTAATTTTCTTTCAAAATTGTTATATTCCTATTTCTTCAGTATATATACATCACAGGATGTATCATTTCATCCATTCACAAATTGATATGCATATGATTTACTTTCATTCACTCCCTGTATCAGAACTCATGTATTTCTCCATGTTGCTTTACTTGCTTTTTCACGAGATTTCTTTTATAACACGTTACTTTTGATTTCCATCATCATTTTTGAAACAAAACTCAAACACAGTTTGTTATAATTAGTAACTCTAATATTACCACTAGGTGCATACCTACTTGGATTGAATGTTTATATGTGAATACCAGATTTCATGTATTTTTTAAAATATGTTCAATCAGTTTCTTCCAGAACAGGAGAGGGCAGGAATGTTTAATGATATTTTACAGTATTGGCATTTTCATTCATGAGTAATATACAGACATATATAGTCCACAAATTGAAAAGGTCTTAAGACTAAATGCCAGTGTTCTCTTAGCTGAACTTGGTCACACGACTACAAGAAACACCTTTTTTTTTTTCATTACCTGCAGCCTGAGGCACTGGATTTCAATACCAAGCACCTCAACCAATCAATCAATCAATCAATAGATATAAATAAATCAATAAAAGTTTCATCCAAGAACCTGTCATTCTGACCTCATTCTTTTCAACATTTGATGTAACCTCCTTTCACTAAACAGAAGACTCAGTAGGCTCAACCTGAGAGGGTGAAGTATAGGCTCTGTCTACTCAAGAGTAGTTAAGTCAAATCCAGTGCATGGGCTGTGATGAGGGACAGGCTGTGACCATTTGGTATATTTTGTGTCTCTGGAGGCTATCAGTATTGGTATTCATCATTAGGTCCCTCTTTTATGTTCAGTAGATCTAGTTTTCTCTGCTGCATAGGTGCTTGAAGATCTACTGAGAGAAAATTGGGCACCTCAAAAACCAGTAAGTGGTGAGTGTGCAGTGGCATCCTGAGACAGGGGGTTTAGGCTCCTTGAAATTAGGTTGACTGACTATAGTGGGGCCTGACAATTGGGGACAGGAATCCTTGTGGTAGTCTCTAGAGTCTGCAGGCCTAGGTCCTCCTCTGGGCCAAGCCAACCCTGAGTCCTTACTGGCCAGTCAAGTTTTATTGTCTTTATGTTTGGTTTTATCATTCACTCATATCAAATACTTTTCTTGATATTGTTGCATTTGTATAGACCCTGTTATTACACTTAAACACAATGGTTTGTACATTTATATAAATTTATCTATGAAATTTTCTGTATTGTGGTTTCTTGGTCTTTAAATTATTGTAGTGTTATAGTTCTATAATATACATTAATGTCAGGTAGTGAGTGCTGCTGATTTTTATCTTAAGATCAGAGTCCATGGCTAATTTTATATTTATGTAATCTTCCAGAAGAATTTTAGAATTTTTTCTTTGTTCTCTGCTTCAATTAAAAGTAAAGCATTTTGAAATTTTAAAGGAGTATTATTATTAATTAGCTTGGTCAAAATGGTCAACTTTATTAGTTTTTTCATCTATACATGGGTTGAGTAACTCAGTCTTTTATGTGCTTCTATGTATTATTTTTTCAAATTTCACACATTTCCTTTTTAAATATGCTTACTTATGAAATACAACATTCACATGACATATATAAAAAACTTACATGATGAAATAGACTATTTTTTCCTCTGGATTAAATGTGAACTAAAAATTTGTGTCTTCTTCTAGAAACCATTACTTCCCACAGTTTAATATTTATCTCTTCCTAAATGTACATCCTATTTAATCAAGACTTTGTTTCAACTCTTTAAATAAATACTGCTGTATTCTTATATATACATGTGCCATATTTTTTTTTCTGGTGGGGGTGTATCAGATTCTTCAATAGCAAAATGGATTGCACAAATGGATAGAAGCAGCTCAAATTCTTTCGTTCATGATAATGAATTCAATTAACAGGTTTATCTATAGTCTTTAATTAGGGACATATTATGTGATTTTATTTTACATTAACTAATTCTTAATGATGTTGAGTTTTTTATGATTACTGAACTCTTAGATATCTAATACAAGTTTCTTGTATGCATTTTCTTTGCAATCCACCCCCCACACACACACACAGAGGTTGTTTTATTATATGTGAGGAAATTACTTTCTTTCATTCTATCACCTTGGACCCCTTAATGGTATTTGATGAACAAAATTTTGATTTTAATATTATAAAATTATGAATTTAAAAATATTTTGTGTTACTTTGAAAAGAAATTACTAATTTTTGGTTTTGTTGTTCTTTTCTCTTCTTGTAATATTGGGAATTTAAACTATGATTTCCTTTTACTGAGCTACATCCTCACTCTTTTTTTTAACCCTTTTTAAATTTTATTTTGAGAAAGGGTTTTGCTCATTTTCTGTGATCACTTGAATAATTATGATCCTCCTGCCTCAGCCTCCAGAGTACTGGATATTCAGTTTTGCACCACCACATTCATCTTATTCCTCTCCCTGTTTATTACATTAACTTTTGAATGCTTTATGTTTTCTTTCATATTTTAATATTACTTATTCATAATTTATATATTCAATATTTATTATATGAAAGTGAATTGTTATGTGATATAAATGATGGTACAATACCATTATGGAAGGGGTCAGGGATTAAATCCAGGGGTGCTTAGTCACTGGGCCACACTATCAGCTATATTTTTGTATTTTATTTAGAGAAAGGGTCTCCCTGAATAGCTTAGGGCCTCATTCCTGAGGCTGGCATGAAACTATTTTTTAATGCTTTATATTTTATTTTATATTTTAATATCATTTATTAATAATTTTTATATTCAGTACTTAGTACGTGAAAATGAGGTAGTATGTAGTGAGTGAAGAGTACTATTGCATATTTATTGCCACACAGATGTTTCTTTATTCCAACATCTTTTTTTGGAAAGAATGCCATTTTTCTTTCCTGCATTGCAATCTCTCTGATTTATGATCATCTAAATAGCAAGGGACTCATTAAGAGTTTTATCTTGAGTTCCACAGTTTATGCATTTTATTTTGAGGGATTAACTGGTTGTCATAAATCACAGCATCAGTTGTTGGTTTCATCATGGTATTTTGTTCAGTGGTAGACTTCATGTACCCCAATGCCTATAGCAAATAACTTGGGTGTGTATTAGTCTGAGTGTCATGGCAAGTCGAGATTCTTGTCTTTACACTAAGTTGTTTAAAAAATGGCAGAATAATCTTCATATAAACTTTACAGAATGTATTCCCATCAAGTGAAACATCATGCTATATATACATACATGTTTCATTATATAGTATATCATTTACATGATTTTTAATTTCAAATTTTCCAGTGCTCTTTCAATTTCATTTGCTTTTTAAAAACTCCAACATTGACACTGATGATTCTTTATGTGGTATGTCCTTTTTCAGTATTTGCTAAATTTGCTCTTTTGCATAGAATTTTCTTTCTCTTATAATATACTTTTTCCAAACTATTAAGATAAATGATTTGCTAATAATTTCTTAGTTATTTCATGGATTACTAATTTAGATATATGTTTCTTTTAAAATCTCATCTTTAGATGTATCCCACTCTTTTACAGCCTAATGGAGGTTTAATTGGCACATATTAAGCTGTACACTTCTTAGGAATATACTTTTATCATTTGACATATGTTCGTACCTAAGAAACCAGAACCACAACAAAAAAATATTATATACATTACTACAAAGTATTCCATAGCATATTTTTACATCTCTTTTTTTGACCTTTCTCACAATCTTTTACATAATAAATTTGATCTTATTGAGACCCTCAAGAACAGGACATTGAAATTATATAGATTCTTGAATTATCACAAAGATGAATACCATTATCTATTTTCTGCCTACATGAAGAAACAGAACATTAATGGTGCCCTAACAACCTCTTCGTGCTCTTCTCCTCTTACTACTCCTCCATAATCCTCAATGGTAAGTACTATTATTTTCCATCTAATACTATTAAAGCATTTAAAAAAGTAAGCAATAAAAGAAGTTTGGCTCCCTCTTGACTCAATAATTTAAAAAGCCCCCTTCTTGTCCTCCTCTTCCCCTTGGTCATTTTTCTCTTTCTAGATTAACTTTCCTCACATTTTTTTCTTATTCTTAAGGTCATTGGCAGTAAGTAGACCACTGCCTCATGATCTTTTCTGATGTGGAGCTTGGACCATGTTTTGACTGATGTGAAAAATGGGGCCCAGTATTCTTACTGAGAAGTCCTGCATTGTAGAGTGTGATGGCATTTGAAGGAAATTTTCCAAGTGGTAAGTTTTGCAATGTTAGTGACCAATTTTTTCTAGGGGTAGAATTAATGGTTTATGGTGTATGCCTGAGTAAAAAGCTCCACACTGTTCCAATGTGGACCTACCATTTACCTTGCCAAGCAGGCTTGGCAATTTCTGTCAATTAACATCTCTGAGACCATTAGTCTTTTTTGTGTATGTATATTTTTTCTACCATTCTGGTGAGTATAAAACAGTCTCTGTTGTGTTGAATTTTAACTTCTTTAAATACTATAGCTTTATACTCACATATTTATTTATTTACACATTTATTTGTCATTTGACTCTTTTCTCTTTTTGGCATCTTTTCAAAAAACTTCTAATCTGTGTTATACTCAACTGGGACATTTTTTCTCCCCCAAAATATATAGTACTTAATATATTATGCACTATAAGCACTTTGTTATAAAAGTTAACTAGTATATCTCCAAATCTAGCTCTTACCTTTGGACCTTGAGACACACTTAAAATGACAAAAGTAAAAATTTTGTACTAAGGATTAAAATCAGGGGCACTTGACTACTGAGCACATCCAGAGCTCTATTTTGTATTTTATTTAGAGACAGGTTTTCACTGAGTTGCTCTGTTCCTCACCATTTTGTAGGCTGGCTTTGAACTCATGATCCTCATGTCTCAGTCTTCCAAGTTTCTGGGATTACAGGCAGGTGCTAATATGACTGAAAGAAAATTAAGGTTCACAGAGGCAAAGCCCTAGAAATTTACAGAGTGGAATATTGGAAAGAATAAAGTAACTAAATCAAATATCTGTAATGCATATGAACCCCCAGAGATTTTAGTTAAAACCAGGGCCCATACACACCATGATTTTATTAGCAGGGACATGCCCATAGGATGAAAATGATAGAGGTTGGGGTGATCTAGTATACGTGCATTGGGGAAAAATTTCCATATAGCCCATAGTGGTATCTGAACATGGCTTTGTCCTTTGCTCTGCTTCAAAGTTTGGCTATGTCCAATGAGCATAGTTAGGATTGGTGATCTCCATATTTTCTATGTATTTTGGAGGTAGTGTTCTAAGCAGCTCTCTTTTCATTCCATGGTTTTATACAGTTGGATAAAGATAAAATTTAGGTTTTGTATATTTGTCTCTTGAACTGCTTCAGTTTGCAGGCCCAGAATGCCCTTCCTTTCTTCCTTTTATTGTCCTTGGAGCTGCATTTTCTAAAATTCTGGCAATTACTGTGAGCAATAACAAAATCACTGGGTATCTGCCATGTCCTGTGCTAGGAGCCTAGACTATATCAGTTTTAAAGGTAGCTGTTTTTGTACCGTCATGTAATCTTGTGTAATTTTTTGTTGTCAGAAAGAGCAATAGCTTGGTCACAAAACTTCTTTAATCTGAAGTACTAAGCTTTGTTGAAATAGAAACTATGTGTTGTGGCCTAAAGAACTTTGCCCTCTTTGCTTAAACTACTTCTCATGATTTATACCTTAATAAAACATCCTAAAGCTAAACATTACTTTCTTTATTTGTATTGGACAGTTCTGAACTATATAAGGGGAAATTTGATGCTGACATAAATGTGTTAATGATATTTTTATTTTTTTTTAGATTGATGGGTTACTATCTTGATTCTATCCTACTACATTGAAAGCAGAAAGTTTTGCTGGTTAGTGTGTCCATCATCTCTTGTGCCTAGAAATGTGTGCTTTTGGAAACTTATTTTTTTATTCTGACACATAGGCAATAGATGGCTGAAGATTTCACCAATAATTTTGTCTTTGTCAAAGTAATGGGCATTAAGACTTGCATCTGTCTCGAACTTCCTCAATTATGTCATTTTTCCAAATTAGATAGACATATTTTTTAAAGTAGATATTTTGAAAGTGTGGATTCATTAAGAACTATCAGTAGCTACAAGTATGCTCAGAAAAGTAACAAAATTAAATCAATCAATTGCTTATGTACATAAGAAAATATATATTCATATTGAAATTAAAAACACCTCTAGTGACAATCATGTAAAAAACAAAATACATAGGATAATTTTGAGAAAGTTCTGAAAAGTTGAAAATTGAAAATTAGAACACATGGCTTGCTTCTAGAATATCCAGTAACATCTCTAAGCACACCCCTACTTTTTTTTGGATGGCTTTACCTTTATAAAAAGATGACAGAAATTGTGTTGTATCATTGTGGCACTAAGGATTTGGCCTATGTATGTTTTACCAGTGAGCTATATCACCAGCCCTTTTTATTATTATTATTTTAGATGAGGTCTTGATAAATTATTGAGATTATACTCAAAGTTGTGATAATCTTGACTCAGCCTCCCAAGTACTTGGAATTACATCTGTGTGCCACAACCCTAGAAGAGTTTGTATTCTTGATTTTTAAATTATTATAGTTGGATAAAGATAAAATTTAGGATTACAAATGTGTAGTACTTTTACCATTTTGTGGGAAAATATGGAGGACACAGAGAGAGGGTACAGCTCTCTACATCTTAGGAAGTGGAACACCAATTATTGATTCACCTGCAAATTATTCAGCATTTAAAGGTTTACAGAGGTTTGAGAGGCATGGATGCAAGGGCTGTGAGAAAAGGCAACAAGGTATTTTAAAGTGTAAAGAAGAGGACTCTAAGAAAATCAGTGCTGAGGTACCAGGGTATGAAGAATAGAGTCCCTGAGGATTAATTGTAGAATTGTAGAAGACATATAAGAATGTAAACAATGCAGTGGATGCATTTTTAAAAAGATTTTCATGGATAGGACTTGGTCAAATGTTCTAACTCTCACACACCACCCACATATCCACTAACATTATTCTCCTTCCACCTCACCTTCATTCTACCACTCAATTCCACACCAATTATCCTTAATATTCACATTCTTTGAAGAGAAACGTGTGAGCTGGTGGTATTCTGGAGATAACCTTAGGAAGAACTCCCTACCTAGTCTGTTGTAGAAATCAGATTGAAATGAAAAAGTTCAGGGCCATCTTTTTTTTGCATCTGTTTCTTGTGCATGCATTTGTGCACACATACAAATAACTGAAGTTTTCAATTATAGATATAATGGATTATGTAAACTTGGGAGTATTGAGCCAAATAATGGTAACCCTGAAGATATACATGTTCAGAAAATGTATGGATCATACATTTCCTATCACACTGATGTTTTACTTCATTGTTTACACCAGAGAAGTTTTTCTGTGTAATGTAGTATAATCTACTGAACACACCAAAATGAGTTTGTGTGTGACAGGCACAAAGAGAATTAACATATTGATATCTTGTTTACTAATAAATTTAATGTAACATACATTTTTTTTATCTTTTAACTTGCTTATTTTCAGTTTGATACAATTAGGCAAAAGAATAAATTACTATATTATTTTGTTGCTGTTTTTTATTTCTTTTGTTATATAAATTTAAGTTGTATAACTGGGCTTAGCAATATATATATATATATATATATATATATATATATACACACAAAAATCAATTATTTAGCTGAACAACTTAATATATCTTACAGAAAGTGTATAATATAGTTATAATGAAGTACCCAGACATGAATAAAATTAAAATTATATAATGTAAAGGAAAATATATGTGATTGTATGATGTGATACTAAGTGATAAAAGACACAAAAATAATTACATCTCTTATATATGATAACTAAAATAAAATTTTTTGAAAATAAAATATTGATTACTATATATAGGGAGAGTTCCGAGACATTAAGAATGGAATAAGAACATATGGATATTAGTAATATCTGTAAATGTATGTATTAAAATATTGCACTGAGTCCCATTATTTTGTACACTTGATGTGTTAATAAAATTCATCATCTCAATAATTACTTCATTCTATATTAAGAAAACTAAAATTCTACTGTCTTTGGGATTCTCAGAATGTTGTGTAATACTGTTAAGTGTGATATTTTAATACACACCATTATTTTTTATGCATTCATCTTATATTTTCCTCTTTTGTGTTTTGTCTGTTTGTTTGGGTAGGGGTTTAATACACAGAATATACAATGTATTTTTTTCTGTGTCTTGATTATTTGACTTAGCATGAGTTTTTCCAGCTTCATCCATATTATTTCAAATAAATAAATAATAAATTTTGAATTCAGGATTTCACTTTCACTAAGGTATATCCTCAGTAAATTTTACTATTAATTTTTAAGACAGCATCATGCATAACTACTGAGGGTGGCCTTGAAAAAAATGCCATAATTTCCACTATAACATTCTTATTTGAAAATCCAGGTGAGGTGGCCAGCCACAGCATCTTATTTATATCCTCTGGAGCATAGAAGATCATGTCTCAGGAGAATTTTTTTAAGAAAACAAGAAGTTAGTGGTCAATCCAAAATGGTAGCAGGCTCAGAGAGATCAAGTCTCTGACCTCTTCAGCTGTGCAGGCATAGGGAGTCGTAAACTGTCTAAATGCTGTTTGCTCAGGATCACTAGGCAATGCTGAGTTGACATGGATCTGGGGCAAACAGTCTGGGCCTCTTGGAACACACACCGAGCCCGGATTGGCTGCATTCAAGCTCCCTTTCACCTGCTTCTCGCAGCCGAACTGCTGTGACTTAGCACTAATGATCCTGCTGAAACAACTGGTAGGCCCTTCTGAACGTACGAAGGTAAATGCCAACCAAGCGTTCATAGACAGTGGCCACAGGATTAAAACGGGGCTTGGGAGAGACAGTCAGGACCCACACGTTCCCTTCTAATACCTTTCCTCCCAAGCATCAAATAAATTTATAGGAGTAAACAGTAACTCAGCAGTCAAACAGAACAAGAAGTAACATGAGCAGTATGAAAATGAAAGAAAAAAAAGGAATACAAACAATGCAGGACAGCCTAAATATTCAGGAGGGCCTAGAGGCATCAGAAAAATGGTCAAATAAAGAACTCAAGGAATAAATTAGACAGATGGAATGGAACCTTAAAGAGGACATGAGACAGCAAATTCAAACAGTGAAAGAACACATTGAAAATGAATTACATAAACAGATAGAAGAAGAAATTAAGCATCTTTATAAGGATATAGAGATTATAAAAAAAATCGAACAATAATTCTAGAAATGAAGGAAACTATAAACCAAATTAAAAACTCAAATGGGAGTATCACTAACAGAGTGAAACAAGTAGAAGCCAATGCTGAGGGCCATTACCAAGTAGAAATGACGCATCAAAATCCTTGCCAGCGTACCCCATGTTAAATGGACTTGCCTTGGAAATTTGCTGCGACCTTGCTTGTGTGTTTGAGAAAGGTGACCCTGCTCAATCACCAGGGTGGATCCAAGATTAGGGTGTATCTTGCAGGAAGTATCCCCGTCCTTGGGTTTAGGACGTGACAATAGGAGTTTTAGGGAAGTTGGAGGTTGAAGATTATTCTTGCTGGGAGTAGGACGTGCCTGCTGCCTGAGTTCCCACTGAGTTCTTGTGGAGAGAAAGTATTTAGGACTTGAATTGTGCAGGAGATTAGGATTGCCCCTGGACCTGTGTGGAGGCAGTGTGAGTTCGGGAATAAAGAATTGCTGTATGAATCTACAAAGTGTGGGTGCCTCCTGATCTTGTGCCCAGCCAAGACTTTGGCACTATGGTGGTCCATACTCAGGATGTCTGAAGCTTGGGGGTAAGTGAATTTTCTCCCTCCTGAAGGAGAGAAAAAAAAATGGGTGACCATTTCAAAAAACAATGTTTTCTTGTTTTGATTAATTTTGTCTTTATTTCAAGTTGCCTGTTCCTAGAACTTTCTCAGGCAAACTGGGGAAAATGGTTAACTCAAGGTTTGAAGTTGTTCCACCTCCGAGGAAGAGAAATTGTTAGAGGAAGGAGGCACCTCACTGAGACCAAGAACAGTTAGGATATATGTTGATACAATACAAAAATATAGCCCATGGCTTTATAGAGATGAGTTATTAAGTATATCAATGGGGCCATCATGATATCCTGTAGAAGGATTTTTCTCCAACAAGAAAGAGATGGCTAGTTCTGTTTACTATACTTGTCTAAGATCTTGGTTTTTACAGACATCTGATTAATTTACAAAGCTAAAGTGTTAAAATATCAACCACTAAATATGAAATCAAGTACTCTTTACTTATTAAGTTCCATAAGGTAATATATTTAAACATTATCTGTGTTTTCATAAATTTGTAAATAGAAAAAAGTGTAATTTTGCTTTGGTCTGTGTCTTTCCTGAAACAAGGTCACTAAGAGTTAAGATTCTATCATGTGTAATTTATATACAAAAGTATAAGAAGTTTCAGTTGGGTTTCAATTACAGTATAATAGTACCTTAGAAAACATGAAAATATTTCATCTTATTAAAGTGGAGTAATTTGTCTAAATCAGAAATTTTATAAGGGTTGTTTCAGAATGTGAATTTATAAAAAGCATTAATGGTTAAAAAAGAGATATAAAAAGGTTCAAGATGTGGAAATATATTTTAATATAAAGGTTAAAGGAAAAAGAAATGTTTCTAGATGAGATAATCTCTGTGTGGTAATGTAAAAAGTTGTAAATGCCATTTAAAAAGATTTTGAGGAAACTAGACTTACTTTAAAAGCTTGAGAAAGGAAGAAAAAAAAGGTATTTGTATATGGCAGATTGAGACAAAGCTTCTTAATGAAGTAAAAAAGAGCCTTTGGTTGAAGGGCAGCCATGTAAACTCACATTAAGCAATTTAAACAGAATCTAAGCCTCGTTTTAAAGAGTAAAGCTGTACGTGGTGAAAAAGTACATTTAAAAGTACAGTATAGATGATAATTGAAGGCTTTAAAAGGTTAAATTGAAGGTGATTGAGATACCTTCATGGTGGAAAAAAGATTGCTTTACTCATCATTAAAGCAAAAAGGGAGAATTGGAAAGGGGTATATATCCCCCAAAGATAAACTTAAAATAACCCTTTTTACTCTAAACTTTTTAAATTTGTATTCATCAGGACTTAGTGCTGCAGAAAGACAAATGTATCCGAAAAATGTACATTATGCCTAAGGTACTTTGGAAAGATATTCTAACAGGACAATGGAAAGCTTCTGACCCAGTGTTTGTCTGGAGTCGGGGTTCTGTTTTTGTGTTTCTACAGGGAGAACAGCAATCAATTTGGATTCCAGAGACACTAGCTAAAGCAATTTCTACAGAAAGAGAAGATAATTTGACTCAAATCCATAACAGCTGATATCCAGAGCCCCAGCTTGGCTATTCTTACATCTGCGACAGTGATTAACCATGGTGCCTTTTTTCAATATCTATTTTATTATTGCATTTTTCCCACATCATAAAGTTCTATTTTATTTTTTGAGCTCATACAAACCTAGGTTAATGTTTTTCTGATCAGTTTTGTTTTTTGACTGTGTTTTATTTTTTGACTGTGGAGTTTTTAAACATTGCAATGGAGATTTTACCTAGGTAAAGCTACAAGGCTGTTATTATTGTCTTATGTGTTGTATGTTATGTGTGCACTGTTTTGCGTTGCATGTCAGTATGTGTGTATGTCCATATTTTTATATGAGGAGCACTCATGAAAAAATGGATCCGAATTTTTTTTTATTCACGTGATTTAAGTGGTTTAATCTAAATTAGGTAAACAGCTGTTAATGACTGTTTTCAAAGGTGGTTAACAGATCTGTTTGCTTATTAATTTAAATTAGGTAAATAGCTGTTAATGATTGTTTTCAAAGGTGGTTAACAGATCTGTTTGCTTACTATTGTTTTTAAAGGTGATTAACAGATCTGTTCGTTTACTTTCACTTTTCCTTTTCATTATATTTAATAATTCTGTTCAGGATAATGTCTCTTTAAAATCATTGCCAGAATTCCCATCTCCATCCCAGTGCCGGTGAAGACTAAGAAAACCAAACTAAAGCTTCTATGATAGCTATCACGGTAAACTGTATAAACTGATGCATCAATGAATATAACTCAACAAGTAATGCTTAATCAAGGACTTGATTTACTTTGGGAGGAAATGGACATATTGATAGACTCTTCCACTTTGAACTGCCTGCAGAACTTGCCTGGACTATATATCAGTTGCATGCATTGTGAACTATCATCTGGTGCAGTGAATTGTGGTACTGCTGGCATATTTTTGCTGATGGTGTCACCAGTGCTGCAATTTCCTTGCCAGCGCACCCCATGTTAATTGAGGTAATGCTGGCATCTTTGCTGATGGTGTCACCAGTGACACAATTTTTCCAAAGGAGCCGTCAATTGGCTTGGTGTCGTGGCATTTCTGTATCTTCCTCCCTTCTACTAGTGATGGTCTAAAATTTGGGGGCCAACAGAGGTGAGGCAAGAACCTCACACCCCACTGGTGCTTAGGCCTATCCACAAGCATGGCTGAATGCTGGACCAGTAGTCAGTGACGGGTTGATCTGGTTGCAGTGGATTCAACCTAAGACAGGAAACTGACGTGTAAAGGTCAGTTCTCCCATGACGGGTAAGAACCATATATTGAATTGGACAACCTACCAGGCATGGTCCTAAGCCACATTGCTTGTTGTTTAATTATTCAGAAGGGGGGAGATGCTGAGGGCCATTACCAAGTAGGAATGACGCATCAAAATCCTTGCCAGCGTACCCCATGTTAAATGGACTTGCCTTGGAAATTTGCTGCGACCTTGCTTGTGTGTTTGAGAAAGGTGACCCTGCTCAATCACCAGGGTGGATCCAAGATTAGGGTGTATCTTGCAGGAAGTATCCCCGTCCTTGGGTTTAGGACGTGACAATAGGAGTTTTAGGGAAGTTGGAGGTTGAAGATTATTCTTGCTAGGAGTGGGGCGTGCCTGCTGCCTGAGTTCCCACTGAGTTCTTGTGGAGAGAAAGTATTTAGGACTTGAATTGTGCAGGAGATTGGGATTGCCCCTGGACCTGTGTGGAGGCGGTATGAGTTCGGGAATAAAGAATTGCTGTATGAATCTACAAAGTGTGGGTGCCTCCTGATCTTGTGCCCAGCCAAGACTTTGGCAAGCCAGAACGTCAGATAAATTAAGACAAAATACATCATCTTGAAAAGAGTCTAGCAACTCAGAAAGGCTGGTAAAAAATCACGAGAAAAACATCCAAGAGATATGGGATAACATAAAAAAAAACAAACTTAAGAGTCATTAGGATAGAGGAAGGTATAGAGATTCAAACCAAGGGAATGAGTAACCTTCGGCATGAAATAATTACAGAAAACTTTCCAGAAATAAAAAAGGAAATGGATATACAAACTGTAGATGCATACAGGACACCGAACACACAGAATCAAAGTAGACCAACGCCAAGACACATTGTTATGAAGATATCCAATATACAGAACAATGAGAAAATATTAAAAACTACAAGAGAAAGGAGGCAGATTACATTCAGGGGTAAACCAATAAGGTTATTAACGGATTTTTCATCACAGACACTGAAATCGAGAAGATCCTGGAACAACATATTTCAAACACTGAAAGACAATAGATGCCAAACAAGAATTCTGTATCCAGCAAAATTAAGCTTCAGGTTTGACAATGAAATAAAAATCTTTCATGATAAACGAAAGCTAAAAGAATTTGCTGCCAGAAAACCAGCATTGCAAAGCGTCTTGAACAAAACACTATACGAGGAAGAAATGAAAAACAATAACCAAAACCATCAGTGGGAAGTGCCTCGGTAAAAACAGAGGGCGAGGGGAAAGCTAATCATGGAGAAACAAACTGAATTAAAAAAAGATAAATAATCAAAAATGGCTGGAAGTACAAACAATATATCAATAGTAAATCTAAAGGTTAATGGCTTAAACTCGCCAATAAAGCGACATAGGCTGGTATCATGGATTAAAAAAACAAATCCAACAATATGCTGCCTCCAGGAGAAACAGCTGATTGGAAAAGACATACACAGGCTGAAGGTGAAATGTTGGGAAAAAATATACCACGCACACAGTCCTCTTAAGCAAGCAGGGGTGGCCATCCTCATATAGAATAAAATCGACTTCAAGACTAAGTTAATCAAAAGGGATAAGGAAGGACATTATATACTGTTAAAAGGAACCATTCACCAACAAGACATAACAATTATCAATATTTATGCACCAAATAATGGTGCTGTGATGTTCATAAAACAAATTCTAATAAAGTTCAAGAATCAAATAGACCACAATACAATAATTATGGGTGTCTTCAACACATCTCTCTCACCATTGGAGAGATCCTCCAAACAAAAGTTGAATAAAGAAACTATAGAACTCAATATTACAATCAATAACCTAGACTTAACTGACATATATAGAATATATCAACCATCATCAAGTGGATATACTTTTTTCTCAGCAGCACATGGATCCTTCTCAAAAATAGACCATATATTATGCCATAGGGCAACCCTCAGTAAATATAAAGGGGTGAAGATAATACCATGCATTTTATCTTATCATAATGGAATGAAACTGAAAATCAATGATAAAAGAATGAAGGAAAAATCCTACATCATATGGAAAATGAACAATATGTTACTGAATGATCAATGGGTTACAGAAGACATAAAGGAGGAAATCAAAAAATTCTTAGAGATAAATGAAAATACAGAATACAGACACAACATATCGGAATCTATGAAACACAATGAAAGCAGTTTTAAGAGAGAAATTCATCGCCTGGAGGTTATTCCTCAAAAAAAAAAAAAAAAAAAAAAAGGAAAAACCAACAAATAAATGAGCTCACACTTCATCTCTAAGCCCTAGAAAAGAAAGAGCAAAACAACAGCAAATGTAGCAGAAGGCAAGAAATAATTAAAATCAGAGCGGAAATCAACGAAATTGAAACAAACAAACAAACAAAAACTATTGAAAAAATTAACAAAACTAAAAGTTGGTTCTTCAAAAAAATAAATAACATCGACAGAGTCTTAGCCATGCTAATGAAGAGAAGAAGAGAGAGAACTCAAATTACTAACATATGGAATGAAAAAGGCAATATCACAACAGATGCTACAGAAACACAGAAGACAATTAGAAATTATTTTGAAAACCTATACTCCAATAAAATAGAAGATAGCGAAGACATCGATAAATTTCTTAAGTCATATGATTTGCCCAGACTGAGTCAGGAGGATATACACAATTTGAACAGACAAATATCATTGGATGAAATAGAAGAAGCAATCAAAAGACTACCAACCAAGAAAAGCCCAGGACCGGATGTGTATACAGCGGAGTTTTACAAAACATTTAAAGAAGAATTAATACCAATACTTTTCAAATTATTTCAAGAAATAGAAAAAGAGGGAGCTCTTCCAAATTCATTCTATGAGACAAACATCACCCTGATTCCGAAAGCAGACAAAGACACCTCAAAGAAAGAAAACTACAGACCAATATCTCTGATGAATCTAGATGTAAAAACTCTCAATAAAATCTGGCGAATCAGATACAAAGGAACATCAAAAAAAATGTGCACCATGATCAAGTAGGATTCATCTCTGGGATGCAAGGATGGTTCAATATACAGAAATCAATAAATGTTATTCACCACATCAATAGACTTAAAGATAAGAACCATATGATCATCTCGAAAGACACAGAAAAAGCATTCGACAAAATACAGCATCACTTTATGTTCAAAACATTAAAAAAACTAGGGATAACAGGAACTTACCTGGACATTGTAAAAGATTTCTATGCTAAGCCTCAGGCTAGCATCATTCTGAATGGAGAAAAATTGAAGGCATTCCCTCTAAAATCTGGAACAAGACAGGGATGCTTTATCACCACTTCTATTTAATATAGTTCTTGAAACACTGGCCAGAGCAATTAGACAGATGAAAGAAATTAAAGGCATAAAAATAGGAAAAGAAGAACTTAAATTATCACTATTTGCATCCGACATGATTGAATACCTAGAAGACCCAAAAGGGTCTACAAAAAAAACTACTAGAACTAATAATAAAGGAATTCTGCAAAGTGGCAGGATATAAAATCAACACACACAAATCAAAGGCATTTCTGTATATCAGTGACAAAACTTCTGAAACGGAAATGAGGAAAAACACTCCATTCACAATATCCTCAAAAAAAATAAAATTCTTGGGAATCAACCTAACAAAAGAGGTGAAAGATTTATACAATGAAAACTACAGAACCCTAAAGAGAGAAGTAGAAGAAGATCTTAGAAGATAGAAAAATATACTCTGTTCATGGATAGGCAGAACTAACATCATCAAAATTGCGATATTACCAAAAGTTCTCTATAGGTTTAATGCAATGCCAATCAAAATCCCAACAGCATTTCTTGTAGAAATAGATTAAGCAATCATGAAATTCATATGGAAAAATAAAAGACCCAGAATAGCAAAAGCAATTCTAAGAAGGAAGTGTGAATCAGGCGGTATAGCGATACCAGATTTCAAACTATATTACAGAGCAATAGTAACAAAAACAGCATGGTACTGGTACCAAAACAGGCGGGTGGACCAATGGTACAGAATAGAGGACACAGAGACTAATCCACAAAGTTATAACTACCTTATATTTGATAAAGGGGCTAAAAGCATGCAATGGAGGAAGGATAGCATCTTCAACAAATGGTGTTGGGAAAACTGGAAATCCATATACAACAAAATGAAACTGAATCCCCTCCTCTCACCATGCATAAAAGTTAATTCAAAATGGATCAAGGAGCTTGATATCAAATCAGAGACTCTGGGTCTGATAGAAGAAAAAGTTGGCTCTGATCTACATATTGTGGGGTCGGGCTCTAAATTCCTTAATAGAACACCCATAGCACAAGATTTAATAACAAGAATCAACAAATGGGACTTACTTAAACTAAAAAGTTTTTCTCCACAAGAGAAACAATAAGAGAGGTAAATAGGGAGCCTACATCCTGGGAACAAATTTTTACTCCTCACACTTCAGATGGAGCCCTAATATCCAGAGAATACAAAGAACTCAAAAAATTAGACAATAAAGTTAACAAGTAACCCAATCAACAAATGGGCCAAGGACCTGAACAAACACTTCTCAGAGGAGGACATACAATCAATCAGCAAGTACATGAGAAAATGCTCACCATCTCTATCAGTCAGAGAAATGCAAATCAAAACCACCCTAAGATACCATCTCACTCCAGTAATACTGGCAGCCATTATGAATTCAAACAACAACAAGTGCTGGCGAGGATGTGGGGAAAAGGGTACTCTTGTACATTTCTGGTGGGACTGCAAATTGGTGCGGCAAATTTGGAAAGCATTATGGAGATTCCTGGGAAAGCTGGGAATGGAACCACCATTTGACCCAGCTATTGCCCTTCTCGGACTATTCCCTGAAGACCTTAAAAGAGCATACTACAGGGATACTGCCACATCGATGTTCATAGCACTACAATTCACAATAGCTAGACTGTGGAACCAACCCAGATGCCCTTCAATAGATGAATGGATAAAAAAAAATGTGGCATTTATACACAGTGGAGTATTATGCAGCACTAAAAATGACAAAATCATGGAATTTGCAGGGAATGGAGGGCACTAGAGCAGATTATGCTTAGTGAAGCTAGCCAATCCCTAAAAACCAAATGTCTTATTTGATATAATGAGAGCAACTAAGAACAGAGCAGAGAGGAAGAGCAGGAAGAAAAGATTGACATTAAACAGAGACACGAGGTGGGAGGGAAAGGGAGAGAAAAGGGAAATTGCATGGAAATGGAGGGAGACCCTCATTGTTATACAAAATTACACATAAGAGGTTGTGAGGGGAATGGGAAAATAAACAAGGAGAGAAATGAATTACAGTAGATGGGGTAGAGAGAGAGAAGATGGGAGGGGAGGGGAGAGGGGATAGTAGAGGATAGGAAAGGTAGCAGATTACAACAGTTACTAATATGGCATTATGTAAAAATGTGGATGTGTAACCCATGTGATTCTGCAATCTCTATTTGGGGTAAAAATGGGAGTTCATAACCCACTTGAATATAATGTATGAAATATGATATGTCAACAGCTTTGTAATGTTTTGAACAACCAATAAAAAGAAGTTGATAAAACTATGACTGTCCTAGATATCCCTGGCAGCTAGTAACCATTAAACTCTAATCACAGTCTGCTATATTTGTGCTGTATCTTAAGATGTTCCCTTTTATCATTTGTCTTAAAAGAAATCTAATTAGAAGAGTAACCATTAATTACAGATCTTAGTTGATACCAAAAAGAAAAAACAATAAACATTTTATTTCTACCCCCCCAAAAAAAGAAAACAAGAAGTTATACATGTTTATATATTTGTATGTATATATACAAGTATGTATATATATATTTATATATATAAACATATATCAAACTTATGGATTTACTTATACATGTGTAAATATATGTGGTAATTATATTTATATTTTTTATATTGTATATATACTGAGTTTTTTTATATTCAGTATTTTAAAAATTAATACTACAAAGACTAATATTTTTAATACTTTAATTTATTTATTTATTTTTGTGTGGTGCTGAGGTTTGAACCCAGGGCCTCTCTTATACTAGGCAAGCACTCTATCAGTGAGCTACAACCCCAGGCCCCACAATATCTTTTTATTTTATTTATTTATTTATTTTATGTGGTGCTCAGGATCAATCCCAATGCCTCATATGTGTGAGGTTAGCACTTTATCACTAAGCCACAGCCTGAGCCCCAGCTTGTTTTTTTTTTGTTGTTGTTGTTATAATGAAAAGTTTGTTTTCATGAAATGACTATTGTGGAGAGTGTTGTTAATTTAGGAGTGTAGATCTTCCTAAAGGTAAATTTCATTTCCTTTCATTATTGTAATGATTACTTTGGTTCATCAACCTGAGCAAATTGAGGTATTCCTAGAAAATTGACACGAATACATCTGGGTGTGTCTGAGTATGTTTCCAGATAATTGGGTCAGAAAGCAGTGGTGATGAGATGTCATGAATGTACATAGGACCATCCAGTAGATACCATTTGAATAAATGCAGAAGGGAAAACTGACACTGGCTTGTGCTCCAATCTTCTTCAATGAGTTTTTTCCTCTCGTGGTGTCACTTGTGGACTTCTGACATCAGATTCTTCAGTGTTTGAATGTGCACTTGCTCCATTGCCTCTACAGGGTTCTTTTAAGCATTCTCTCTTGTATGATAGCTGCTTCATTGTCTTCCTTGGTTAATGAGGTTTCAATTTCTTGGCCTGGGTTGTTATGAGTTCCCCTGTTTTCGAATACTATAGGCAATAGTTTTGGGGGATATTCATCTCATGATCACTTAAGTTGATCTATTAAGTCTCCTTCTCTGTGCACATATGCTATCATATATTCTATTAATTCTGAATTTTTGAGGATCTGTATAATACAGGCATATGCTCAGAAAAATATCTGAGTCATATGATATTTGTAGTTTTAATTGTTTGAAAAAACCCATATTTTTTCATAATGTCAGTAATAATTTATATTTCAAGCAAGAGTGTCCAAGTGTTTTCTGAAATAAAATTTTATTTGCAATAACATCAAAACAATAAAAGGTTATCTGCCCATTGTATCACATGCTATACTCCCAGGTACTTGAGAAGTTAATTTAAGAAAATCTCTTGAGCCCATTGGTTTAAGATGGGCCTGTGCAACATAGAGAGAGGTCCATATAAAATATAATAAAATGCTTAAGAGTAAATTTAATAAAACAAGTGAAAAAGTTACATGATAAAAAATTTAAAACATTTTTTTTTTAAATAAAGATCTGCAGAAATGTGAAAAAATCTCATGTGCATGGATTGGGAAGTCAAATATTGTTAAGATGACAGACATCAACTTACTAACCTAAAATTCCAATAGAATCACTATCTGGATCTCAGATGGTTTGTTTATGTAAATTAAAATCTAATTCAAAATTCAGATGGAATAACAAGGACCCCCAAATAACTAAAACAATCTTGAAAGAAAACAAACAATTAAATAAATAAAACTAAAACATTAACAACAACAAAAAAATCCTTGGAGGGTTTATGCTTTTTCTTTATTCCAAACTTGCTATAAATTATCAGTAATCAATACAGTATGGGGGCTGGGGATGTGGCTCACCTTGCATGCATGCGGCTTGGGTTCGATCCTCAGCACCACATACAAAGATGTTGTGTCCACTGAAAACTAAAAAAAATAAGTATTAAAAAATTCTCTCTCTCTCTCTCTCTCTCTCTCTCTCTCTCTCTCTCTCTCTCTCTCTTTAAAAAATACAGTATGGTAGGGGCAGAAAGAAAGATGTGTGGAATGAAAAAAATAGAGCTGAGTATCTACAAATTTACCTCTTGGCAAATTAATATGAATGAATAGCTGTTAAACAAGTGGTGCTAGACTATTAGATATCTAAATGCAAATAATTAACTTGGAACTCCATTCCATTCCATTTACAGAAGCCCAAAATGGATTAAAGACATAAATGTAAGAAATAATATTAGAAAACTCAAAAGAAATATAAACTCAATGTCAGAGGATATGGGGACAGAGCTAGTCAGTGATTCCTGATCTATCCATAACACTCAAATGAGTCAGTGAAGAAAGAACTAATCTGAGAAGTGAGTGTCAAAACCAATAGGAGATGTCATTTGCTTGGAAATACGGCAAGACATGAGTGAATTGAAAGTTAATTAGGAAGAATCCTAAGTATGACATGTGCTTGGTGGTTTGGTCTCTGGAGGCAGATATGGGTTTGAATTTCTAATCATGCCATTTAAGAGCATTATGGTCTTGGAAAAGTCACATAAATTGTTGACCCTCAGTTTCCTGGTTGGTACAGTGGTGATGATAATAATATGTACTATATAGAATACAAATTAAGTGGGTATATATAAAGGGCTTATTGCATTGGCTGATACATTCAGTGTCACATTCCAGTATGTGTTCAATATAATTATTTCTGGTTAGAAGGGTTGCTCCTTTCTTTCATAATATCTCTTGCCCCTCTTTGTTGATTTAATGCCTCTATGTTACTTGAAGTTTTGTGTTCTGTTCTCAGCATGTAGCAAGATGTCTTGAACTCTTGTTCTCTCAAAGAATTTGGATTATATTTACTTAATCAGTCAGTAAATCAGGCAGCCAGCCATTATACAATTCAGTTTTGTAAAAAACTGAAATTTGAAGACTGTCATACTAAAATATGCATAAAACAAAGTTAGATATAAATGAAAAAAATGTTGTCTAGACAATGTGTATAACTATCAAATTTGTGCTTTAATATGGATGTACACTAAAAGTGAAAAAGAAAAATTAACATTTTTAAGGTACAAGTATTCTGAGTGATTTTAAATAGTGCTACTACTCTATAACTCTCTCAGAACACTTAATGTGTGACTTTCATCATAAAAGGGGCACTGTTACCTATTTGAAACATGGATCACATACAGGCTTGTTGAGTCATTGGTTAGCTCATTGATTATTATATTCAAATCCCAGTAATGATCTTCAAGTTTGAGGAGAAAAACATGCCTCTATTAGTGCCAAGGATTATTTTGTCATATACTACTCAGGCATGGAAAATAGTTCATTTTATTTATTTATTTTTTATTTTACAATTTATTTATAAAACTGAGAGAATAAAAGAAAAAGAGCCTCATAAAATAAACATGAATGTATTTATTTCCACATTACAAATTAATACTTATTTAAGGTAATTTGATATCTTATGGTTCACTAAATTAGAGAATTTTAATAGACTAAAATTAAAACATTTGTATATGAAATATTATATGTACATATGTGTATATATATACATTATGTGTATATATGTGTGTTTATGAGTGTGTGTGTGTGTATATATACGTGTGTGTGTGTGTGTGTGTGTGTGTGTATTATGAATATTATGGTAGGAATTCTTCAAAGGTCAAAAATCAGGATCAGAAAGCTTTAGAAGAGTCAATCTGTGCCAACAAAATGAATGAAGCTCAACTAGAAAAAGAGAAATGACCACTAGGCCCTGTTCACAGTGGACAGAAACCACATGTCAGAGGATATTCTGTGACCTCCCACCAACTGAATTTCCTCATCCCCAAAATGAGTAATTTACAGTCAACTTTTCTAAGTACATAAAGAGTAAATTATGGGGTTATATCTTATTCATCTCTGTATTCTCAGAAGTAGGCTCATTGTTGCATTAAAAACAAAACAAACAAATACAACTGTTCATTAGATGTGTGTGGTGGTGCACAACTGTAATTCCAGCAGCTCTGTGGGCTGAGGCAGGAGGATTACAAGTTCAAAGTAAGCCTAAGCAATTTAGCAAGATCCTAAGAAACTCAGTGTAACCCTGTATCTAAGAAAATATATAAGAAGGGCTGAGATGTGGCTAAGTGGTTAAACATCCCTAGGTTCAATACCCGTGAAACCTGACCCCTTAACTCATTTGAATGGTTTCTCTCCAATGAAAGTGTTCAGCACGGGCTCTTCACTCTATTTTCCCACAGAACCCTAAAGTCAGAGGAGCCATCACAGGACCCAAATAATAAGGTATTTTTCTCTGTCTTTGATTGTTTCATGCCAGTCAAGTTCACCTGGAGTGACCTTAAGTGTTTAGTCATGGGATGTGATAATTACACTGGTTGTGATTCATCTATGCACATCAGAAAGTTACTTTCAATTAATTTTCTATTTTAAGTGCTTTTCATATAATTCCAATGTAATGACAAAGTAGATATAGAAGATAAAACAGAAATATAGAAGAATCAAAATATCACAATAAAAATCTTTGAATCACAAATCAAGATACATTATTAAAGAGTAGAAAAAAGTATAATGATCAACAAAAACTTGCAAAGTTACAGTAGTAGTTTCTTTCTCATCAGTAATTTAAATACAAATAAACTATTATGAAACACTAATCAGAACACAAACATGATGAGAAAGATTAAATGTAAAAATATGTTAATTATGTCAGATATAAATCTATATAAGATTCTCTTAAGATTTAATATCACAAATAGACTAAAAAAATAATAGATGAATGAAATATTCAAAATCACAAAGATGGTAATAATTATATTAAAATAATCAAAGAAAATAGAATTTTACATAAAGATAAATATTGCCATTCACTGGAATACAATAGTAGAAAATATCTGGTTAACTCAAGTCATATTTTTCAAATACAAAAAACAAACACTAAAATAACTCAACACCATTGAAAGCAAAAAAAAAAGTAATAGTAGAAGACATTCATCCCAATTAATGCAAATGAACAAAATAGCATTAGAATAGTACGCAGGAATTAGAACACTTCAAAAACTATTATCTACCAATTAGAGTTAAAGAAGCAATTTTCTCAATAGTACAGGAAATATTATCTCAAGAAAACCAAGTTAAAAGTGCAAAACAAATGATAGTAGTTATTAAAATTGCTTTCTAACATAATGTAATTAGTTAAAAATCAAAAGTGGATGTGATAACCAAAAATTCATAAATATGAGTTCAAAGCCAGTTACAGTAATTTAGCAAGGCCCTAAGCAAATTAGAAAGAAGCAGTCTCAAAATAAATTATAACAAGGATTGTTATTGCAGGGACAGTAGTAAATACCTGTAATCTCAGCTCTGTGATAGGCTGAGAGAGGAAGATTGAGAGTTCAATGGCAGTCTAAGCAAGACTGAGGTGCTAAGCAACTCTAAATTAGACAATGTCTCTAAGGTAAATACAAAATAACGTTTGGGATGTTGTTCTGAGGGCAGGTGACCCTGAGGTCAATTTCCAGTACCCAAAAAATAAGGGCTGTGGATGTGGCTCAGCTTATACAAAAAAAAAAAAAAAACACCCAAAGCAATCTAAGAATTCCATGTAATGCCAAACAAATGTTCAATATTATTTTTGCATAAGTGAAATAAGTTATTTTAAAAATTCTGTGTAGTATCCATGATACATAAATAAGTAAACATATTAAAAAAATTTTTAAAAAGTTTCCTCATATAAAAATAATACATAATATTTTTAACACAAATTTAGATGAGGAAGCTATACATAACAAAACTGAGAGTACATAAATTAGTCCTCACATTGATGGTCAATTTAAAATATATTTATATTGTAAGATCTATGATTATTACAATAATATTCAATAATGATAAATGTGGAAAGCCAATCAAATATTCTTTCACATGAGTACATGAAGGCAATTTTGAATGGGATATAAAACATTTTCAAAATGAGCTGGGTATGGTGGCACATGCCTGAAATCCCAGCATCTCGGGCAGCTGAGATAGGAAGATCATGAGTGTAATACCAGCCTCAATAATGGTGAGGCATTAAGCAATTCGGTGGGACCCTGTCTCTAAATAAAATACAAAAAAGGGGTGGAGATGTGGCTCAGTGTAAGAGTGTCCCTGAGTTCAATCCTTCGTGCCAAAAAAAAAAAGTTTTCAAACTTTATAAAGATAAGAAATTATGTAGTACCTTCAATTATTAACCTTTAGGATAGTATGCTAAGTGAAATGAGTCATTCACAAAAAGACAAATACCATGTGATTCTACTTATGAGAAATAGAGAAAAACATACAGGCCAAAAAGAATAGAATCAAGAATGGAAAGGTGAGAGAAGAATGAGCACTTGTGTGGGGGAGAGATGAATTTTGCTTTTATGTGATTCAAACTTTCTAGAAATATGGTATAAAACAATATAAATCAATACTACTTAACAGTACATTTATAATATATGACATATATTACATATATAATATATAAGTTATTCTACTTATTTGTTTTTAAGTGGTAATAAATATCAAACCCACTGCCTCACATATGTAACACAAGCCCTCAGCCATTGAGCTACAGCCCCAGCCCTAGAAATCTTTCTTTTAACCATATTTATGAGCTATATTTTTATACCCACTAGGAACAGGCATTTTGAATCACTGTTATTCATTACATGGCAAAAATATTTCACAGAAAATCCAGTTTAAGCATTAATAAAAAGCTCTGATGAGAAAACTTAAATGAATAAATATTTGAATTACATTAAAGAATTTATTCTTTGACTAAAATATTATGATAGTTTAAACTAGAGATATTTAGAAATATGCACAGATTTTTTTTTAGGGAGCCCCAAAGATCAACAGATGTCTGTCATATTATTTAAATTATCAGAGATTTTAGAGAGTATTTTGTGGATTTGAATGTACAGAGATCACTGGAGAACAATAAGTAGCATAAAGAATTGGGAAGCATGGCAAACATAGGTCAGGGTATGCTCTTTAATGAATGCAAAAGAAAGAAACCTTAGTTTAGAAACAGGATTTCTGTTGGATTTTAGCTTGTTAATATTTTAAAATGAGACTTCCTTGTTGACATTTGGATGTCTTATTTGTATTCTTTGCTTCATGGACTTCTAACCGCATAGATATATGGCTACTGTCACTTTTGTCTTCAAATGCCAAGGTCATTCATTTGGGGAAAGAAAAATGACTAAGGATAACTTAAAGACAAGAAGACACGTTTGCTGGAAAATGGAGTATGACTCGTTTTTTTTATGTTTTATGTAACTACAGATGTTTCTTAATGCTGACCTCATTAGGAAACAACAAAGAGGAGGTATCATAGAGGATTTTTGACAATTATTTTTCCAATTTTAATTTTTTTATCTATCTATCTATCTATCATCTATCTATCTATCTATCTATCTATCTATTGAGAGAACAACTAAAATACTTTGGAACAATTTTCAATCTCCAGATTGTCAACACTGCTTTGAAAGGATGCATTAAACAAATTAAGAAATTAAATATTAGTAGTGAATTCAGAATTTTAAAGCACATTTATGCTCACCCACAAAGAAAAGGTTTCTATAGATCTCTAACATCACATCTCCATATAAAATCTGCTGAACAGAATCAAGCATTTCCATTCCTCTTCAGAGAAATCAATGGCCACATTCCTGAATGTCACTGGTTCCTGAAATAAAAAATAAAGAAGTAAATAAATAAATATCATATCAACCATAAGATCAATGGCCAATTTTTTCATTTGACAAAAGTTGTGATGAGAGTTAGAAGAGTAGACTCTCAGTGAAGAAATTGCCTCATTCATTCAAACAAGTTTTTTTTTTTGTGGTGCTGTGGATTACAAGCACATTACCAACTGAACTATATTCCCAGGCCAAATAATTAGTTATAAGCAGTGAAATTGGTGAATAAATTTGGTATATTAAAACCCAGAGAGCAGCATATGTGAAGCAAAACACTGAAGTAAAAAGTAATAAAAATTTCCAATACAATCCTAATGAATAGGTAACAGTTGCAATAAGTTAATGAATATTCAGAAGAAGCACCACCAAAAAATTCAATGACATTTGAAGTATACATTTCAAAATTATAAGTAATAACAAGACTCATAGGGCAGTGGTCACTTCTGTGTGTAGAAGACATGAGATTGGTGATACACACCAAATTTCCAACAGCCCTCATATTTTTTGAATGGTAATCTTTAAAGTTGTCTATATTCTCATTATTTATTTAATTATACCATATAACAAGTATTTTATTTAAAAAATATTTTAAATTCTTCAGACCACAACACCACAACTCACTTTTCAAACAATAAAATAAATATTTTAACTATCAGACTATTATAAAACACTTAGGTACTTGGAAAAACTTGAAATTATATTGCACAGAGTTATAAAAAAGAAAAATTATAAAGCAAATTAAGTGAATGGATTGTTAACCCCACAGTTCCTGACACATCAGATTAAACATTCCCAGATTTGTAGAACAACTCTGATTCTGAAATGTATCTGCACATGGCTATTTTCGAAGACACAAGTGAGAAAATACTAAGCCAGAAAAGAAAATAAAAACAATTCTGAAAGGTACTTACACCATAAAGACCTCCCTAACAGTGTGGAAGTACTCCCTTTTTCAGCGTCTCAGTTTTTACTAGTTAACAAACACATACCTAGAGTTAATTTAAGGTTCTGATCTTTGAGGTCTTCTTTCCGGAACAGCTATTTATTTACTTACTTAAATACTTACTTATTTAAAATTGGGTATTTAACCCAGGGTAACTCTACTACTGAGACAAATAACAAGAATATTTATTTATTTGTTTGTTTGTTTTAAATTTTAAGACAGGGACTCATCAAGTTACTTAGGACCTTTCTAAATTGCTTAGATTAGCCTCAAATTTGCCATCTTCCTGCCACATTTTCCCACATCACTGGGATTACAGATGTGTGCCACCATACTTGTCTATGCAACTACTTTTGATATTAAATGTGCACAACAATCAATGTTGCAAAAAATAGTTGATCTATAATTCAATTCTGATATCCTTTAATACGATGACACAACTTTGGGGTTTACTCCCATAGAATTCACTTACTTGAAGTGCCAGTTGCAAGCCCCAGAATAACATCTGTATTTATGAACAGTTTCCAATAAATTGTGGGGTTCTCTACAATTTCACACTGAAGTTATATCACCTGATAGAACTACTTCTGAAACAAAAAAATCACACTTTATTTAGGTATGCCAGATTTTTATGAAATACATAAATCAGGGATGTGACAATAGAAAACATGCATAGAATATAAGAAACATCAGAAGAAGATGAGGCATTACATAGGCCATTTTAGAAAATTGCTGGTTGAAGATATTATCTCCAAGTTTTGTGTCCCACTATAGCAGTAAAAAGCTCCCTTCTCATTGAGTTTGAAGATCTTCTCTATTTAAATATCATGATTCAGATACCCACTCTGCATATTCCCATTTTTCCATCAAAAATATCCAGTTGAATTCTTTTACATTCAGTGTTCAGAACAAAATATTGGTGACAAAATGGAGCTTAAGTCTTGCCCCTATGAACCATTGAGCCATCTCATTTTAGACAAAATAACATACACTTTTTTTGCTTAAAACTCCTAAGTATTGATTGGTTTCAAGGTAAAGGATTCTTTCATTTGGAATTTTTATTTATTTTTGTGATACTAGGGCATTCTACAACTGAGATGCATCCCTAATACTTGTAATATATTTTTACTTTTGACACAGGTTCTCACTAAGCTGCTTCAGTTAGCTAAAGCTACTGAACTTTCTTCCTCAACTTCCAAGTAGTTGTGATTACTGGCATGTTCTAATATGCCCAGCAAGATATGAATTCTCTACCTTTCTTTGATCCATTCCTCTTACACCTTCGTTATTCACTTTTCTCTCTAAAAACAAGCCCTTAACAGTCTAACATTTGAGATGCATCCATATCTTATATTTGATTATTTTTCAGTATTGCAATATATATTTAGGAAAAAGGAGACACTTATAACCCATATCTGAATTATTCTAATTTGACAGTCTAGAAATAGCTCCACAATGATGAAAATTAGAGCCACCAATAGAATTAAGAAATTAACCATTAATGATGCTCTTTTATAGAATAAATAATTGATTTTAGTTTGAATATAATTTTATTCTGAAATCTGCCTGTATCTTTTCTCTTTAGAAACATTCTTTATCTTTCAAATATTAGTGATAAATTACATTTCATAGATGATGAGAATGTTAGACTAAAATGAGACATTCTTCTTCCACCATCCTTTTTGTTTAAATATTCAGTGATCACCCCAACCTTGATGTCTTCCAATCTGCATGTAGCAAGTTTTCCCTTAGATACTTCTGAACAAACTCACTAGGATTTTTTCATGATTATTTGATATAGTTTATTCTCCTTTTAAATTGTGAAACCTTGATCATCTATCTTCCCTAGATGGGTAAGAGGAAAGAAGATATAGATCATCTTTACTTTTCTCTTCAGTTGCAGAATCAATGTGGCTGACTAACAAAGTGTTTCTGGGCATCTAAACCTAACATTTGGGAAAATGATATTAATGTTCCAATATATGCTCTATTTAGATGAAACCAGTACAGGATATTTCTGTAGTCTATAGAATAAGTAGCTAGTCCAACAAAGTTCTCCATTCTCCAAATTCAAGCATCTCTTTAGGAATTGATAATTATACATGGGCTGGTATTTTCTAGGTAATTAAGAAACTATGGCAGCTGTGAGCATGTTGGGTCAGTCATGACCAGTCAAAGATATGGCAGATACTGAAAAGACATCACAGTCTAAAGTTTCTTAATAGTCCCTAAACTTGCTGTCTATGCTTACAAAAGACAAATAAAAAAAAAGAGATTCTAAGATTTTTTCTATTACCAAGGATTTAACTCAGGAGTTTTTAAATCCCTGAGTAATTTCCCTCCATTTTAATTTTATTCTTAAACTTGTTATCCTCCTATGCCAGCCTACTAAAATGCTGAGATTATGGACATACATCTTTAAAACTGGCATTAGGTACCAGTACTTTTTTATAGAACTTCACATTATAATTCTCATTTCCTCTCATTTGAAAGTACACACACATACACACACACACATACACACACACACACACACATTTTTAAATTCTATCAAAAACTCAGATAAAAATGAATTAAAATGCTATGTTATTTGAAATGTACGACAAGGAAGCATCTTTCATAATATAGTGAATTAGCTGAGAAAAAAATGGCATTTAGGAAAATAATGCTTACCATACATTTGGAAAATGCACTGAAAATATTGGAAATACCTGGGAAGGACAGAGAAACAAAAACACCATGGTCCACAGCTACTTCCAAATATGAATTATTTACATCAATCAAAATTCTCAAGTCATGACACTATCTTTAGTGTCCACTCTAAAATAGGGGAATAAACAAAACAAAACAAACACCAAGACAATTTGAGCTCAGCCCACAGGGCCCAAGATTGATAGGATCTTTGTTAAATTTTTTTTCAGACATAGCTTTCTATATGTAAGAAGATCTAGATATGAAAGAGGAAATAAGTATTTAATGTTGAATATAATATTATGTCAATTATCATTGACAATAATATCAATGACATATTCACAATTGCAAATGATACAGTAAGAATTACTAAAATTTTAGGTTTTATAGTATTCATACTTTGGCTTCATGAGGTTTGTTTATTTGTTTGATTGGTTCTAGAGATACACTCCAGTGATACATCACTGAGATATATCTCCAGTCATTTTCAAAATTTATTTTTTCTCGGGTTCTCACTAAGTCACTGAGGCAGGCCGAAAGTTGGTGATCTACTTGCTTTAGTCTCCTTTGTCACCAGAGTTACAGGTATGTAACAACACACCTAGTTCACATTTAGGAATTTCTTAAGGTGCAGCTAGATTTTGAAAAAAGTAAAAAATCTTCTACAACACCAAATTTCAATAGACATAAAATGAGAAATATGTGTGTAACTAAACTTTTAGAAATCATAAGTAAAATGGATGAAATAAATCATAATAATTTATAAATAAATTACTATAATTGTTATAATTTTTATCACAAATAATTTGTAACATAATAATTTGAATGTTATTAAAATGTTATTATGTAATAATGTAATATGATTATAATTTGTAAGAATATTATTACATTTTAATGAAATGTATCCAAAATGTTATTGTTCTAATATAGGAACATCAAATATTGTTAATTAATTATATTTATTTTTTATTAAACTTTCAAATCTCACACTGTTTTTTACTCCAAATACTTCTCAATACATATTGGCCACATTCCAAAAACTCATTACTCACATGTGGCAAATGGTTGCCACATTGCAACTATATATCTGAGGATTCTGATTCCCTGAACTGCATGATATGGTATGACTGAAACCATCCTTTTCAAACAGAGATGATAAAATATGTCTTTCTTACCAATTGAAACAAATGAGAAAAAATGATTTTTATTTTAAACAAGAGGGTGCTATAATATGAAAGTGCCCAAAGGTAAGCCATACTTCCCAACTGCTACCTGGCAAGGTCAGTTGATCTTTCAGATATTAACAATTAACAAAGGATGATGCTAACACAGAGTAAATGTTTCTCATATAATCAAATCTGTCTATATCTTGATACCATATTTTTTTTGTGAAGAAAAATATTTTTTTCTATCTATCTATCTATCTATCTATCCAGTTTGCTGCAGGGCCTTCACCCTAGTGATCTGGCTATGGTTGTCTGGTTCATTCTTTGTAGTAGAGTATGCTGTGAGTTACAGGACTAATAACATTTTTATGTTTACATGCATTTCTGCATAGCTAAAAATCATTTAATAGTATTTTCAACATTAAATCAACAAAAATATAATCACTTCTACTTGCATGACTTCTTCTATTCAGTTAACTTGAAACCACCATGTTTTGAATGATGGCATCCTGTTTGCATTAGATGAATTTGTTGATTAGCTATCAAGTATTACAAACTTCCCCCAAACTGATTCATTAATTATTAAAATGATCAGTTTAAAAGTGCCCTATTTAGACTGGATTTAGCTGCATTATTCTAATTTCAGCAGAGACCCTTCAAGCACATGCTCAGCTATTTGACATGGTAACATTGTTTCTGGAAGAGAGATGGCTGTCCAATGTGGTCTTTTAATTCACATCCACATGATCTCTTCTCCTTCAAAAGCCTAATAAGAGCTTCATCACCTTGATATGGTGGGGCGTACAAAGACAAAAACAGAAAGGATTCAGTACATTTCAGACCAAGGAATAATACCTGTACATTTTCATAATCACTATATTCTACTGGCTGTAGTATGTAAGCCACTTTTTATTTATGTCATGGCAAACACATTCTGCCTGTTAATAATAACAGCTATAAAAGAACATTGCAATGGCCTGGACACAGAAAAATAAATAAATAAGTGATTAACAATAATTTTACAATTTACACCTTTTTTTCTTTCAGATGATACTTGTCTGACTACTATAATTCATAAAATTTTACCAAACTACAGAGGCAAATCAGGTTTGGGCTCAGAATCTCTATTGCCTGTCTCAAATTCTCAAAAAATTTGGTAGGCCACAACAATCATGCATTTTTTCTAGGAATTTAAAAAACTGAAGAATGACATCTCTGCAATAGAAACACAATTATTTTTAGCTATATATCCCTTCACTACTTTTTACTATTAAAATATTTTTAAGAGAACACTCCAGTGTTTTGTTTTTTGTTTTTGTTTTGTTTTATTGCTTGTTTGTTTAAATAGGGAATTAATTGAGTAAATAGACTCAGGATATGTTTAAAATATGAAGGCTAAATGTTTTTTTTAAAATTTCTCATTATGGCATAATAGTAAAAATATGCATAACACACAGTATATCTGCATATTCTTTCATTTATTCATTAATTTTTTTTTTTTTTGGTATTTGTAGTCTACTTAAGATTTTTAACTTAAACCTAGACATTTTTTTGAACACAGTATCTTTATTTTATTTATTTATTTTTTATGTGGTGCTGAGGATTGAACCCAGTGCCTCCAACATGCTAGGCAAAGCGCTCTTCCAATGAGCCACAACCCCAGCCTCAAGACCATCAGTTATTTGTTTTTTTTTTTTTAATCTTAGATTAGCACCTTCTATTATTAGTTGTTCAAAACATTATAAAGCTCTTGACATATCATATTTCATACATTTGATTTAAGCAGATTATGAACTCCCATTTTTACCCTGTATACATATTGTAGATTCACATCGGTTCCACATCCACTTTGAATGAAACAGTTTCTTAACATGAAATGAGAATAAGATAGTATAATGAGAAGACATTTCCTCAACCAACAGTTTGTCTGAACACCTGAGTAAATAAAAAAAATCATCCTTTTATTTTCTTCTAAACATAGCAAAACTGTTTTTCATAAACTCCCAACAGAAAAGCTAAAGTGGACACATCCACTCAGCACCATATAAATGTAAAATAAAGATGTTGTGTCCACCTAAAACTAAAAAATAAATATTAAAAATTTTGAAAATTAATTATCCTGTGTTACAAAACCAAAAACCACTGCTTTACATAAACATCTTTATGCAAAGACACATAAGGTGTGTGCTTTGACTTTGGCTGTTTAGATTAACCAAATTTGTCATTTAAGATTTTTTTTAACAATTATGAAAAGTACCTGTGGTAATCATCTAACAAACAGAAAAATCTTATTTTAAATTAAAGTTCTGGAGATTCTTGTTTGTAAGTGATTGATATTATAGCTTAATGTTTGAGGTGTACGAGCACATTATGGCAGGAGTACATGGCAACAGAAAATTAAAATAAGCACCAGGTATCAAAAATTCATTTCAAGTACATACTGTACAATGAAATAAACAATTCTCACATATGCCTTACCTTGTAAAGATTTCACTGAATACAACACTTTGAGGACCAAGCATTTAATACATGGGCCATTATAGGATACTTATCCAAACCAGAGCATCTGCATTGTATCATTGATATGCTTTGGATAAAATAATCTTTGATAGGCATTTATGGCCATTCAACTCAGTTAAAATTTTTGAGAATTCATCAGGTACTGGGCAGAGCTCTAAGTTCCTTGTTCATGAATAACAGACTTGAAACAAAGAATATAATTAGAGAAACTTATTAAAGGAAATGTGTTAAGCAATGTGTTGTGGTGCATGCCATTAATCCTGGCAATGAAGAAGTCTGATACAGCTTGATTGCAAGTTCAATGACAGGCCTGGTAATATAGTAAAATGCTGTTTTATATATATATATATATATATATATATATGTGTGTGTGTGTGTGTGTGTGTGTGTGTGTGTGTATGTATAATTTCCATAGTAAATCGATACTTACTTCCATCCCCAGCATTGAGAAAAAATAAAATAAACAAATAAAAATTAATGTTTACCAAGTTGTGGCTAAAGTGAAAAAATCCTTATGTCCAAGTGTTAGCACATAAAAGAATGCCTGAGAATATTAAAATCCAAAGTGAACTAATTTGATATTTCAACCAAATCACTAATTGTTGCTAGTATTCTTAATACCTATTTCACAAATATAATTTTTACAATTTACTTTGAAGTACAATGCACATATAAAAACACACAAAGCATATATGTAAAGGTTCAGAAATTATCCAAAAGTGCACATAATTTGAATCAGCCTTGCTCAGGACAGACTAAATCATTTTCTCTATCTGTGATCCCTGAAAGCATAGAGGTTCTTAACAACTAGCATGAAAATGCTTCAATATATAAATATAAAATGTATATAACTAAAGTGAATATTAAACCAGTCATCCAGATTCAATATCTGCTTATTACATGCCATTTTAACTTTTTCTACACTTCTAACCATACTGCTACATAGGCCAACCTCCCCTGCTGTATATTTCTTTATTGGTGAGGTCATATATACATCTGTTGAATGTCACAGATATTAATTATACAGTTTTGACAAATAGAATGATAAAAACCTTCACTGCTTTTAAGCACTGAATATTTATATCATTCCAAAAAAACTATTTTCTTTTACATGCAACTTTTTTATTCCCAGAGGGATGGATATTGATCCATAATTTTATTTTGCCTGACTTTATGCAATATAATTTTAAATACACCTGCTGAACTATACAGTATCTGTGAGAGTCAGTAAGCATGTGTGTGTCAGTAATGTGTTTCTTTTTATTGATGACTGCTTTGTATTTTAAGGGTGTAGTACAAATTGTTCATTTCAACATTCAGGAAAATTTGAGTTATTCCTATTTTGGACCATTAAAACTACTGGGACCATCAATATTTATAAAAAAAATAACTATTCCACTCATCTTATTCTTTCCCAGTATTTCAATGACACAGTATTCCACTTTTACTGGTTACTTTGAAGATTATAATTTTTATCTTGTCATATCTATTTAATCAGTGTAAATATTATATGAGTTTACTAAATATGAAATAAAAAACATATCACAGACTATTTTCTTGTATCCCTTTTGCAACTACTATAAATATTTATCTACACATTGTAGACTTTCAAATACCTGTATCATTTTTGTAGAATAATCATAGATTTTCATAAAACAAAGAGGAAAAATTAATAATTATAAGATTGCTAATATATGCCAGCCATAGTGGTATATACATATAATTCCAGTAACTTTGGAGGATAAAGCAGGTGGATCACAAGTATAAATACTCCCTCTGCTACTAAGCAAGGCTCTAAACCAATCAGCAAAACCTTGTGTCTAATAAAAACAATATTAAAATGGCTGAGGAAGTCAGGATGTGGCTAAATGCTTAAGCGTCCCTAGATTCAAACAATGTTTATATATATATATATATATATATATATATATATAAACTTAGGCATTGAGGTAAAACTTGACAATGATATAACATCTACAGAATTTAATAGGTAGTACTGAGAAATTATAATGTTATTATTGACATTTTTGCTACAATATTAGTAAATATTTTGTTTTTGGTAAATTTTCATTCCTATTTGCCACATAATCATAAGTATAATTTTTCAATGTCATTATTGAAAGGCTTAGAAACCATTTAAAGAACATGATGTATTATTTGTTAAACTGATTGTTGTATGTTATAGAGGATATTTTGCTCTCAGTTTTTTAAAGTTTTAGAAAGTGAACTAAATAATGATTTTAATGTTATTGAACATTACACAATAAGAAATATAGAGATCCCTTAATACCCCAGTGAGTATTCTAAGACCCATTCAAAATGAAAAACAGTTCTATGTGGACATACTGAATTTAAGTCTTGACTCTCAGTTAATTATCTAAAATTGAAAATATACTTTAGAGAATATTCAAGCAGAAATTCATAACATTATACACATTCATCAGAAGCCCATGTTGGCTTTTCCATTTCATCTAATTTTTCCTTTTTTTTTTTGCACATTTTATTTTTAGTGCCCTTAAAAATATCTACTTTTCAAGCTCTGTTATTTCTCATTTGGGGAAAGAAAAAAATTAAAAAGTAAGAGGTAAAAGGAAGCTACATTGTAAATATCTTACTTTGACCATATTAAAAACATTGGTGGGAATCCCACAAACCTACAATTTAGAAAGAAAAAAACAAGACCACCAAACAGACACAAATACATCCACTCAGCACAAGAAGTGAAAGAAATATGAACCAGCAAATTCCCTGTTCTCAATTAAGTAGAAGAAAAAAGCAACAAAGAAATTTGCCAATCTTCAAAAATAAAAACATGTCTGATCAGGAAATTTTTCAGACTCAGCCCTATAGTTCTGAACATTGCAAGTAATAAAATTTATTAAAAAGTATTTTAGAACAAAATATTTTATAAAGAATAAGTAATGAGAAGTCAATTAATGAATAGAGAAAATACTTCCTGAAGTCAAATTTTCAGGAATTTTGGTAAATTTTCATTCCTATGTGCCACATAGGTCACATTCTCAATAAGCAGCATTTAATAAAATAAAATAAAATACTTAAGAATTTGCCTGACCAAGCTGTTGCTGTTTGTGACTATACAGTAGGCAGTCACAAACAGCAACATATTTGCAATTATATTTGCAAATATGTACACAAATTAGAAAACCACTATTTATATTTGATACCTATCACATAAGCAGGATTCACTTTGGTCACATGTCAATTTAACTTGCAAAAAATCCCTAGAGATTCATATTTCTACTTAAGGCAATAATCACAAATATAGCAGCTTAAAATAATAGAAACTCATTTTTTAAATAATTATGGATGTTTTCATTATCATAACACAGGATTAATATCAAAGTGTTAGCAAAGCCACACTCCTTCCAAAAGCTCTAGAAGACAATCATTCTAGCTTTTAGTGGCTACTGGTATATTTTTCTGTGGTTGCAAATGTTTCCCTTCTCCTTGTGGTGATGCAGCCTTCAAAAGCATAAAAAGAAACTATCTTTTTATATATAGAGAATATGGTGCTGTCAGAAATGGTTATGACATTCAAATTGTTTAGAATTTGAAAACCACAGCAAAATATATGGCAGATCCTTCATTGAGCTTATTCTTATTTTTGCACAGTGTATTTGACAGAATTACACAAAAGAAAATTTCATGCATGGTGGATGAAAAAAGAGAGGGGAGACTGAGCCAGCAGAATAAAGCTATATAGGTTCACATTCCACAAAAGTTAGAGAGATGGATAAAAAAGAGAGGAATCACACACTGTTTCAAAATCAAGAGCAGAGGACAGAACCATGTGCACAGTGCAGGTCTTATTTTCCTCTTTTCTTTGAATGCTAGAAACTCTCTCAATCCCATGGATTTTTGTATTATTCCAATGAATAATCTATTTTTACTTTCTGTCTGTTATTGATCAGCCTCTTGCAATAAATGTGCATGGTACTTACTTGGAAACTGGGAAGGGCAGAACTACATACATTTGTTATCTCTGTTACTCAAATTTTAAGACATTTTCCTTTATACTTCTATGGATTTATATATCTGAAGGTTATTTTTAAAAAATTTTTAGGTCAAAGAACACCCAGTCATCAAAACTAAAACATAAAGAGGGGGTAAATACTTGCAGAATACATATGTAGCAAAAAGTTGATATGACAGAATGAATGACATGGTTATATTTGTGAAAGAAAAAAGACATACCAAAAAAAATTAAAGCAGTATCAAAAATATTTCTAAATGCACTTAACAACGAAGGAAATATTCAACTGTTACATGAATATACAAAAAGGAGTGTACATAACTACTAATAAAACAAGTAAAGAATAAAGCCAATTCACTATTTCATACTCACTGAGAAGAAAAACATGAACAAAAAAGCAAACGATCAAATAAGACTAAAATTACAAACATGTTAAATAATTGGAATTGTCATCTTCTGTTTGCCATGCCAAATTTTAGAACGAGGTTGAAGATTTATTCGGTACTATCTACATAAATATGGTACTATCTACATAGGCATAACATATAAGTCATCAATTCTACTTTTTCAGACAAAAATATTCTTAGAATGTTCCAACAGGGAGATGCACCACTGCTTTCACCATCAAAGTAGACTACATCTTTCACCATCTTCCACTGTCCACGTCCCTTGAGTCAGGGCCCTACTAACCAAGACTCCCATACACCTGTGCAGTCAATCCTTCTTCTTGAGAAGCTAATTGAGCCCACATCCCAGACAATTCTCTTTTTAGGCTCTCCTGCTTCAGTGCCACAATAAACCTTCCATAATTACCCCACAATAAGGAACTAAACATTAGAAAAATTCTATACATCCTAGAGACCCGCAAATTGTTCAAGCAATTAAGTCAATGATAAGCCCTAAAATTTACATGACTTCATACAACTTGAAATGTACAAATTGCCCTAGACAGTTCTAATTTTTTTTTGTTATGCCTTTGAATAAATCACTAGGGATTTATTTTTTGGCATTACTCTTTTGTTCCTTTTGCGTATCTAAATGAATCTATTTTATACTATATAAACAAAAATTATTAACTTTTGAAAAAAACACCCTAAATGAATGAAAAGGAAAAGAAAAAAATGTCAAATATGCAGAAAATCAAAAAAATTTTGCCTCTTTGATACAAAAATAAAATTATCTTGGGTTTCTTAGTAAAATAAAGAATTTTAGATGAACAATCACTTGCCTATAAAAAATACCAAAAATAACTAGAAATATGCTTAAATTGTAATTCACATAAGAATATTTATAGCTGAACTACTCATAAAAACCACAATGTAAAATCAATTCAAGATAAACAGATAAATGAGAAAATGTGTATGTCCACAGTAGAATATTACTCAGCAATATTATGTGCATTACTAGGAATTGAACTCTGGGCCTCACACATGTAGGCAAGCACTCTACTTCTGAGCTATAATCCCAGCCATTTTGAGTAAGTATGTTTCATGAAGGCATTAAATGTTACAATCAAGATGTACATGAAAAGCTAACTAAAAAATTGAAAAACAGTCAAGTATTTTACAATGAATATTATATCTAATTTTCTGAACAAGTAAATTTATGAAGCTAAAACAAATTAGCCACTTCCAAGAGCTGTGTGAAAGAAAAACAAACAAACAAAAAATGCTAGTGGGCACTATTTGCTTTCCATCTCAAATAATTTTTGGAACTAAATGTTGGAAATGGTTCACATGTGAATATACTAAATGAAAATATTTACAAAGTTAATTTTAAGTTCACATATACTTTGCAAAAATAAATAGATTTTTTTTGGAATGCATACAGCAGACAAAAATCCCAGCCAGTAAAACAGGCAAATCAAAATGTAACTTATGACTGTTCAAAACAAACACTGTTTTTTTTTATTATGAGATCCACTTACATTTATGTAAATATACTGTGGCTATGTGTCTACAAACATAATTTTTGTTTTTCTTGTTTTTTACATGATACCGTTAGTTTATTTATTTTTTCATGGTGCTGAGGATAGAACCCAGGGCCTCATGCATTCTAGGCAAGTGTTCTACTGCTGAACCGCAACCCCAGAACTGGGTTATTTTTAATTTTTTTTGGTTATTTATATTTGTGAAAAACACATAAGAAAACTACGTACATCAACCACTATTATAAAGTTGTCAAGTTTTTATATAGTTATATAAATAAATATGCATATTTTGTGAGTGTGTATGTCCATGCAGTGCTTGCAATCAAACCCAAGATCTTGCACAAACACAGCACATTTTTTACTCTCTTGCGACAACCCAAGAACAAATGTTAATTTCTAGTCTTGGTGTTTCTCTCTCTCTCTCTCTCTCTCTCTCTCTCTCTCTCTCTCTCTCCCTTCTTTTTCTCTCTCTCTCTTTCTCTCTCTCTTTCCATAACTCTCATTCTCTCTCTTTTGTATATTTGGAACACAGATAGCACCCAGGGTAATCTTACCCCTAAGCTATATTCCTAGTCCTTTTTTTTATTATGACACAGGGTCTTTCGAAGTTCATTATACCATCCTCTAATTTATAATCCTCCTGTTTCACCCCTTCCCGAATCCTGGGATTACAGACATGTCCCACCAAATCTGGCTATTTATCTCTATTTTAAAGTATAGCTAATGCCAAGTTTTAAAAGTTTATTATATATATAATTCTTATTGTTAAAATGAACTTTTAGCATATCCTAATTAACATTCTGTTACTATTTTTTGGATTGTAGTTGCTATTTTATGAATGAATGAAAACTCCACATGATTATTCACAGTCTTGTACTACTTCACATATGTGCTTTCTTGTATTGCCTATTTATTTTATACAAAATATAAACTTGATCTCCCTGCTTTTGAGTATGCTCAGTCTCACACACTCCTCAATTCTCTGGACACCTCAATATCCTCACTCTTGCTTTTTTTCTACTACAATGTTGGCAATCTCGCTTACCTATGCTAGTGAATAGGTACTGGGTCTTACTCTAACATAGCAAAGCAAAAGTCTGTGTTAAAGAAAAAAAAATCTATCTTCATCTCAAAGCCAATATTCAAACAGAAGAAATTATGCAAAGAACAGTCAGATGTATGAAAATAGAGGCACATAGTATTTAGTAAAAGACAAAAGGAAAGCTGAGAAATAAGATCCTGAGCATAAAAATCCATGATATGTTATTTACACAATGGTTATATGAGTACTTTACAAAAATCCAAATTACACAATTTATCATATATCTGCAATACTGGAGATTTTGGAGGCTAAGACAAGAGGATTAGAAATACAAAGCCATCTATACAAGGTCACTGTATTCCCAACTGGGATATATTAAAATCTATTATCTCTAGGGGTGCAGTGGCACATTCCTGCAATCACAGCATTGTTGGAGACTGAGGCGGAAGATTGCAAGCTGGAGTTCAATTTCAGCAACTTAGCAAGGCACTAAGCAGTTTAGGGAGATCCTGTTTAAAATTAAAAGGGTTCAGGCTGTGACTCATTGGTAAAGTGTCAATGGGTTCAATCACCAAAACCCAGAAAAATCTAATTCCTGTAATTTACTAAAAATAAATTAATGAATTATCTAATTGTACTTTAAATTAAATAATCAGCACTCAATTCTTAGGTGAAAAATCTGACCTACTTCTTTATTAGCATTACATTTAGTTTCTGTTTGAAGGTAATAACTTAAAGTTGCAAATCACAGGTACATGGTATATATTGTAAATAATGGATGAATTATACTCCCCTGAGACCAGGACATACACATTTCTTTTACTTTATTATCTAGTTTCATAAAGCCTAATTATAATAACATGGGGTCATAACAAGTGTTATTGATAAATGTGAATAATTGTTATTAACAAATGTTAATTTGCTAGTAAAATAAGTAACAAATTTGAAATATGTATATTGCTTCAGGTATATATATATATATATATATACACACACACATACACACACACGTAATATTATGGTCTGAATTAATCAATACAATTAATAAGTTATAAATTATAGATTTTAAAATATTGATTAATAAAATAGTAAGTATAGCCACAGTGACTTCATTTTTATGTTTCCCATGTGAAACTGATATATAAGGTGCTTTTAAGAATTATATATATATAATATATATACTGTGCCTCATACATCTGAAAATGTACTTGAACCCAGGATATAAAACCAGAACTGTGCTCCAACCAAGGATGTGGTTGTTTTTCTATGGTCTGATAACTTCTTTTTTCAGCCCCTATACTCTGCTTGCTTGCAATTGGCAGATCCCATAAGATGTACTTTTCTTCCTTAAGTATTGAAACCATGAACAGCCTGGTGTACTTCTGTCAGAAAGCCATTGGGGCATAAGAGAAGCATCCCTTGGCCAGGTAATAAAACTCTCTAATTTGCTTCAAATTTGGTCTTTGAGTGTTTTATGAACAGTCTCCTTATAACATATATGTATTAGGTTTGTGTATACCTTTATTTTTATTTATATATGTATATGTGGTGCTGAGAATCAAACTCAGTACCTCACACATGCTCAGCAAGAACGATGCATGATGGTGTATATCTATGATTTTTGTAAGTTAGAATGGTGAGGCCAACCAAGACCCTGATCATGAGGGTGAATTTTTATAATTCCAGCAGCTCAGAAGGTAAGGCAGAAAATTCTCAAGTTTAAAGGCAATCCCAGTAATTTAGTAAGTGCATAAGCAACTTAGCCATTCCCTGTCATAAAAATAAATAATAAACTGTGCATGGTGGTGCATGACTATAATTTCAGTGGTTTATGAGATTGAGCCATGAAGATTTCATGTTCAAATCCAGAATCAGCAATTTGAAAAGATAAAAAAACCTAGTGAGACCCTATCTTAAATTAAAACAAAAAACCTGGGGATATGGCTTAGTTGATATGCAGCATATGTTGTTTCAGTACCTGGTAAAAAAATAAAATAACAACAACAAAAAATGGTTTGGATGTGACTTGATGGTTAGAGCTACTGGGTTTAATCCCTGGTACTAATAAAAGTACAAAACCAACTGGGTAACTTAGGCAGAGATAATATTGTGCAATTATAGAACACTTCTAGATTTTAATCCTAGTACTAAGAAGAACAAGAAGAAAATAGAAATTGCTTTTTAATGGGGATAAAGACATACAACCATGGAAAATATATAAAATTATCTATCCAGAGTAGGGAGAGAACTATTAATTTACTAAAGTCATGTTTACAATATTTTTTTTAAAAAATTAATTCTTTAATTTAGTTGGTGGATACACAGAATTTACAAGTGAGAGTTACTCCTACACATTCAACAAGAAAAAGTTAAATAAAATAAAAATGACTAATATTTTTTCTTCAGTCCATATAAGAACTGATTTCCACTAATACATGTGACCTGCAAAATACACATTCTGAAGCTTTTTATTTTATAAAAAAAGTGTAAATTGGGTAAAATTAAATCAGAATTTTTGAACCGAGACAAATGTTTGTTGTGTGTGGGTGATGAATAAAAATGTTAAACACTTCTATCTGCACACAGTCCCTATTCTTTTACACGGATATCTTCAGAAAACCTAAAATACCTGTCAAAGAAGATCAGGAAGGATCCTGAGAATATTTTCCACATGATGTGAGGTCTTTTTATTTTTCTGGTACTAAGGATATATAGCCCACATATGCAGTTTTATATGTTACATTAAATATCCATTAGGAAAGAAGAAAAATGTATATTTCTATAGCCTTTTATAATTTTGTTTTTGCCACTACTTTTCCATTTTCTTGCTCTATATTTCAGGACCATAAGGTATAAATATTAGAAATTATGTTGGTAGTGTTTTTCTGTTCATTAATTTTGCTGGGCTGAACTTTCATGGATTTCTTTTCCTGTCATGCTAAGATTCACTCAAAATTGATATGTTTAATGAATGTATACTGTATGAATTATGAGCTATGCTTATAATAGACACACTGAAGTAACACACAAACTACTAAGCAGCACTGAACTGAAACAACTTACAAAGTCACACTACTATGTTCTTTATAGGCTTGTCAGAGTGATTCATGAGCTGGATAAAAGAAATTGAATTTTTTTGGAAATTCAACCTTTGTAATTATTTTCCTCATCATAAAATGACAGTATTGTGGTGAGCCGTTCCTGTGGACTGTGGTCGCCATTACATGATGGCGCTGGCTCCGCTGTGGTCTGTGAAGGACAACTCCGTATCAGAGAGAGTTGGCGTATTGTCAACTCCTTATCAGAGAAAGTTGGCGTGTCGTTCTCTAGCACCCTGTGAGAAGGGTCCACGTGGCAGCTTCGCATTGGGGTTCGCGGTGCTTTATTAAGGCTGGGAGGGGCATCCAATTATTATTCCAGAGAGTAGAAGAATTATTAGAAGAATATCAAGGGCCTGAATAAACTGCTGAAAGAAGATTCCTGAGTCGCGTCTTCCTTGCGGGCAAGGGGGGTCGCGACACAGTATGAGTACAAATACTGAAAAGTGTGTGTAAAAGTAACTACATTGGGGTCACATAAGATTGGAGAAATAAGATTATTTCTTTTTTTGTTACAGCATAGGTACAGAAATACTAAATTTTGTAAAACACTATGAAGAACATGACTCTAACATAATGATATGTCATATATTTAATTTAGAAGGTAATACTGAAAAATCATAGAAACACATTACACAGAAATTTTGCTGACACATTAGTAGATGCACTGAAAGAAAATATATTTCTGTAAGTACAATATGGTTTTATGTGCAAGTTATCCATAATATCAAAATAAAAGATGCAATATATAGCTGGACAAGTTGGCACACACCTATAATTCCAGCAGCTTGGGAGGTGGAGGCTGGAGGATTGCACGTTCAAAGCAAGCCTAAAAAATCACAAGGCACTAAGTAATTTAATGAGACCCTGTCTCTAAATAAAATAAAAATAAGGCTGGGGATGAGACTCAGTAGTCCAATACCCTTGAGTTTAATCCCCAGTTACCCTCATCAAAAAGACAGCTATCAAATTGACCAGGTTTAAACTAGGTTTAAGAGCTGAAACGATATCAGCCAATCTCCAAAATGTAAAACAGGAGTGATCAGGAAATCTATAATAGTAGAAAACCTCCTTTAGTGAAAATCAGTATTCTTAGTTACAAATAATAAAATGTATCTCCATTAGGTTCAAAATGCACAATTTTGAAGGTAGAAGTTATCAGAAATAACTGAAAGCAAAGATAACATCTTTATGTCTAACATGAACAGAATAGTTTCCCAAGGAAAATAAATAATTTATATCACAAGGAAACTGGTACTAATGAAAGAATCACAGATACACTTACATATAATTTAGAAATTACTAGCTTCCTGATCAAGTTGTTTCTGACAATCAGAAAAGTCAGCAAGGCTTCTATCATGTTTTTAAGAAGCTTTTTCCAATGTATGGATAATTACTACTTAATACTGATAACATTGTCATGATGAAAATTTGATCACATGTTTAATTTGCAATAATCTCTGATTTCTAATACACCTAAAAATATTAGACACTTATTGGAATAAAATAACCAGAAATTATTCTCTTACCATTATGGATAACTTTAATAGAAGACTTTCAGTGTGAGTGACTATAAATGGACTCATCAAAGTGATGCAAAGATCATACTATGTACAAAGGCTCTACAAGAGAATTATCCCTTGCATTTTCTTAAATCTATGGTAATCCTTAGCTTGTGACTGCAAATGCTTCAAATATATGTTAATGGAGTACTCAGACAAAGACAGATAAGCCCCTCTCATAGGGAAGATGGTGGTAAACAAGCAGAGAGTAATCCTCAAACACCACAAGGTCTGGGTACCATTTTTTATAATATAAAAGACCCCCAATAGTCTTGTTCTTTAGGACATTGTTGCAAACATAGACAATATTCAGTTCTTTCAACAGAATAAGTTAAGAGGATGTCTTTCTCTGCAAACCAGAATAAGTGAAAAAAGAGCCACAAAAGTGAGTTTGGGATAGGGCATTGCAGGACATAGGTCATAAAATTCTGAAAACAAAATAAAACAAACAAACAACTAAACAACAACAACAAAAATCAGAGAACACCATATCCAAATAAGCTCATTTGAGAGAATCAAATTTGAATAAAAGCAGAGGACAAAAGCATAACCAAAGGGATTAAATGTATTTTTTCTAAATCATATTAATGTTTTCTACAATTATAGAATCCTGGAGCACTTCAATTACTACTATTTTATCTTTTGAATGTTTTTATCATTTTCCACCTACAATGCTTGTGGCACACTAAATTTACCCTCATATGTATGCACTTGTCATTTATCATTTTCTCTATAATTGTATATATATGTGCACGTATTTTTCCCACATTTTCAATGCTCTGGCCTGAAATTTTCTGTGATGTTACCTCCCTGAAATGCATTTTTGTCATTTCAGGTAAGTACATCTAAAAGTTCTATTTAAATAGTTGGGAAAGATGAGAAAATTTCAAGCCCCCAACCCCTGACTTGACTAATTATCTACTAGAATTAAAGCTCAACCAAAGTGCCTCCATAGAACTTAATTTTCATTCACCTTTCTCATACATAGCACTATGAAATTTTATTTAAAAAGAAAGTAAAAGATTCAGAGTTGTTCATGGTGATTTTATAGGGTACCAAAAATCTAAGTTGGTGGTTCTGACACCACCTTACTACTGAAGCATCTGGGTTTCATTTCAGGTTGGACACTGGTATTATGTTTCCATTGGATGGGATACATTGGTTATGAATATTGTTGTTACTTTGCTTTCAATAGTCTTGGAAATGTGGGGGTTGGAAGTAATACTTAGAATCAAAATTTTCAAACACTTAGCATAAACCCATTTGATAATGGGAGACAACCATATTCTGAAAATAATTAAGATGACCCCTCACCAAGTAATGCATATATTAAATATGTTGATAATTAAACTGCTTAAAAAAGTGTACAGATGTCAAAAGATCAGAGTGCATACCTTAAATATATGCAGGTTATTATAAGTAATTTATAGTATAACAAACCTGTAAAAAAGGGGAAATCATCTAAAATTGAGCTTAAAAAAGAAACATACAGGGCTAGGTTTGTGGCTCAGTGGTAGAGCACTTACCTAGCATGTGTGAGGCACTGGATTTGATTTTCATCATAGCATATAAGTAAATAAAAGAATATTGACAACGACAAAATATTGTTAAAAATAAATTAATTCTACAGACTTCACTAGCTAAACTAAAAGGTCTACAATTTATTCATCTCAATAATTTGAAAAAGATTATTTCATAAAAAAGGAGAGTAAAGAAAAAAAATCCTAACTAAAAGTGAAAAATTCCAAGACATGCAAAATGTACAAATATAGAGTGTCATGTATTGGTGCTTTCAAAAAGACCGGTTAAATTGAAATAGATATGGTAAATTAGAGATGTAGTAATTATATGTTAAATATATATAATTGTAATATATATGCATCTGTAAAAAATGTGTCCCATTTAATGATGGGTGTATATAGTGCAAGAAATGCACTCTAAACTTTTTTTTATAGTGAATACTGACACCTAATTTTGTTATTTCCAAATGCTTAAGCTAAGTGTTACAGTTATATGAAGTCCATCACTCAACAACAGATAATTTTACCACACATTTTTGTATACTATGAATTTATAGAAATAAGTATATACCTCATAATAATATGAATAAATAGACCATTATAATGAACACAGAAGAATTTACCATATATAAAATTATATATATATGTATATATATATATATATATATATATATATATATATATATTTAACATAAATTATATATATACATACATATGTTAAAATGTGTCAAGGTCCTTCAAAAGCTCAAAATAAAAATGCTATATAATTCACTAATAACTATTTTGGGTAGCAAGACAAGGTTTTAAACATTTTTACTCCCAGTGACACAGGAGGATGAGACAGGAGAATCTCAAGTGAGGACCATCTTGGCCAGGTCTCAGTGAGACCCTGTCTCAATCAATCAATCAAACAAAAAATGGCAGGGAATGTAACAAATTGCTAAAGTGCCCATAGGTTAATATCCAGTACTTAAATATAAATAAATAAATAAATAAATAAATAATTCTGGGTAAAAGATAAGTTATACAATCCAGTAATAATAATTCTGGGTATATATTCAATGAAATTGGATTTTTTTGTCAGATTTTACTGCACTTCCATTTCCATTGTAGCTTTATTCACAGTATCTAATAAAAGGAAATAAATTAATTGCCTTTTAGATGAAAGTATATCAGAATATTTTTTCATCTCTAGAGCACCTAACTACTCCTCTTACAGGCTGCACACTTATAGCTCAAACTGTTCCCTAGAAGGCAAGGCTCAGATACTGGTGTTTTCTAAATACCCCAAGAGACTTTAGTATTTGTGAGCACCTTGTGCCAGATTCTTCTGAAACTCAAAACTACACACACAAAAAGTAGAAGATTATTGACATGGACTTTGACTTTATAATTTGTTGTATACTTTAGCCCTTGAAATTAAACTTGCCTGTAATTTAAATTCAAGTACAGTCCCACTTTTATTTCTCTGCCACAATGGACTAAGGAGTTTGCTGGAAGTGGTCTTGCCTATATAAAAAAAATTCAAGTAAGGATCCATTCATTTTTTTGTATGTGTTGAAGAATGAATCCAGGGCCTTGTGCATTCAGGGCCACTCTACAAACTAAGCTATATCCTCAACCCCAGTCAATTAAATTTTTAAAATTTTTTAATTGGGACACATTAACTATACTATCTTATTTAGAAGGGAGTCATTCTCTTTACAGTCACATGATTTTTCCCTGTCTTTCTTCTAATGTGAAAACCTCACAAGGATATAGCAAAATCTTATAAATATGCCCTCCAGTTCTAAGAGAAAAAAATTCCATATAATGAATCCATTTGAACTGAAACATGGGATAATAATTGATAATCTTGAAACTGGAGTTTTGAGCTGCAACTAAAATTTTTATGTTGCTAATTTCTTCTAGGTTTTTGTCAAACAATTTTTTAAAAATAAAATCTATGAACACTCAGAGAAGGTAAGAGTAAACAGAGTAGTATTTATTTAAGCAAGAAGAGATACTTAGGTGCAGTGGTACATGCCTGTAATCCCAGTGGCTCAGAAAACTAAAAAGAATAACAAGTTTAAAGCCAGCCTCAAAAAAGTGAGATGCTATAAAACAGTGATTTCCTGTCTCTAAATAAAATACAAACAGTGCTGGGGAAGTTGCTCAGTGGTCAGGTGCCACTGAGTTTAATTCCTGGTATAAAAAAAAAGAAGAGAGAGACCAACCATTTTGTATTGAGAGGGGATGATGACAGAAAAACCATTTTGGTGTGCCAGCTTAGGAGTTTTTAATGTGGTTTTGTGGAGAGCATGGAGCAAATATATAAAATATCTATTGAAAAAGGCATCCTGACTACTAATTGGGTTCAATTCCATTCATTTTGTGACTCATCCTCCTTTATAGCTTTTATCTGGGTTCACCTTTGGGACAAAGGACTTTGTGGAAGGTATTCCCACAAATAGGTCTCAAGGTTTTTTCTTCATTTGAAATAGGACTTTATGCTGCTTATTAATATATCTACTAGTTAGCCTCCAGGTGTGGTTAAATAAGGCCCATTATCCTGACTACCTTGTCATTTTACTATGTATTCTATTTTATAATCATCCACTGGGAACAGGGAACCCTGATTTGTAAATGTGGACAGAGAGCAGGAAAACTAGGTGTTTATTCTCAGACCTATAAAAGGTAAGTTGAAGTTCTGGATTTCTGATTTTTTTTCCCTAGATTTGAGATACTGCTTCCCCTACATTTACAAAAGCTCAGGAAACATGAGGATTGTGACTTCAGAGCCAGCCTCAGGAGCTAATTAGTGATGCCAAAAAAACTGTGATAACCTCTCTCTCTCTCTCTCTCTCTCTCTCTCTCTCTCTCTCTATATATATATATATATATATATATATATATATATATATATATATATATACATGCTTTGGATCAGTGTATAAACATTCCTATGTTAAATTCTCTGTACCAAACAAACCAAAACAAAACAAAACAATCTCAATGGAAAAAAAAACCCTAGAAACCACAGTTTCTCTCATGCTTGAACACAACAAGTGCAGTTGAGATTGTTTCTTGATAATTTCCCAGTCTTCAAAACACAATCTGGGAACATGCTGGTCTAGTGGTGAGTGGCAAATAGATCCCAACTCAGGGCTTCAGGAAGGGGCTGATAAAACCATACAGTGGGGCCCAGGTTCGATTCTCAGCACCACATACAAATAAAGATGTTGTGTCTGCTGAAGACTAGAAAATAAATATTTAAAAAAATTCCCTCCCTCTCTCTCTCTCTCTCTCTCTCTCTCTCTCTCTCTCTCTCTCTCTCTCTTTCTCTTTCTCTAAAAAAAAACATACAGTGATGGGACCGAATAATGGGGTCTCAGTTGCTGATTTCAGCTCCACTAGAATAGTCAGAGGGGTCTGAAGGTTTAGGTGCAACAGAGAGGTCCTCTGGTCACCAGTGTCTGGAGAGGATCATGAGGAGTCCCAAGTCACCCTTCCAGTTCCTGCCATTGCTAGGTCTGCCAGCTTCAAACAGCCTCTCTGCCCAATCTCAAGATAGACACACTTACCATTTTCCTTGCTTTCAGAGTTCTGAATGCTTTTCCTAATGTTTTTTTTTTTGGCACTTGTTATCATAAAAATCTGGGGCTCCTGATCTAGGAGAAAAAGCATAGAAAAATATTCAAACAATGGCAGGCTCCAGGCACAAAGGGAACAGAAGATTGTAGAAGCTCGTCCTCTGATCACTGGCTGTGTGTGGATTGGAGAGTTCTCACCTAAGAACCTTATTGGACAAGGCTTCAGGCACTGCCTCTCAACTGAGCCTAGTGGGCCTGCTGTTTGGGTAACAGAAAAAAAATGCATCAAACCCAGAACCAAATAACATCAGAATGTCAGGTTCTTTGCTGCTGGCAAGAATGGAGCACCATATTTGTTGTTAGAATACTAAGGTCAGTGCTGGGGAAATAGCTAAGTCAGTAGGCTCCTCATCTTACATGCATAAGGCCATGGGTTTAAAAACAAATAAACAAACAAAAAGATTAAGATAATAATGTATATCAGATTAATACACCTTCACTACAGAGCTCTATAACCACTTCAATGTTCTTCTACAAAGACTTCAAGTAACTGGTATTATGAGCATGCTCCACAGCCATGAATTAATTAATTAATTAATTAATTTATTATTTTTTAGTTTTGTGAACTGTATTAAGTTTCTCAGGATGGAGTTTTTTTAAGGTAGAGTTTACTCCAAATAATTGGATCTACCCCAAACAAAAATACATTTACATTTATCACTGTATATAAGGTAAAATCCACTTGTGAATATGTGTGTGTATTTATACCTATATATAAACAGAAATTATATCACAATTACTTTAAAAATTTTATTTAAATTTTCTGTTTTTTATTCTTAAAAGAAAATAGTTTAAGTTTAAACTCATAAAGAATTCACTGAGACAGCAATGTCTCCATGCTTCTCAACAAAATAGTGACTCAAAATATAATTTCAAAGTTTCTGGTATTCAATTAAAAATGGAAAAAAAACAGATATGGTGATGCAAACTTGAAATCCCAGTGGCTCAAGACTGAATTAAGAGGATCACACGTTTAAATCCAGCCTCAGAAAAAACAAAGTGCTAAGCAACCTATCTCTAAATTAAAAAACAACAACAGCTTAAATAAATTATAACAACTTAAAGCACTATATCCAGAATATTATTATGGCTTGACAATATGAATTTACTAATGAATATATGTATTTTTGAAATAAATTTAAAAATTTCTTCTCTACTTGAAATCTCAGGCACATCTCTGTTCACCAAATCTAAAGTCCATGATTGAGAGCTATGAATTTCTTGACCTCAGTAAGGTGAAATGCCTGAAACACTCATTTTATGTCCTAGGCGATGGAGTACACTTTCTGGAAATTTTTCTTATCAGGGCAAAACAACAGGAAAGACAGTGCGCTTTGGGAGAGCAAACATCTTCAACACAGAAGTGTACAAATATGGACACTGTTTCTCAACTAGATTCTGGGCACAGACGCATTCCCATTTCAGATATCACACTGTAAACAAAAAGAATTTGTGTCTCAGAAGGTGAAGGGTGTCAGGTCTTCAGATCTGTCAGTAGCTTAGAATTTAGATATGAACACATTAATAGAGAATTTATTGCAAAATTTTACCTTGTGCCTAATGGCAGGGTTGTGATGTCAGTTTTCTTCTTTGGTATGGTGTACTATGAGAATATCAGCATAAATCAAAGGCATATATGTCTACACATTTTTTTCTATACATCAATGAATCCCATCATGTGAGTAAATATTAAATTTAAAGGAAGAAAAAATAAATAAATAACTACATTTAAGATGACTGCTGTTTTCCACGTGACTTCAGTAAAACAGGTGATTGAGTTATGGCATCCAGGCTATAGTGAGTGGATTAGTTATCTGTCACTATATAACAACTCTCTCTAAATCTTATTAGTTCATGTTTCAACTGGTCATCAATTTATGCTAGGTTCATCTGTAATCTGTGCTGCATGTGATAAGCTGATGGTAGATAAGTTTACTGAGCTTTAGAGGGTAATCTGGCTGCCAAAAAAAGCACCCTAATATACTCCTCCCTAGGATGACTATGAGGTCATAATCAAATAAATTAATTTGGGCTTGTTCTCATGGAGAAGACAGTGTTCTAAAAGCAAAAGTAAAAGGCTTCAAAATGCTTCCCATCTAAGTACCTGACTAATATTCTTTCATAACCAAATTATTACATAATCCATAAAAAATAAAAAGAGATTAGATCCAAAGTTTGGGAAACACATTCAACATTTAGCTAGAGTGGGAGTAAAAGCACATTGTGTACTTTCTGAATAGACACAAGACTAAAGAATTGCTGACATGATGGCACTCAGTATCATTTTTTTTAGATAATAGATAAAATTAACATAGACACTCAGTGTAAAAGAACATTTGCAAAGTCTCACAACTACTTTTTTTTAAAAAAATTTAAACAGGGATTAGACCAAGGGACACTTAAGCACAAAGTTAAACTTCTAGCCCCATTTTTCTTAACTTTATTTTATACTTCTGATTGAATTCAGGGGTACTTGACCACTGAGCCACATCCTCAGCTGTGTTATGTATTTTATTTAGAGAAAGGGTCTACCTGAGTTGATTAAGGCTTCAATTTTGCTGAGGCTGGCTTTAAACTCATGAGGCTCCTGCCTCAGCCTCTCAAGTTGCTGGGATTAAAGTAATGTGTCACCATATTCAGCACAGCCCTGTTTTATTTTGACACAGGTCTCACTATAGGGCTGAGTGAATGTAAATGAAGGAGTTCGTTGGAAGACAACACTGGATGATAAACGGGGTTAGCCCCTGACTGAGGGTTTTCCTGAAAGTGAGAAGTTGATTTTAACCATTTTTCCCCATGCTGGGGATTCAAGGCAGGGCCTCATGCACACTAGCCAAGTGCCCTAACACTGAGTCACACCCCCAAATCTTGATGGTGGCTTTTTCCAAAAGTATGACTGGAACATGCTACCAAGCCCCTGTGAGCTCCATAACCCTATGGATAGGAATACCAGCATATCTTCTGGACATGTCCCTGGAATACTGATTACACCAGCTGTGTGTGGGTCTACCAAGGTCCTATTTGCATCAGCTCTAATGTTGGATTTTAAGACACTGGAGAAAAAGTGACAGTTTTTTTTTTTTTTTTTTTTTTTGCCGTAGGAATGAGTCTTTTAAAGTTATAAATTGAATTTTGTTTTAAAGATTCAAATCACCACTTCTAATTTGGCTTTTAAGAACTAGAAATCTATTCATCCAGACACAGTGTTCTAAGTGGTGATGAGGTTCTCAGGCAGCCTCTAGGTGACTAATGAGGGTATGATTGTCACCTGTAATGTTGATGGAAGCACCTGGAGTGTCTGCATCCTGGAAGAAGTGGCTTTGTGGCTCATCGATGAGGAAGAGAGGGATGGTTCTTTCCTCTATTAGTATAGGACCCACGTGGGGCAAAATTTAAAAGTGGATACATTAAATCTCTGGGCAGACTTCACAATACTCCCTTGCCTCGGCCACCAGTATCTGAGTTAAGTGTGTGCACTGTCATGTGGCATGATCCCATGATTCCTTTAAGAATGCCAGTGAGGCTTTGGGGCCTTGCTGATTTTTAGTTTGACCATGTTCCCCTGTGATGGGGATTGAAGCCAGGGCCTCATGCACACTAGGCAAAGTTAGAACACTGAGTCACACATCCAGCCCTTGAGGTAAGTGATGGGGAAAAGAGGAGGAGCAGGTTGGATCAAGGACCTCGGGAGGGGACATGTGTGCAAGGCTCACCCTCTTCTTAGGGTTCTCTGTGAGGAAGATAAGCACAAAACAGTAGCTAAGTGGGAAGACCTGTCTTGAACTATCATCATTTGGGTGAATGATGAACACAGACACCCCACCTACCCCCGTGCATGCCCTGTTTTCTGGGACTTGCTGCTATAACAAATGGGAGGCCAGGGTTGAAATCTGTGCCTGGGAATGTTGCACAGGTGCAGAAGCCACAGGGCAGGAACAGCCCTCCAGGGAGCAGACAGGAGGTGAAGGTGGCCGGAGCGGAGCAAGGAATGGAGTTGGGTGGAGCAAGGAATGGGAGTTGGAGAGAAGACGAGGGAGAGTGTGCAAGAGGGTGGCGGCAGGGGCTTGAAGGTGGAGGACCTAGGACTAGTTCTAAGTGCGACAGCATGGGGCACCACTGGGGACATCTGAATTGTGGAGTGTGTAGTGTGCTTTGGTTTTTCAAAGAACCACCTGCCTGCTGTTGGAGTGTGGATGGTAGAAGAGCAGGAGAGGCAGCCGAGAGGTTTTTACAAAAGCCAGGAGAGAGGGTGGTCTCCTGAACCAGCCATAAAGACAATGTTCTGATCAGAGTGAGGGGTGCCCCAAGGAGGCATTACTCAGGGGCTCAGGAGACTAAAGGGAGCCAGCTGAGCTTGGAGATGAAGGAGAGAAGAGGGGCCATTGTCACCAGGACGTGCAGCCTGGCTCAGGGGACTCGCTCAGGCAACTCATTCTCCCAACCTCATCTTTTCTGTTTCTCTCAAAACATAGAAACCAGACTTTCTTTCAAACTTCTAAGCTTCTCCATGGGAGTATTGGCCAGAGGAGGCAGAGTGGTTGTATACAATTCAGGTACTGCCTAGGGTTTTCTTAGAAGAAGCATTCTGTTTTAAATTCTGAAAAAGCAGCCTTTGTAATTTATGAAAACATGGGAACATACCTTCCTAAAGATGGCAGTTCAGATGTGTGAAGTAGTATAAGAGAAATATCTTAGGAAGTTACCTGTGTTTCCTAGGCCAGAGCCCCTCTACTTTCAGGTGTGTGTGTTAATGGAGCCAAAGGTCAGAAATTAAGTCTTTTCTCCAAACAGTGAAATTGAAATCATAGTCAAAGTCAATCTGATTTTGATGGGTCAAAATCAGAAAATTTTGCCTACCACTGGCTATTCTGATAACAGATACTGTGTTTAGGGGTGCAGCACTCTGGAGGATCTAGAAGAAATGTGTGACACACCTGTTGCCAAAGCAGTCAGTCATGTGGTTGGGGAGATGAACCTAATGCCTAGCTCACGTGTCCCCACCTGCCCTCCAGATCCTTGAACCTGCTCCTCCTCCTTCACCATCACACACCACAAGCCCTCGCCTGGACCCAGCTCAAAGTTGGCACAGCAGATATCCCGGCCTCTTCACTCTGTGCCTGTATCTAGGTTGGTCTCCCTCTGCTCAGTCACATCCCTCCTTGGAGTTGCTTACAGATGGAACTTTCTATGTCCCTGAAATAGTTCCAGACTGGGAAACTCCAACCTGTAAGAAGCCACTAGTTGGAAATTATCAGAAGAAACTATTTGTTCAGCTTTTCAAGAAGCCTTTGAGACTCAGATGTCTTAAGCATTCTGCAGCCTGGAACTGTGAAAGAGTTAAGAACTTCCTTACTGTCTGGTGTTTCTCAATGTTCTGAATCTTCCAGCACTTTCCAAGATTTAAAAAATAATTTGGCAAATGACAAGTTGCAGTCAGCATAAACCTCAAATTATGCAATGGATTAAGAGAAGTTCAGTAGTTGGAAGGAAAAGCAGGACTTCATCTAAACTGAACCTTGGAATGAGATAATAGTCATCCGACTTCAGAATGACAATTTAGAGACTATCAGTTTATTGACTCCTCAGCACAGAAAATTTAATCAATATTTTTCCTAAGGCTGAAATATAGGCTTAGGTTAGGGCTTATCTGAGGTTATTTAAGACTCCTTCCTCTCTTCCTCTGAGCTCTCACTGATGTCTTCATCAATGAAAATAGGAACAGAGGAAAGTGGGTCAGGATGAGTTTCCACTGTGGCTGGACCCACCAGGCCTACTCCCCTCCTAATGCAGGACACAGGAGGCTGGTCAGGCTGAGAAGCCAGTTAGCATGGAATCTGACTTGGAAGTCCTTTCAGAGTGCCATTCAAGTTTGGAGTAGCAGCCAAGTGGTCAATCTCAACTGTCTCAGCAAGACATTGGAATCCAGGGGCTGTGTGGGCCATCTGTAAGACCATGCATGTGAGAATTGAAGTGCTCTCACCCAATCTTGGAAATTTGAAAAGTATTCATTTTTATAGAAGGAGACTAAAAGAACTTAGTGTATATGGAGTTGGAAAATCTATATTTCAGTGCTGCATGGTTCTGCCTATGGGAGCCACCCTTTGCTCCATGACTGCCTAAATGATAATTCCTGCTTGATTTCTTTCTTTTTTTTTTAAAAATAATAATCTTAGGGTCTCAAGGGGGAAGACTATTAAGGAAAAGGTTGTGTATAGTTTGAGGTCTGATGAACATTTCTATAAAGTTCTAGTGTAATGTAAGGATAACAAACTGCTGTGGACTCAGAGGGCATGTTTTTCACATCTTGCAGGGATGCAGAAGGAAAGGCTTCTGGAGGAGGCAGTGTTTGAATGGGACTTGAGTGTAGTAGATTTTTAAAAATTTATTTATTAGTGCATTATATTTTTACCTATTGGCAGGGTTCACTTGGGCAAACTCTTAAATGCATACAATGTAGCTTTCTTCATTTCAATCCTGGTACTTCCGCTTTCCCTTTTACTTTTTTTTGTAACAAGTGAGAATAGTGTGAGTTAAGAACAAGGCATACACCAGCGTAGCAAATTCAACATGACATATACCTGTTCAGTCCCATGAGAGCCCTCCTGGGGCTGAAGCTGGGGCCTTGTCAGTAGCTGTCCTAGCTTCCCTCTGTCACAGCTAAGACTCTATACCCTCTGCCTCTAAGGCTGCCTATCAGGTACCTTTCACCAGCTTTCAACTCACTTAAAATGATTTGAAGCAGCACTACATTTAAGAAAAAAGAAAAGGCCTGGCAGATTTTTAGTTAAGGGCAAAAATAAAACAAGTTTATATTTGTGTCCCAGATATTTTTTTCAAAATATAGTTTGGTGAGTGAAGAATGGCATCTTGGGAAAAATGTCTCCCCAGAAGACCAGACTCCTAAAGGGGCAAAGGCGGGAAGCTCTGCGTTATGACCCTGTTTTTCTTTAAAAGGAGCTATGGCAGCCCTGGAGATGAGGGAGAAGGAGGGAAGGAAGACAAGTGGGGAAGAGAATTCCTGTTCAAGAAATCCGGTGGTTTTCAGCAAGGTCAAAAGTCTGAGAGCTCTGTAGTGCCTTGGGGACTGGGACTAAGAAAATGTGACTTGCCAAGGCCAAGATTCCTGACACAGATTCAAATTCTAGCCTTAGGGGGGGTAGTATTTCATGAGAAAAGAGGAAGAGGTGGCATGAATGGATGACATTTCACAAGGGTAGGAGACAGGCAGCCCAGCACTTGTGCAGTGATTCAAGGAGAGACCTTTCCAGAACAAACAGAGTCCCCTCTTAATTGCATCTAGATTTCCCACTTCATGGATTCTTTTAACAATCCACAGTTGACATGTCTAACTCTCTGTAGTTTCTTCATGATCAGTCTACACCCTGAGAGTCCACTTGCAAACTACACCCAGGCAAAACTGGTGATAAATGTTAACCCAGGTTTATAAAAATGGAGAAACTATATAGTGTTTTCTAAGGTTCAATACACAAAGATTTTTGACCCTGTGTTGTCTGGGGAGGTTTAACTAGCCTTCCAGGGTGTCTATTCATGGTTATGCTTTGCTTCTCTCCATTATTCGGAATAGAGGAGAATTCACTAGACACTTTTCCATCCCCAAATGCAGGTCTAGGTCTTCTTACTCTGAGTTGCCTTTTTTTCAGAGTCACCCCAAGGTTAAAGAAGAAGCACAATTTCTATAAAAATAACAGCTTTTTTTGAAGGTCACCAAGCCTGCCTTCCTTTCTCCCCCCTTCCCTCCTTCTTTTTTTCTTCTTTCTCAAGTCAGAGTACAGTGAGTGAGGATATAAACACTTTAAACTCATATGAGAAAGACCCTTAGGCTTCAGAGAAACCCACAGGACTCTTGCTCGCAAATCTCCTTCCCCAGCCTCCTAGAGGCCGTCTCTGTGGAACTCAGGGTGCCCAAAGACTTTTGCAAATCCTCTCCTTTCTTTCCTGTCTTATGCCAACAGTGGACGAGCTGGCTCTGTGGGCGAAGCAGGATGTGGGTTTGGGAAACATCCTTTCCCTGGGCTTTTTTTGTTCTGCAGAGATATTCTCTGAGCCTCCCTTCCCTTTTCTCTAAAATGAGCCTTATTGGCTCCCTTGGAGTGTGTTATTATGGGCATTAAATGAGATAATACCTTTACTGTGATCAGTATTGTGCCTGGCATGTAGCTAATCTTTGTCAAATGAAAGTTATTTTGTAATAAGTACTTGGATCTTATTTTATACTTGAACAGCCATAAAAGCTATGTGAATATTTCCTTGAAATATTTGTAAACATCTGGAAACAATTTAGTCTGAGGACACTTTATATAACTAAAGGGAGTCATTCTCCAAATGAATATATAGTCTCAGAAGGCTCTGAGGTCAAAGAGCAAGTGACCAAATACTTCTCAATCCAAAAAGCTGTGGTGAGAGAAAAGGGAAGAAGAACAGAGGATGAAAGACTGGGAAAGATAAATGGATTTTGCTCCAAGCTAAGCATCAAGATATTTAGATTGAGAAAAATGTGTTTCTTCCCAAGCATCAAGGCTACACAAAGATTTACTTGCTGTGTGACCTCCAAGTTCATTGTTAGACTTCTCCAAATGTCACTGATATGATTATTTTTCTATTAACCTAGATATCTTGAGAGATAAAATAAATTCTAGAGCTCTCTGTTGACTTTGGAGCCAGAGAGCGACATAAAATAGGAACCTAAAGAAACATTAGCACAGAGTACAATGTAGATCAGAAAACAGAGTACAATGTGGATCAGAAAAGGGTGATGTCACAGAGTGCTGATACTTATTTCTGCAATTGGACAATATTAGGGCAGAAAACTTGAGTATAATTTTTTCTGTTTTTTTAATTGCTTTTATTTAGCTAATTCATTTGAAAATCAATATGCTGTTTTAGATTTACTCTGAAAGATAACATAAAGTCAGGTATTTTCAATGGCTCATAATTTTTTTTCTTGAAAATTATTTAATATTCATGCTTTTGTTTATCCAGATTATAGAAATTTATTTACCAGTAAAATTTTATTTTTAAAAATGAGAGTTCTTACTTACATAGCTAAGTGAGGGCATTTAAATGAACCTCCTATCCTCTGCTGACTGTTCATTTCATAAAGAAAAATAATATGACTGTATGCTCAGGAGAAAACAAGTGAAGAGCTCACTATGTTGTACATAATTTTCCCAATTTTCTGGTGGAACTTGAAAACTCTGTTGTTCTGTTTAGTAGGAATCTCTGAGGTGTGATTTTTTGATTCCTATTATTGAAAGTCAGTTGATGATTTTATAATGCCTCAATTCAAGTACAAAGTTCTCATTATTCTTCAGTTGTGCATCTTTGGGGTCTTGGTTCTATGACAATAGAATTGTCATCAGTATATGTTGTCAACTGATGGGACATTTAAAATCCGGTGCAGGGTGATCTGAGCTCAGTGCAGACATGTGAGACCTTTTGTCAGGAACCATTGACTCAAGTCTTGCTTCACTCACTGCTCATACCTTTTCCTCATCCACTGGCTCCTAGGCTCAGATGCTCCAACTTCCTGAGGGCAGTGATAGGGATCTTGATTTATTTTTCTTTTAAAAATACCCTAATAAAAATGTGTGCTTACTCTCCTATCCACAGGAAAGAGAAGCTTCAAGCTCTTTTAGTTGGATTGATATTGATTCTGTGACTCTGTGGAGAGGGGTCACAGAGCAGTCCTTTGGTCTTGGTGGGGCACATGGAAGAGCTGCATGAATGGCATTTCTGACTAGCAGAGGCTCAGTAGTTTCTCAAGTGGGAAATTTTGACTTTTCATATGCAAATGACAAAATATTTTATTTATTAGATTTTTTATTTAGTAAAACATATTTAATTTAGTTGAAAAGGTTTTTAAATGTGAAACCAATGGGAGAAGACCATGGAGCTGACAAGATTGAAAACATTCATATTTGTTTTTATTAAGATGTCACTGGAAACAAGTCTGTGATTTGAGTAAAGTTTGTATCTTTAATCTTGCTTGTGACCATATATTTATGTCAAGATATATGATGTTTTAAACTTTCAGTATATCCTCAAGATTATGATATTTATTACCCTAAAAACAAAAATCATTTTCATCTCCCAGGTATTTTTCTTGCATTTGGGCACCAGGTGGCAACATGGGGCCGGGGTGGTAGTGCATGGGGCACAGAGTTGGAGTCACAGCTATGAGGGAAGAATGTGGAGAGCAAATGGATCAGATTTAACATGTGTGTGTGTGTGTGTGTGTGTGTGTGTGTGTGTGTGTGTGTGTGTTTGATTAAAGATACAAACCTTCCTCAAAAGAGAAAAAAGGAAAAAACCTTATAAAGATTTGGTTACATTTAAATTTTTTTTAATTGTAGGTGGATTCAATACCTTTATTTTATTTATTTATTTTATGTGGTGCTGAGGATCAAACCCAGTGCCTCCTACGTGCTAGGCGAGCGCTCCATCACTGAGCCACAACCCCAGCCCCTGGTTCCATTTTGACTAAGGTGTAGGAGGCCTCTCTCATCTGTATACTAAGCTGTCCTCAATGGATTCTGTACAGTAGTCACTTGAAAAGTCCACAGGCTACAGTTCTCTAGCCCCTGCTGGTTGTTCTGAACCACCTTTGTCATGTGTCAGGTCCTTGCTTCTTTTCTTCCTCCTTTAACTCAGCATTCACCAAATGCCTTCCAAGTCCCATGAACTGAGAAAAGCCCTGGAACTTCGGTGTCAGATCAGGTACAGTGGTGCTGCCCAGGGGCTCATGGTGGGCAGAAGCAGATGCCACACCAGCCACACACCACGGTCTGTGGGACAGAGTGAGGACCAGGGTGCAGAAGGGTTGTGAAGGATCCAGTTGTCAGTCCACCAGGGAAAGACAGACTTCCTGGGAGATGGGAACTTGGGGCTGAAGAGTGGAGGATGAGCAGTTCATCACTTAGATTAAGGAAGGGGAATTATTATGGGAGCCAGTGTTCTCCTCCCACCAAGAACAGTTCTAGCGTATGAGGTATACAGGAGAAAAGTGAGTTGGGACCTACTATTTATTCATAAGCACCATCAGGAGCTACCATCAGTAGTCTACTTTCCAAATTTAAAAATTTGAGAAAATACATATTTCATAAAACTCAACTTTTCTACATCCCTGCATACATGAGAATTTGTGTGACAAGATTCATTGTAATACAACTTGGGCTTATGCTGAGAGCCATTGCCAAGTAGGAATGACGCATGGCAATTTCTTTGTCAGCCTACTCTATGTTGCTTAGAGGAAGGACTCTCCATTGTGGAAATGGGCTTGCCTTTGGACCCAGGTCATTTGCAGTGACATTGCATGTATGCTTGAGTAAGGTGACCTTGCTCAATGACCAGGGTGGATCCAGGTTTAGGGTGCATCCTGCTGGGATTAGGGAGTATCCCACTCCTTGGGTTCAGGGCGGTTCCAAGTTTAAGGAGTACCCTGCTGGGAATAGGGCATATCCTGCTGCCTCAGGCCCAACTGCTCCTTGAGTTCCCGTTGAGTTCTCATGGGATTCAGAGAGTATTTGGGATGCAGAGCCCAGTGGAATCGTGGGTTTTGCCCAGAACCTGTGTGTAGAGTGCCGGTGACAGTTCAAGAATAAAGGATTGCTGTTTGAATCTACAAGATGTGAGTGGCTCGTGATTTTGTGCCCAGCTAGACTGTGGCAGGCTTATCAACCTTTCAAGGCACTATACCAAATCTTCCTTCTCCCTTGAGAACCTCTTGGCTGCAGCAGTAATAACTGTTCCCAATTAAATTTAAACCTATTGCACGTTTTCCTTCTTTTATAGCATTTATCACTTGCTCTAATGTAATTAATTGAGTTACTGAGGTAGATAACTCAATACCAGTGAACATGTTGGGAAGGGTCTGTTTTGGGGTATCTTTCTCTCACTCTCTATACTTTACACAGGATCTGACACAAGATAAATACACCAGTGTTTATCAATTTGTCCTACATATTGTCAAAATAGCTCATGCTTAGGGATTTTCTATATGTTGTTTTAAATATTAATTTCAAGAGAATATATGGGGTTTTTACCTATTTTTTCTATTTTCTACATCACACATTGCAGTAGTTTTGCAATATTACCTCTCTGTAATTCCCTTGCACAATTGGTAGATGATAAAATGACTTCTCTCAGAATAAGAAGAGGCCTGAACCAAAAGATCCATTCAATTAGCTGCAAATCTCATATTTTTGATACCTAAAACTTTTCTGAATGTCATCTAGACAATGTTTTTATAAAACACAGTAATTATTTTCCATTATCCACAAGAGATATTAAAAGATTTGAGAACAATAACAGTGACTTTCCAGGATTTCCCATTGATTTTATTGTACAGGGAAATATTTTTAAAAAACAAACATAATAATTACATGAAATTCCAAAGTTATAGGATTCACTGTGGAAGAGAAATCCAACATACTCTTTAAGTTTAATTTGAAGGTGATAATAAGGGTTCAAAATAATGAAGAAGATAAAGAGAAATCAAGCAGATAACTAAGGTTTATCCAGCCTGAGTCATAACTGGAAGAATGCTTGAAAAGTAAACATTTTTCAAATAGAGCAACACTCTTGACTATAGATTTCAAACATATTCTTAGGAATGTGTGTGACACGATGTCACGATGCCACAAAGATGCTCATTAGCAGTGAAGAATTTTACAAAGTTACAGTGAAAGCAAATGTGAGCAAGAGAAACATGGAAGAACTTCTTACTTATCAGTGTATTAACATCAGTGCTCTATATATGTCTTCCCATTCCCTTTCAACATCAGCAGATGAACATCTCATTTATTTTTATTTTATTTTATTGTAGTGAGAATAATCTTGACATGAGGTGTATGCTTTTAACAGATTTGGAAGTGTACAATTCTGTATTATTGTTTGTAAATAACATGTATCATGGAAGATCTCTAGAATTCCCTCATCTTGCATAATTGAGATTTTATTCTGGGTATTTAGAACTTGTGTGAATGCATCAAGCCTTCTCATCTTTCTAACTTAAGTACAAGTGTTACATAAAATAACCATTGTAGTAAATGTTCATACTATTTATCAGTTTCACCTACATTTCAAGAAGAGGATATTATCAAAAGCTGAGGTCATTGTGGATCATTCTTGGAATTCTTAATAACACAATAGGGAAACCTATCTCATCACAGCAGATTTTTGAGCTTTCATTCAATGCTAAAATGAGGCCATAAGTTGTTTGTATTATATATACCAAATGTTACATTAAATAGAGAAGATAATAGTAGTTAGAAAAGTTCATTCTGCATTTTCCCACAAATTTACATTTACAAGCCCCTCCCAGAAAACATAGGCAATTTTTATTATAGCTGTTTCCAGAGACAGATGGAACTCAAGGACTTTAAGTCAACTCTTCCCAAGTTATATAAGCGATAACTTATATAACTTATATATGTATTCAAATAAAAGCCAGATTCTAAATTTATTATGTTTTCTTTTACAGATAATTATTCATTATAAAGAGTATATTTTTTACCAGAATGATTGCTTTTCCTATGGACAGAATGAATTGAGTTTTATGCTTCATGATGCTCCTTGAAATATAAATATATGAGTGACGAACAATGTGAATATTGAAGTAGGGACACTGCTTGGCATGGTGGTGCATTCCTGTAATCCAGTAGCTGGGGAGGCTGAGGCAAGAGGATCATGAATTCAAAGCCAGTCTCAGCAAAAGTGAGAAACTAAGCAACTCAATGAGACCCTGTCTCTAAATAAAATGTAAAATAGGGCTGGAAATGTGGCTCAGTGGTTGAGTGCCCCTGAGTTCAATCCCCAGCACTGTCCCCCACAAAAAATATTACAACAGGGACATTTTCCAAGATGAAGTGAATCATGGCTACCTGCATCTCTGAAGCAATGCTGATGCTGAGTGTTTGATAAGATAGGTAAGGGACTTGCAGTTCTTGGCTCTTCTTGTCATCGAGAGCACTGTCCACTTTAGGAGGCTCTGCAGCTCTGTGCAAGTTTCTTTTACCATTTTTTAAAAGTTAGTTGACTATTATAAAGTAGCTTCATTACCTGAGAACTGAATAAATGAGGCATCATTATATGCAGATCCTTAGGGAGATTGAAATAGTTTAAGACAATGAAATCTCTGTTTCAGGATGAGATTTTTTAACAGAAATTTTACCTCTTGCATTTTTGTGCCAAGTTGAAAAAAATTACAACTTTAGTAACTACATGGCCTTAATACCTTTTGCTTGCAATCCTTGTACAAGGAATCTCAGTGATGGTCCACAGGAAAACTCCACCTGAATAGGATTTTAGATTTCAATTGTTCAACAATGTCGATTTTTGCATGTTGGTCTTCTGAGATGGAAAGAATGTTTTCTATGCCATGTACTTCAATCTTAGTGGCCCCGGAATTTCTCACAGAGGATAACTTCCTCTGTTATTATGATTACATACTACCCTTTTCTAAGAATTTAGATGTCAAAATGAAGGGCTTTACAGGAACTATTGAACATTATTGTATTTTAATCATATATAAGACCAAGGGAGGCATAAAGAAATTCACAAGGAAATAACATGTAAAAGAATAAAGGATATATGTGTACATACCAGATTGATAAGACCAATGAAAGAAAGAGAAAGTTGCTCTCTTCATGCTATTCCAACTTTTCTGAGATTCTTAGGCTTGGTGTGGCCAAAATATCTACTGATAACTTCCCTTAATTTTGATATTTGGATAAGAAAATTGAAACCAGTTACTAAGGGATTAAGGAGAATATTTCATCAACTGTACCTCATTACATACACACTTGGTTTATATAAGTACATTTGAGACAACAAGTCTCCAGGTGGACTTACCTTCTCACAAATATAAGCGGAACTGTCCCCTCTGGAAACCAGTAGTTTGAAAAGTAGGGTGGAATAATCCTATTATTTTAAAAATGTACATAATATATATTTCAAACATGTTATTCATGTTTACATATTACTATAATTATATATATATATATTATATTTATATGTATAAATATATATATATATTTTTTAAAATGTATATAATATATATTTCAAACATGATATTCATGCTTATAACAACAAAACCTCCTCATCATTAATTGTTACAGGAAAAAGCCAGGAAAACATTAGATAGACATTGATTCTGCTTATAAATTTTCTGACCTGTGTCTTCATACAATTCAACCTATGAAAAAAACTGATATATCTGAAAATTAGTTTCTCACTAAGAAAATTAGGCAAACTTGTGGGACCTCAATGAATTCTGGCATCTTCTAAGAAAGCCAGGTTAGTATAATGGAGAAATATAAAAACCACCTGACACTTTAAGTTTATACAAAAGTTTCTAGAGATCATGGAAACTCTAACCCTTTTACACTTCTCTCCTCCAAGCAGCTATGTGGTGACAGTGATGGAGTTCCTTTTGTTATATCCTCTGAAATATGTGGCTTCTTTGGATGATGCATTTGGGGAAAAACAATTGCAATAGGGTTGATTTTGCCTGAATGTGATTTGTGTCATTATGGACTCTTCCCTACCCTCCTTTTTGGTCACAGTGACACCCTCATATTAAGGTGAGGATTTCTAGAAATTCTAGTGAACACTGATTATACCCAGCATAATCCCTAATAATTCTAATTCCTTTTAATTATCTTATAACTTGAAATTAACCAAGGAAAAAATATAGGACTATGGCAATTTTACCAAATATAAAAGCTTAAGACTTTCATCATTTTAAGTCCCCTTTTTCAGAACACAGGTCATGGCTATAAAAATGGAAGTGCCTGTTCAAATTCAACTAGGTTATATATCTCACACAGAAACTTCAAATCTAGGTCTATCTGATGATACACTTCACTCTTAAACCCAATCTGAGCTATCTGACTTCACAGAGCTCTCTTCTATTCCATTTTGTTCTGTCCAAGATCTATCAATTTTATATTTACCCTCTTCAAGGATCCTGACATCCTTAAGTGGCATTGATTTCTTTGTTCTCTAAATATATGTGTTTGGATTATGTGACAGATTTTAGAGATTAGTGAAACTAAAAACACTTGAAAAACCTTAAAAGCAGGAGTGAATCTGGAACAATTCTGAAAGCTGAGAGAGTAGAGTGACATAGTAGAATTAATTAACCTTTCACCCGGGAAGATTACAGCAAAAGAGGGGAAAATGTTCATTATGTCAAATAGAATGTAATGTCACAAAATATGATGCCAGTTTCTGAGATTTTCCCATCCAAAATGTTCTCCTAATAAATGACAAGAATGTGTCAAAAATATAGTCAAGAGAAAGGAAGTAAATGCTGGTTGATCTCAAACTAAGAAAGTAGTTACTGTTAACAAGCATTGCAATATAATAAATCCTCATTTTTATATAGCAGTAATATGATTTTACATTAGCCAGAAAAGATGACAGGAAAAGGGGTAATAGTGTTGCAATAAAAATAATCTTTTCTCATATGAGGCAGGTTTTATTCTTTGATTTTCAATTTGATTCAAAGCTCAACCTAATGAAAATGCTACAGCAAATAAAATAAAATGCATTTCCACTACACAATCATTTGCAATTTTGTTTGGACTAGCTATCAATAACTTCAACTATTCATAAATGAAGTTATTTAGTTGCTCAATATTAAGCCACTTTTTGTAATGCTAACAACATAAGATAAAAGGTTAATTTAAAATGGCATTAAGAAAAAAAAAAACTCAGCAAGGAGAAATGTAAGGTTTACTCCAAATAAGACAATTGGATACAAATGGCAAGGAGCAAAATACACTAATTTAAAACCAGGCAGGATAGTTTTCCATTTCTGTCTTTAGTGTACTGATTTAAAAAAAATAGTTAATTAGCATGCATCACTAGATCTACTCCACACTGGGAGTTTAACCTTATAGTTTTGTCATCTTTCTGAGGAGCAGGGTGTTTAATGAAATCAACAGTAAGTTACATAATGATGTATATTGTTGATAGATGAGAGACTACTCAAAAAATTCTTGGGTAAATTTTGCATGTTTCTAGTATTTATCTATCATTTCACGTTTACTAAGTGCTTTATTCTTGTTCAAACATGTCTGTTTTTCAAGCTTATGTTGATAAAATTTTGCCCAAAGTCTAGTAGAACACACAATTATTTTTTATTAATACTTTGTAGCATTTATAATATTTAACCACAATTACTCTCAATTGTAGGAACATTACACTTAACTACATAGGAAAGTGCTAGAAGTCTAAAGCACCCACTAAAATACCCTGATTCAACAACTATTTATTGCTGGGGGTTTAGCTCAGTGGTAGAGCATAAGCTTAGCACTTAGGAGAACCTGGGCTCAATGTTCAGCACTGAAAAAACAACCAAAAAATCCAAACTATGTATCAGTTTTATTATGTGAAGTATAAATGTAAATAAGGATCTTTAATTTCCAAGGTTTTCATAATCTACTTTAGGAACCAAATTTCTAATCAAGTGTGTTCATTAAAACAAGACAATAGGAACTCCTATGCACAGAGTCAGAGTGATACAGGATTGTTTTAGATATTTCCTCTGGCATTCCTAACCACATTCAAACTGTTATCAACTCTTTATTACCCAGTGAAGGAATAACTATATGTGTATGAGTCAAAATAATTAAATACAACATTAATTAAATTAAATGTATATTTTGCTCCAGGCACTAAGTGTGCTTATGAAGTATTTGCCTCACACACCATAACCAGTAATTAGAATTACTTCCCATTTTCAGAGGAAAATACTGAGTTTTATAAAATCTAAATAATTTGCCAAACATTATATAACTGGTTACGTTGGAACTGGGATTCACATTCCTGGAGACGTTTCATTTTCACCCAGTAAAATGCACTTTCTGTTGATCACATTAGGGAATTGGGATGCCTCAGTTGCTACTTACAAAATCCTTGTTTTAGTTTAACTGCCCTCCTACTACCCTATTTTTAATAAAGGGGTCAAGCAGAGCCAGCACTTTCCCATTAGGTGGAAAGAACAACTTTCCACATATTCCTGTCTGCTCATAGGGATCCCTCCCACACCCTTTGGCTCATGAGGCACCTGAGCCAAGGACAACAAAATAAATAAAATAAAATGATCCAAGCAGAATAATTTAAGCTTTGCCCAGCTTCTGTATATAGTTAGGAGGGCAGCTGTTTCTGTAATGGCCATATTCTCTAGGAAGGCCTTGACTGTGACTGCCCATATGATTATAATTGCATAATTCAGTTTGGCAGAGAGAAAACATATTCTGACTAGGACAAGTAAAGAGAGAATCATGCATCCAGAGTACTGGAGAATTATAATATTTCAGCACCGGAAGTGCTCTGAAAGGTCATGATCCTCCACATCAATTGTATGTCTGACCCAAAGCAATAAAATCATTAAGTACGACATATCACCCTCAAGAGGGGGAAGCCTTTGTTAAGTGAGTTTGTTAGAATATTCTATTAAACATTTTAACTGTAATGTCTGGTTTTCCTTTGTGCTTTAATTTTTAAGGTGGTGCAAAAGGTGAGAGTGAGTGAAGTTGCACTATTTTGCATAGAATGTTATACATAGTCTGATGTTAGCACTGATTCACACATAAATACCAGGTTCTCTTGGGCCTGGCTTTATTTTACTTGATATTAAAATTTTACTTATTTTTAGTTGTAGATGGACACAATCTCTTTATTTTATTTATTTATTTTTATATAGTGCTAAGGATCTAACCCAGTGCAGCATGTGCTGTACCCCTGAGCTACAACCACAGCACTTACTTGAAATTTTGATGCATTCTTCCCTAAGAATGAGTTCAATCTAGGTACACCTTGCCAATCTTAACAAAATTGGCAGCATTATTTTGAGATCTACAACAGCATATGGAATTCCTTTATTGACCCATTGTATTGTTGGTGTTCACAGATGCTCACAATTGAAAAAATTTGAGGTTTCCAAACTTGCCAGATTCCACTCCCTTTTCAGTCATTCACCCCTTGCCAGCTTCATTTGGTCTTACATGGGGCTACTGCATGAGTTTTCTTAGTTTCTATGAGATTTTCTACCTTAAATTTGAGTCTTGCCTCATGGCATTTGATGATGACACAACAAGATTTCTCCTAAAAGATGGACTTTAGTCTTTTGATGTGCAATTCATTTTTATTGATAGAGATTTGGCTCAGATGGGCCCAACACATCTCATCAAGACTCTCATCCTTCACTTACAATAATCATTCCTTCAATCATACCCTATTTGCAACTTTTGAGAACTTGCAAGATGAACAAGACCAAATTGGTCAAGAATTCCCTTTCACACAGGTCTAATGGTGAATCATTTTGAGGTCCTCTATAATGGAAGACTTTTCCTGAAGATGCAATCCTATATTATTTTACCCTAGTCATCAATCATTTTGACTTTAGCATGCATTTTGGTTACTATTCTTCCAAATTGATAGAAGGCAGCTTCTTATTCTGCTTCTTTACTACAAAGAGCTTGTTTTTGAAATCCTCCTGGACATAGAAGGATGATTCAACTTCAGGAAATATCCAAAAAACATGTCAGACAGAGGTATATTCTTCATAGAAATTATAACAGGAATAACTCTTTCATTTCCAAATACATTTCCAATATTTTAAAATAATCTATTTTTGTCTTAAGGAAAACCCTTAATCGTATCAGCTAAGGGGATGTGATAGATAGCTTTTAAGCTCCGATATTATTCAGAATATAATCTATTTAAGAATAATGTGATGTTAGGAAAGTAGTTGTAGAGGCTTTACCTGGAAACTTAAAGAAATAAAATATTTTTATGTAATGTAATAGCTTTTAGAAACACTCTAATAAAACAATAGTTCCATTCAGTTATTTGATGTATTAAATATATTTCTGCTCCAGTAGTTTCATGTATTACCTTTCTCCTGAATTGTTTTTATATTTGCATATATAACTATAAACAGAATATATATGTACAATTAAAGAAAAAGTATTTTAAATCTAGAAAGTTCAAATTTAGTTCCAAGTTAGCTTATAGTGTTTTCAAATGTGTTTTTTTTAATTCAAGGCTCCTGTTTATATTAAATTACATTTATTTTATTACTATCTGTTTATATAGATTAATTGTTCAGACATTTATTCATAGTATTACTTTTAATAGTTAATCTTTAATGATAGATCCAAGTCTTAATTGTTCCTGAGATAGATGAGGGACCCAAAAACCAAGAACTGCCCAGATTCCCACCACACAGAATCCAAATCTGTGCCCTGACTCTACCTGATGCCTTTTGTTACTTGGATGGACTGGCTTCTCATGATTTAGACCTTCAGGTCTCCAGCTCCTCAACTGTGGATCCTTGCAGCACTGCATAAAGCTGTCATTTCAAGAGTGTCACCATGCAGATAATAGATGATGGTGTCTAATTTAAGGAAAGACCTCCACCAAGAATCATCACAGGCCTTTTTTCTGCCCAAAGATATGGAAATATGGCAGATGGTGGTGTTTCCAACAGATCTTTCCTGGAAATTCCTGTTATAAACCTAGGGGACTTGAGGTTGCAGGTGCCAGGCTACCTAGTGGGGTATCTTATCCACTTGGAGGTGTCTTGATCAGAGGAGATTGCCTCCTCTGAAGGAACTTCAAAGGCTGCTCAACACCTGAGCCCAGCAGTTTCCCACCTGCCTTCGCTCATTACCAGCCTGAGACACTCCCCACCCAGCTATCTTGTCCATTTTGACATTTGGCAATGGTATTCCTTTGGTATGAGACTCTCTGCTACCTTTGACTCTGCCACCTCCTCCTCATTTTCTGGGTGGCACTTATATCTTCCCCATCCTCATTCATATAACTATGATGATGTTGTTCTTTCCTCTCATCTGTGCTATAAGTGTGCGTGGGGGGCGGGGCGTGGGCTGTATGTCTTATGTGAGGTTTATGCAACAGAAATGAGGACACTGGTGTCCAATATGGATTTCTCTATCCCATATAGGAGTTGAGATAGCAGATAAAATAGGATTGTGGAAAAAAAGATATAGGAGTCCCAGGACCATGAAGAACTCCAGTACACTAAAGAAAGATAAAAGTGACCCTGGGACAGTCTCCTAGTGCTGAGTGGATGGAGTATGGGAGACACTATCTCCAAGAGTACCTATGCACCCTCCCTTGACTTCTACCAACTAAAACACTATCATGGCCCCTATTTTCTGCCACTGCAGCTCAGGAACAGAGCTAAGCCATCTGCTGTGGTTCCCTGAATCACACTGCCCTTATTTTTTTTGCCTCTGATCTTGGGTAATATAGCTCCCTAATTCTTCCTAGGGGGTGAGGTATGACTGTCCACAGGCCCAGGATCTCCAGATAAGGAAGCATCCTGCCTGAACTAGGGACTAAAAAGCATGGAGGTAGGAGCATTTCCAGACAGGACTGAGTCCTTGGTTATATTCCAGTAGTCCTTTAAAGTAGCTGCTATTAGGTCTTTACTTAACAGGTGGAAAAATAGAGAAAATTGAAGTTAAATAATTTGTACATAGTTATGTAGATGAGAACACTGTGTTCCAGAGATCTAGTAGGTGAGTCAGGTGTCAAACCCAGCTCTCAAATCAGAGCTCATTGTGTTAGCTTTTTTTTATTTTGTCTTAGTTGAAATTCAGATAATCTGTATAACTCACAAAGGTCACCTAAGTAGTGTTGGATTATAAAAGTAATTTCAATCCAAATCTCTAAATTCATTTCTGCCATGATATCTAATTAATGCCAGTAAAACTATTCTTAATAAAGTGCTTATTATAGGAAACTATGGGACCCCTGTCATGGTTGGAGCATCAGTATTTTAAAATACTTATGTCCAGAATGATCTTATGATACCTTTGCTAGCATTTCCCCTGCTGTCAATACCTATATATATCCTCTGTGGAGAGATTCACTGGGGAATATTTTCTTAAGATGGAAACTTTGCACAAAGAGAAATGAGTCCAAATGGAAAAGAAGGGAAAAACATTTAGTTTCTTCTTTAAGTGATATATTCTGGTTTGATCTTTTCTGGCTAGTAGATAATGTAGGTAATTGAGATAGATTTGTAGATAAAATAGGTTTGATAACTACTTAAAAGCAAAAGATGTATATGCAATATAATAGAGTTATTTCTTATTAATTTTCAAAGCAAAATGTGACTCTTTAGCAATGGGAGCAAAATCCAGGACCTGTGTTCTATGCAGACACAATATGACATTTTTATACTTAAATTTCTAGTCTGTGTTAGGCATTATGCTGAGCACAGTGTTGGAAAAGAAGAAAAATGCAACATAGATTTTTCTCCTCTTTCATTAGTGGGATTTAAAAGAGAAAACACTATCAATTTGGATCAAGGCCTTGCTATTCTGGTAGAGGACATTAAGAAACTGGATAATAACTTGTGGACCTTTTGTCTATGGCAGTAGTAACTGGTCTTTATCTCTCTTCATCTTCTTTACTGGTTCCTTCTTTTTCCCCAACCTTCCATTGTAGGATTTAATGCTTTAAGAATTTATTCTATGTCTCTACCTTCTAATTTTGTTTCTAATGTAGAACTTTCCTCTGTATTCCCCTTCATACCACCATTTTTCAATTTTGATAACTTTTCTCTGTACTCCCCTTTTTACCATGTAATATAGCCAAATTTGCATTCCAAAATTTTTACCTCTAACAGTCCTCCCTGCTTATATGATAAAATTCTCAATTTATCACATTTGCTTAGTTAAGAAAAAAATTTAAGCCCAACATCTCCCCAAATAATGCACCTAATTCCTCTATTATGCTCCAACATATAATTTGCATGTCTATCACTGTCTTAAACAAGATACATACATAAGTTATTTAATTTAATCAACACAGTAATTTTACTATGTTGGAAGTATATGGTTCTCTCCTAAGAAAAGGGAGCATTATGATATAAAAAATTAAGCATCTTACCAAATTTGCATTTCTAATAAGTAGATGATCTGGTATTTAAATAGTCTGACTTGAGATCCTTTTTCTCTTAAATACTATATTTTATTGCTTCTAAGATGCCACATGTAGCTTATTGCACTATAATGAATTCTATGCACAGTTACCATGGAGATACTCTGGAAAAGCATCTAAGGAAGGAAGGTATCAGCTTGAAGTTTAGGAATTGACCAGGAGGCTTTCCAAAGAATTATAACTTCAGTTTGGAAGAATTCGTTGATTTTAGTGTTAAATAAATTAACAAGGAGTCATGGTCAACAGAACCTGACACAATAAAGACAGACATAAAGCTTGGAATGGAGGGAGAACTGCATTAAGTTGTAATACTTTTAGAGCATAAAATATGAAGTAATAAGAGACATATATGCTGTCCTTTGTAGGTGCTATGAAAACACAGAGGTATATGAGACAGTCATTAATGTAAGGTGAATTTCCCTGAGAATGGAAAATAACTGAGAAAGGTATTTGTGTGAAAGTATATGAGGGTAAACAGGTGGTGAAAGAAGAAAAGATAATGATAGAGGTTGGAGTGTTAAGTCACATGTAGGGTATATTTGGTTCAATCTCACAAGGGAACACAGAACCATGGAAATTGCACCTCATAACTTTCTGCTTTCTGCATCTGAAGCAAGTTATACTCCTTTCAGTCAACAATTAAATACCAAGGCTCCTTAGGGAGAGGCAAAAATATCTAGATTAAAAACTTAGGCGTATTTTAAAAAATAATAAAATCAATTAAAAAAAACTTAAGAAAGCTGAGCATAAAAGTAGTAAAAAGATTTTGAGTCATATGGATGGGGCTCTTACTGTTTCCACAGAGCCATAGGCTCCACAGGGGTTTAATTGATCTCCAATTTCATTTACATTTATGAACATAACAAGTTGCTGGCTCAGAAGAACCCTATGTTATAGTTCTTTAGTGATCATACTTATCATAATTTATTTGATCCTCAAATTTGTTGCATGTATGAATATCAATATTTTTCATGATTTAATGTTTTGAACCTCTATTCATTTCAACACACAACATGATAGGTATGTGCCTGATATCCATCATGGTGTTACAGTAATTAAAACTGAGGATTTAACAACCCTTTACATATTAGGGAGTAGCAAGAAATAAGAATTAATTGGCAAAAAAAAATTTCACCACAGTGGAGGAAAGAATGTTCTGGGTGATTCTTCTTGTAAGAAACATCTTCTTGATCCTTATAGTGACTACACAAGTTAGCTACTCTATTCCTTCATTTTTCAAGAAGACTAAATTTCATTGTGAGGTTTGGCAACTATCCCTAAAGTTGCAAATTTGGCTTGTTGCCAGGCCTTCCTGATTTGCCCATGTCCCTACTGCAATAGTCTAGTCACCTACCTCATCGCTGAAAATCCAGAACCAAAGTCACATCTCATGGGTTCAATTACAAGTTTAGTCCATCCTTTATGCTTAGCATGAACTAGTCCAAAAAGTGAAAGGAAGAGTAATCAATAATCATGCATAATTAGCTTTCAAGTAAAAGATGCAAGTGAAGTACCTGTATTTACCTTCTAAAATATTCTATAGAGTCTTTATTAAACAAAGGTGTATTACTAAAATGCATGAATTGTGTGGAGATTAACATGGTAGGCTAATAACAATGTGAGGAAAAATGCTTATGTAATTTACCTTCTTATGGCCATAATCTTTTCAAAGTCAAACCTAAATAAGTCATCTGTATGAGATTAATGTGTAATGAGAAGAATGATAAATAAGCTTAAACAATACATTAATGAAAATCAGTGAGGTCTTTAAGATGGAAATTTGTTTCCCTATGAATTGGAGAAACATAATTTGAGAGTAGTCACTGTAAAATGAGTAATATTTTGGAAACTTTTAGTAATTTATATCTGATTGCTAATCAGAAAAATATAGTAAAATCTGACCTGCCAACTCTAAGATTATTGTTAAGGAAAAAGGATGTGAAAAAAAATAATATTGTAGTATGTATTAAGAATACTATTCTCTTGCATTTGTATTTTTACTTTTGCTTGATGAAGATAAATGGATTTATGACTTTGTTTACAAGCTGCACATACCATTTAGAAATTTCTATTGCAGATCATCTAATCATATATTTGTATGTTTGCAACAATATGCACATATGTGTATGAACTATAGGGTTTTTGTTGTTTTTATTCATAGTGGTAGGCAGAATAAAGACCCCTCAAAGGGCTGGGGATGTGGCTCAAGCGGTAGCGCGCTCGCCTGGCATGCGTGCGGCCCGGGTTCGATCCTCAGCACCACATACCAACAAAGATGTTGTGTCCGCCAAGAACTAAAAAATGAATATTAAAAAAAATTCTTTCTCTCTCTCTCTCTCTCCCCTCTCTCACTCTCTCTTTAAAAAAAAAAAGACCCCTCAAAGATTTTTCTATGACCTAATCTCCAAAACCTGAAAATATGTTATGTGACAAGGCAAGCAGGCATTATGGTTAGAAATGAAATTAAGGTTTCTCTTTAGAATATTCTTATATTTTGAGATAGACATGGTATGTTGATTATCTAATTGGTTTAAATATAATAACAATGATTCAGTAAATGGAAAAGGGACAAAGAAGAATAAGTTTCACAGTGACACAATATGTGAAAGATTCAACAGGCCATTGCAGGCTTCTCTCTCAGAGATCCAGAAGGAACACAACCTTGTGAACACATTGATCTTACCCAAGTAAGATCCATATTAAATTTTCAAATAATAAATGAGCACTTTTTAAAGAGTTTGTATTATTTCATATAACAACTATAGAAAATTAATACACAAATAGATAAAATGGTCTATTATATTACATGGAAGTATATACTTGAAGAAAATAAAATTTTGATAATGTGTTAGTAAATAAAGAAATAGAAAATGCATGATAACCATTCCACTAAGTTAAAAACTTAGAACAAAGGAGTTTAACATCTTCAATGGGAATGGGAACACTGCAGTAAAGTTTGAATGAGTTAATCATTTTGGGTAAAATTTGTCAAGCACTTAAATATAAATTTTTGTATATTTTGTTATTATTATTTGGGGGAGAAGATAGATTTATCTGGGAAACAATTCAGATCTTTTAGTGGGTAGCATATACCCTCCTTACTTTTCCCTTCAGGCTTTAGAGAATTTTTAAGAAATTACAGTTGTGAAAGAAATACAAATGTACATTTATTCTTAGTTACCATATTACATAAAATCCCAGTTACTGGTGAGAAAAGAAGACTGCATATTGCGACAAAAGAAAAATAGTCAGAGTTCAAAAACCACATCTATTCTTTTTTGGCTGTTCCCAAGCCAATAAAATATCCAACTGTGATGAGTTTCAATATTGTTAACATAATTCTGAAAAGGAATTAGCACTTCGAAGCACAATAATTTTGTCATAAATGAAGGAGTGGGAAGGGGAGGAGGGAAAGGAAGGAGAAGGCGAGAGAGACTGAAAGAGACAATGGGTTCTGGCACCCTCTGTCAGAATGCTAATAGTTGCTTCTATGGTAACAGCAGGTTTAAGTCAAGGGAATCAGGCATTTAGATGATTCACTGTTGCATCAGGTCTTGTCATTTGCATTTTACTTTGCTCATTATCCTTATTAGGTAGAGGCACTGAAAATCATGTTGTTTATGCAAAGCAATTATTGAGGGAAAATATAAAATTTTCACATAATATTTTAGAGACCAATAAATAACAAAAGCAAAAAGAAAAGATGCAAGTATAAAAACATTTTCATTTTGTCATAATTTGGAATTAAAATTTTAGAAATAATACAATCTGAAGATGAGAATTGAAACAGGATTTGAATTGCTTTAATAACTGACTTCCTTTTTATTAACATAATATGAATTGTGCTTTCAAAATGATCAAATTTTTATATCACATTATCAGCTCACCTTTCCTCCATATTCATTATTCTTTCATAAGATGACCTTTACATTATAGGTGGGATGAGCCAGTTAATACTTCTTGTTGGGCATGCTTCTGTACCTGTCTGAAGTGTCCATCCCTAGGATCATCCTAATTTCAAAGCTAGGCTTCCTATGAGAAAAGCCTGTTTAAAAATTACTGCCTCTATAAATTGTATTGCTGTGAAAGATAAATCAGTGTAAAATAAAGAGAGGTAGAAGAAAAAATACGATGGCTAGATGATAAGATGTACAGAAATTGAAAATGAATGTAAAGATGGAGTCACTAAGAGACAGTCAAGTAGATGAATAATATAGTGTGAGATTGTAATATTAGCAATATAATCAAATAAATTAGGGGAAAAATAAGCATCCTTCACAACTACAACTCCCTTACCTATGATCCATTGCGTTGTTTTTCTTTAGTAGATTATAGTTTTTTTGCATTTTAAAATATATTGTCAATTATCTTATTTAATCTGCATATCAGTTTAAGTGACATTCCCTATCTCTTTACTTCTGTTTTAACATTTGTTCCATACAAGCTACTCCTGCATGTTTTCTTTCACAGATACCTAAAACATAAATGTGTGCCAGTATTTTCAGTGACAAGTGCTGGTCTGAATCACAAGCATGTTCCCAATATGGGATATGGTGTATATATGTTTAGTTTATACTATAATATATATATATATATATATATATATATATATATATATATATATATATATATATATACAGATATCTCACAATATAACTTGAAATACAAAGAACGTCATCTCTGTGGCCATTGGGCCTTATCCTCCAAAAAACATATATTACCAGACCATGCCAGAGTATGTATTCTTTTATTAAGAGTAACAAAAGATAATTATGTATACTTCATTTTTGTCTGTGTAGTCTTGATACTTGATACTTGATACTAGAGAACCAGACGTCTTTCCAGACTTTCAAACACAAAGAAATGTGCATTTCTAAAATTAAAAATATAAGTGTTATGTTATATAGGTTGAGCATTCTTGTTGCAAAGCTCTAAAATCCAAAATGGATTTATATCATTTTGGATTTCATATTTTTAGACTAGGAATGCTCAACTAGTATAGTCTGAAAATATTCCAAAATCTGAAATACTTTGGTACAAGCATTTTTGATAAAGGATACTAAGTTTATGCATCCTTAAGCAAACTTAGTTTGTGCATTCTTAAATATCCATAGCAATCCGGTCTGTGATGCCCTCCTGTAGTGGGTACCCAGGAGAGATAACAAAGTGAGCTAATTCATTTTGATATATTTTATAGCCAGTTTTAAGTGAATTCCAAACAAAACCAAAATGGAGAAATCAATGGGTAAATAGTTACCCATTAGCTGTATGAACAAATGAGCTACACACATTTGCCAACATTTTTTTTATATATTTTAAGACACAATGGGAGCCTATTCTTCCAATATATTCAGACAACATTTTACTGTAGATGGTCTGACTCTAAGGGTATGAAAAATAAGGCCAAGTAACTTACACTTTTATTTTTGTTCAAAAATAATATAATGCTATTTCCATGTAATTCTTTACATGTATACATAGAAGCAAATTTGTATACACACTTAGATGCATATGTGTACATGCAAAGGCATACATATATATATGTACATATATGTTAAACACACATATATATTATCCATATATTTTATACACACAAAAGAAAGATGAATAGCAGACAAAGTCTTCAAATGTGTAATGACTACATTCATTCACTATAATAGTAGTGGCAATTAGCCTCTTAGGAGCGTAATAGAGATGCTTAAAGGATGTACTTGCCCAATTACTATGATATTCTACTGTGACTTTTTTATTCTTTTACTTTGCATTTTGGTGAAACTAAATAGCATTTCTTTTACAACCACACAATTTTATCTCCTACAAGTAACAAGTATGCTCTCCCAAGACCAAAATGTGAATCCTTAAATTTGTAAAAATAGAGTCAAGCAATCATATAGTTTTCCAAAATAGGGAAAATAACTTGTTGGACTTAAAGTTACAACAAAGTAAATAATTCCATTATAGTAACTCTGTGCTTATGTATCCTGTGTTATCTTAGGCTGAAAGATCCCTTGGACTTCAATATATAAGAAATGTTTTACCTAGTCAGTGGGCTTTTTTCATCATAGACTTGAGTGAAGTTCTTCAGTCCATCTCAAAGATCCTTTTCCTTTCAGTAATATTCATTAAGTCTTAATTTAGAGTGCATCAAAATAACATGATCTTTGTTTCAGCATTATTTTATGTCTGAGCTAACTTGAATCCCTATTGTATTTTAATGAGGGTTGATGATATCAGAAACCCACTTTTTTTTTTCATTTTTTCCTGCTACCAATTTTGCCAAGTGGCTATTATTTCTATAGTAAAGATTGTTTAAAAAGTCATTGAAATGGTAGGTATCAGCTTGAGTTCTCTTGTTTCATAAATTGTAAATTTAGAATTAAAACTAAATCAGTGTTTTGTGTATGTATGTTTAATTCAAGCTAAAAAATATGCACCTTGGGTCTTCCTCCTACTTTCAGCAATTTTGAAGTACCTTCTGACTTTGGGACCTGGAACATATCAGAGGCAGTAGTGGTATATCTGGACACTAGTATTATTTCTTTTCTTTAGGGTGCTTTCAAATGCCATCCTCCAATTCACACTAACATGAGGTTGACCAGATACCCAAAGAGCCCTGATCTGCAAACTGATGGATTAGAGTTTTTAGATTACGGTCTGAAAAGCAGATATTTATCATTACTCGATATGTTATTCATTTCAGAGGATGACTTGAAATTGTACCACTGGATTAGTGAGAACCCTCTGATTTGGGGTTACATTTAGTCATTTTTAGGCATGGGGCCAGAACAATCATATAATTTAGAATCCATCAGTTAACTTGGACTTACATTTCCTGTCTCTTGCCTTTCTGTGTTCTTACATGCTGGTCTAATGGGATTTTATAACACAATGGGTTATGAATATATAGTGTTTATTGTGAATCCCCACCACTGGCATGCAGTACAGTTAATTTATCCATTTTTCAGATCATCTGCTATATGTTAAGTAATCCTCTGAAAGAGGTCGTACCTATCACTTCTTATGGCTTATAAGGTCTTTTCTTCTTACTACGTACAGACCTTTATGATTAATGTTCTTTCTTTTCTCTGATCTATGGGGAAATATCACACTCTCTAGGTTGGGCTTTAGCATGCCAGGTGAGAGAAGTTATTTCCTCCAGAAATAGGAGTGACATGTGAAAGGAAGTGATGTAGTCAGTATTGAAAGAGATCACATTCTAGAATGCCTAAAGAATTGAAGAATGTGTTATTCTGTTTTTTTTTTTTTCAAAAATCCAAATGGTAAATTTAGCATTGCAGAAAATAAACCATTGTTCACATTTTACTTCATAGTGCAGGCAAGATTTGCACTTGCAGTCTTTACTGCTAAAGCCAAGTAATGACATTTGGGAGAGTCATTGCTAGCCAGGAGTTTTGGTGACTTAATGTATCATGATGCATCATGACAAAAGTAATGATCTATAACTAGAACAAAATTACTTACATAGGTAAGAAGGTCATCTTTGTTTCAATACAAACTAGTTTCAAAGAACTATGTGTTTGTGATCAATAATAGTGCTACAATCATTACTCTAATAAGAGAGATGAACTTAGCAAGGAATTGGGAAATCACACATGCTTGACCTCTTTTCTTATAACAAGAGATATGAAATTAGCTAGAAATTGTGAATGCCACTACAACTAACAGGAAGAATGGGTTTCTGGGCCCAGGATCAGGAAAAAATGGTGCACTTTGATTGATCTGAGTAAAACAAATATCTCTTCTCTACCTATTATTCTAATCTTCATTGATAAATAACTCTCTCACAGAGATGCATACATTTTAATATTTTATTGAAGTTGCTTATATAGGTTGAGGCGCCATAAAATATTATTTTCCCAAGGTCTTTCATGGCTTACTTGAAGCCTTATCCCAGGATTTTTATTGATTCTATAGTTTCCTCTGTCTTATGGCTCACATATTTGCTTCTCCATTGATGCTACCTCTAACTTGTAGTTATTCATTTTCTGTACACCTATCAATGTCACTTAAGTGGAAACATTTTCATAAAGTTCATTTATGATATGCTGTACTCTATGGGTTGAAAACACATATGCTTTTATCATTAATATTTTGCATATAATTTAATGAATAAGCTTTCTTTATGATTCCTACCTCTCCTCCCCACGTCTCTGTTTTATATCTGTTACTTAGGTAAGAAGAAAACTAAGCAGCACATGTATTATTTTGTGGTTGCTTGGGAAATATTATTGTAATATGAAAGGCTTAAGATATAAAGTCACACTATTCTCTACCTGACTTCTGAACCAATGAAGAGATAAAATAAGACAGATAAACATTTCATCTGCATTACTGGTGACTCTTAAGTAAAATGTTACTAATTATAATCTTAAAATTAGGAAAAATATTGATTCTGTCTCTGGCAACTAACTAACTGCAGACAATCTTTCAACATGGCACAATGCCTTGGAAACAGGACATGGCATGTCTATTTCCTGAAGGCAAGCTGTCTCCAAAGCATAAGGATGAGCTGCAACATGCTTAGCACCCTAATCCAACTCATTCTCAGGAAGCTAATGCTTTCCCTTGAAGAAGTTTTGTGGGAGTCAGGAAAAGGTGAGGAATATTACTATATGATGTCCCTCTGAGGGATTTCACAATTTCCACTTACATAATATCCAAATATTTTGATAGAAGCACTAAAAATTTAACTAAAATGTACTCAAAAGTGATAAAAATGTATATACACTGCTTTCTTTTACCACAGCAAATAGATAAAATAATTTTATAATTTCCAAGGTTTCCCTTTAGGGAAACTTTCATCTTGGATAGAGTGATATTTCTACCATAATTTCTACATTAATAAAGTTTTGAAATGACATATATATGCTGAAAAACTATCTAAACCTAATGTAAGAAGAATTTTGCTATGATAAAAGAAGCTCTCAATCAAAAAGTTTTGAGGAAAAAGAAGTGAAATATTACTTTAAATTTCAATTTCAAAATAAAAATATGGCCATAAAGTATGCAATAACATATGTCAGAAAAGAAATACAGAAATGTTATTGTGGCAAGAAAAAGAAGAAATCTTAAATTATTGGTACCAATTGTCATTCAAAGAGTCTTTCCATTGACTGATTTATCTAGTATAATCCTATAAATCTTACATCAAAGGTAATGTCTAAATTTTGTAGAGCTACATGAGGCATTAATCAATACATTATAGGAGATCTTAACAACATGAGGCATTAATCAATACATTATAGGAGATCTTAACAACAGAAAACTTCCAAATATATCTGTGGCCAGTTCTATAAAATTAAATGTCCCAGTAGCCTTAACATACAGGTAAAATTTGATTAAATCTGCCAAAAGGTTAAAAAAAGGACTTCCTCAAAATTATGCTTTTTTATTGAACCTCCATGCACCTTCTATCAGAAGCTTGCTAGTGAAAAGAATCATCAACATTGTAAATGTGATTCAAAAAAAATAATTACCTAGAAAATACATTAAATTATTTTGTTCTCCTGAAAATACTTTTCTTTTCAAGGCAAGCTATTTTTTTTTACCACAGACTGAGAATTTTAGTGAATGCCTTTGAAAGCTTTGCAATCCTAATAGTACCATTGAAATAAATCACTATATATCTGGGTATGATCTGTTGATTCCATTCTAATAATTCCAAGTTTCATATTCTAATGGTAGAACTAAAGCATATAAGTCTACAAGAATACTCTCATAAAATGCAACACAATGTGATTGAGCATGAATTATTGGTAATGAGGTCATCCTTCAGTTTTTACTTTTTCTACATAGAATTTTAAAAAGAGGCATTATTATATTTAGAAGAAACACAAAAGCTGAGAGCTCCTACATTGGAAAAAAGTATATTATCAAATTATAGAATATATTGTCTGATTATCATAATATCACCATGTGATGAAGAGTTTACTTAGATAAAATTTTTAAAAGGCATTTGCAGGCACATTATTATAACTCTCTCTTTTTTCCCCTTAATAACCCATATACAGAAAGGAAGATTAATTCAGTTACATCATACTACTTATATCTCTTATGCCTGGTCACTTGATATTTTAAATATATCCTGAATTCTGTTCCTTATGTAATTTTTTAATTAAATATAATTTAACACAGTTTAATATTATCATAGCAAGGTATGGCATGTGAAACCTCTAACTGCATTTTCAAAATTCTACTTTCTTTTGAATCTAAGTGTGATTACTTTGAGAAAACAAATATTAAATAAAGTAGTGAGGTTTGCTAAATACAGAGAATTTATTTATTTATTTATTTATTTAAATTTTCATTTTTTTATTGATTGTTCAAAACATTACAGAGCTCATGATATGTCATCTTTCATACATTTGACTCAATTGGGTTTTGAACTCCCCAAATACAAATTGCAGACTCACTTCTGTTACATACTCACATTTTTACATAATGGTATATTAGTGACTGTTGTATTCTGCTACCTTTCCTATCCCCTACTATCCCCCCTTCCCTCCCCTCCCCTCCCATCTTCCCTCTCTACCTCCTCTGCTGTTGTTCAATTCTCTCCCTTTTCCCCCTCCCCCTTGCCCCTCATAACCTCTTATAATTTTGTGTATCACTGAAGGTCTCCTACCATTTCCATATGCTTTTCCTTCTCTCTCCCTTTCTCTCCCCCCATTTGTCTTAGTTTACTGTTAGTCTTTCCCTCATGCTCTTCCTTCCTGTTCTATTCTTAGTGGCTCTCTTTATATCAAAGAAGACATTTGACTTTTGTTTTTTAGGGCTTGGCTAGCTTCACTTAGCATAATCTGCTCTAATGCCATCCATTTCCCTGCAAATTCTATGATTTTGTCATTTTTTAATGCAGAGTAATACTCCATTGTGTACAAATGCCACGATTTTTTTATCCATTCGTCTATTGAAGGGCATCTAGGTTGGTTCCACAGTCTTGCTATTGTGAATTGTGCTGCTATGAACATCGATGTAGCAGTGTCTCTGTAGCATGCTCTTTTTAGGTCTTTAGTGAATTTAGATATAAAACATAATAACAGGTGTTCTTCCTTCCAAAATAAATTTAGAAAATTCTCAGGAGATCTAGCCAATCTTTTGACTTTTTATAGTACCAATTGAAAGAAATATTAATAACTTTTGAACATAAGTAAAACCTATTTTAGATACTAAGTTATACTGTTTTACAAAATTGTTTTCAGTACATTGAAAATATGTATTAATGATTTTTCTTTTTTTTCATAAAAACGTGAAAACATTTTATTCTACGTACAATAATGAACACAAATTGAAATAGGTCACCAAAGAGACCAGAAGTAATTAAAGAGGTATATTTACAGTAGCACATCACAGTAAACAGAAAACCATTCACAGATTCAACATTGATACTGTTTTTGTGCTTGGTTACACACGGAAGTGAAGCATATTACTCAATTTTGGATGATCTGAATTTTAAACAAATACCTCAATGATTTTGCTATTTTAATCAGCCAGTGTCATCATTAATAAATTCTTCAGCTGCTGTGCCTGTGTGCTGAATCTCTCCATTTCTTTCTCTTTGAACATCATCATCACAATCTGTACTGTCGTCTTTGTTCAATTCCCTGTCAGATTCAGCAGCATCTTCCCTTACAGCTTCCTCTGGATTTTCATTTTCATTGGGTGCAATAAAGCCATTGTTGTTAGAGATATTTGCATTATCCTCGCAATCATCTTTGATGGACACTTTTTGATGGCACATTGGACAAGTATCTTGAGTGTATGGCCATTTTCGAAGGTAAAGTGCATGGGAATGATTACATGGCGTAATACAAGCAGATGTTGTAAACTCATGATAGCAAATTGCACATACATCATCTATTTCTTGCAAGGCAATCCCTTTTATTTCAGGAAGTGAATTAATTTTCTTCATAGCAGTTCTACGATTCATAAATGTCTTCCAGCCATTATTTGCTTGTAAGTAGATGATAAAATAGGCATGTAGGCACATCATACAAGCTCAAATTTTACTTCCTGACACAAACATCATAGTATAAGCCCCATTTGCAAACATTACTACTCCAAATATAAATTCAATAATATTGCCTGTTGAACGAACATAGTAGATGTAATCATCAAGCTTTTCCCAGAGGACATTATAATAGCCATCAATCATGAACAGTGTATAGACAGTGAGAGAAACAATTACTTTTAAGCAGAGTTCCACATAAAAGGCTGTAACTGCAAACAACCATGTATTTAGTGCATAATGATGTCAAAGAACATAACTAAGTAAAAGAGGAAGAATAAGCAGGCAAGCAGAGTCAAACAGAAGAGGAAAATGTCTACAAAAAGATGATACATTGGAGGCACCGAGAGACATGAATACAGGGTCTGTCATTCCATGGATGAAATGTAGGACTGCAGTTAATAAAAGGCACATGTTTCTACTTAAGTGAATAAGTCTCTCTTCTGGTCTTAGCCCACTTAAACCAGTCTGAAGAACAAAAATAAAAAATAAAACTGGTACTACAAAGCTAAGCCACCTGTCATCTTCTTCAGTTGATCCAATAAAGGCCAATATTCCAAGTCCCAAATAATGAGCTACTGAGGAAATTACAGCACTCATGCCCAGGACAGTTAGTGTAGAATCACATCCACTAATTATAAGATTGCAAATGAGGTCTCAGAATTCATCCCAAGAAATGAAAAAGGACTCAGTTTCATTTGCCATCCTTAAAGTGTACATTAACACTGTAGCCTGAGCTGTAATCCTTTTCAGCCAGAAGTATATCTAGGAAATGAATCCTCTTCCATGTGTCCTTCATCAATAACTGTCATCCATAAATTCGATACATGTGCCTCACTAAAAGATAAACATATCCTGTGGAATAATAAAACCACTTAAGTTTCACTGCTAAGACAAGCACTGTATTTAATATGAGAATCAATGAAAAGGTAAAAACTAAAATCTCTTTGATATGTAAGGGTAGCTCTGTGATTAATCCTATTAATGGAACCAAGAGATCCAAAATAATTAATTGTGAATAGATGGAATGAATCTGGAGTAGTGTGATGTATCCAATTCCAAATGTTAGCTGTAAAATAATGAGTGCCATCCATAATGAGGGCCCTTTTCGAAGAAGCAGCTCAATTCCAAAAGCTGATGTATTGTAGGCACCACAGAAGTCAATGTGCAAAGAAGCATAGTAATTCACCAACACTAAAGTTGCAGCTAGTAGAAAGGCTGAGTGGTGGGGCGGGCCTGAGACAGGAGGGAGGGTGAACAGTAGGAGGGAGGGTGGGGGCGGAGTCTCCCAACCCGCCACCATCCAGGGCCCTGTCCCGCAGGCCCGCCCGCCTAGCCCCGGTGGGGCAGATGCTCATGGTGGCGGTGGGGCCCCGCAGCAGCAGGTGCGGATGTCCCATCAGATATTTATGTTATGTGTTAGTTTTGTAAAATTAAAATTTTTCTGTAATTTTCTCATCAGAAATATATATTCCTAATTTGAATCTATTATTTCCAATTTTTTTGTTAAACAAGTTTTACATTGTATAATATTCAAACTCCATAACATTGGGCATGCCCTGTATATAATAACTCCACCTCTCTGAATCTATTTCCTCATTCATAAAATAATAACTATCTCTCTATTTTAGAGTAAGAATATTTTGGATAATATATTAAAATGCATTTAACAAAGGTCTTGAGAATTAGTACATGTTCATAAATGTTAGTGGTTCTTTTATATATGTGCAATTACTATTTATATTCTAATTCTTGACATATGACTCATTACTCCATCTAACCCAACCTCTGCCCAGGAAGATAACTAACATCAAAAGTCAATGTCAGATAGTCTTCACTGGAAAGCTTTACAGGGATCCCCAGTTTCTATAAGGCTACTTATAGTTCAGCTTCCATCTACATGTGTCACTCACCAACTCTTGAAATCTCCGTATGTACCATCATCAGATACAATGCACTTTGATGTGTTGGAGGAGCAAGTCATACCATTTTGCTTTTTCCTCCTTTGTACTTGAAATGTAATCTTTTTGAAAGTTTTTCTAAGTTAAAGTTCTATACATCCCTTAACAAACATATAAAAAATGACATTTTAAAATAATAAATTATAGCATAATTAATGAGGATTTGCAACTTCTTTACATCACTCATATGGCCTGAAAGATAATATTGCTAAATACAGGAGACAACTTGTATAATCTTATATTAACCACCAATTCTACACCTATACCTAAAAACTATGCAACTCTGTATTAGGAAGATATACTCTATGTGTCATTGTTTGTGCAGAAGAATGCTGAAGGCCTCACAAGGGAAATGGATAAAATGTGTTAGAAGTACACAAAGAAATAATTTGAATAATTAATTGAGGCATCTTTTCACTTTTATCTTTGAATGAAAAGAGTAGAGTAAGCAGTTAAGTCTATAGAATCAAGCAGTTTTATAAATTAAAGCACACTGAAAGCAAAACTTTTTATATGGAGTCAAAAATACTATATGCACTTGAATGAGCACTTATTATATGGAAAAAAATGCAGTACTGGAAATGCTACATAGAATTTCTAATGCCTGATCTCATCCATCATAAGATTATTTTCTTCTCTGTTTTTTTCTTTCTCTCTTTCAATACCCTTTTTTGGAGTAGTATAATATTATTAGTGTTTTAGTGTGTTGGTGCTGCTGTAACAAAACACCTGAGATTGTGTAATTTATTTTCAAAAGAAATTTATTTCCTCACAGTTCTGAAAATTTGGAAGATGCAAGCAGGTTCAATGTCTGCTGGTTTTTTTTCATTCAAATAGCTGTGTTCAGGCAGAGAGCATGCTGGGATTTGCCATTTTGGCTGCCATCACAATTACCCCTATCAGTGTCTATGCACAGATGCTGATTGTGGGTAACTATTACTGGCATGTTATTCTATCTGCTCATACAAATGAATAATCATTGGCTCATGATCACCTGGACTCCCTAGATCACTGCAATGGCCCAGCTGGGCTGAGTAGGAAATCTAGCTAATGAGAGAGATTGTTTTTTCTCTTCTAGCTAGAATGCATGATATACAGAATTTCACACAGCTATCTTTTTAAAGATAAACTTTTAAAATTTATTCAAATGTTTCTTTTCTTACCTTGTTAATGAAAATAAAATCAATGGCATCATGCATGTACGGTATAAGACAGCCATGGAGGGATGATTTAAGATTTTGAAACTTGTAGTTAAATGGAACATTACTTTTTTTATGATATGTTATACTATTGCTAATGAATAGCATCAGTCCATCTGCTTACTGTGAAATTGCCACTCTTGCACCATGCCTGCAATAAAAAAGAAACACAAATGCTGTTATTAAAGCAGAAAAGATATTCTATTTTTGAGTGATCCAATGTAATCTAATAGCAGCTAAGTAATGAAGTAAACATCATTAGTGAGTTTTTCAATGCATGTTTACATTTTGCTACCTTTCCCCCCACCTCGTTATACAAAGTTTCCAAAGTTATAGCTTACTTTTTAATATTTAAATTGTCAATCTATAATTTACAGAACCATTACCATCAAAAGGATATGTGTACTATATTCAGCAATTGCCATTTTGCTCTAAAGTACCAGGTAGAGAATAATAGGAAAAATGATGACTTTAATGTGCCCCCATTGGAAATGATGATAATACAGTGTTCCTAGATCTTGTGAGAGTTAGGAACCTTAAAAGAATATACAGAATTTCACACAGCTATCTTTTTAAGATAAGCTTTTAAAATTTATATAAGTATTGTCTTTCTTATTAATGGAAAACTAATGTCATCATGCATATACAGTGTAAGATGGTCATTCAGTGATAGATTATGAATGTAACCATTTAATACACATGATGTATATAACCGAAAAACAGTGGAGCAATTTTTTTTTTATCAACCTTCAAAATCTGACTGTTAGTACAAGATCCTTGATTTACAGGATAATATTTCAATGTTTTAAATTTGAGATGAAGTAAGAGTAAAATGCAAGAGATTTTATAAAGGCTTTTTTTCTTGGACTTCTAAATATAACTTAAAGAGAAATTTAATTTTTAATTCGAAAACCATTATGAATTTTCTTATAAGTCACATTCTTCCTACCAGAGAAGAACTGCATTTTACATGACTCATGTTGTTATGATACTATTGCCATCAATGGATTCAGACTTTTTGCTTTCCTCTCTCAATGCACTGTTGTCTGTCTACATTAGTGTCTAAGACATGTCATGACACTCCCAAGGGAGTACCCTCACGGTTGACATTAACCCTCTGCAATCCACATTCAATGGTATAATCTAAGAAATTTTTACAAAACTTTGAGATTATCACCCACTAGTTTATAAAATGTGAATGGTCTTTTATGGTATGAAAGTGACTCTCTGTTGCTTATCTTACATCCATTTTTCTCTTATATGCCTGTAGTTCCCAAATGAGGATGGGTTTGCCTAGTGAAGGATCCTTAGCAATGTATGGGAATGTTTTTGGCTTGTATAAGTGAGAAGGAGGACACAACTGTCATTTGGTATATAAAGGCCAGAGAAGTAACTAAATATCCTCAATACATAGGACAGTCCCTAAAATCAGGGAAACATATAGCCCAAAATGTCGACAATGCCAAGATTGTGAAACTTTATGTATGCCAACAATACATCAGTCCATTTATGTCAGTAATGTAGTCACAAGATAAAAATCAAATTCATCAAAATTAGCAAGCAAAATGTTTCATGATTTAGTCCTGATGTCCCAACAGTATTTCTTGTCACTCTACTTCCTGGTTCTGAATTATTCATCATTTACAGAAGTTATTTTTGTAACCATCAAGGTAAGCTGAGCCACACTGACAAACACCTCTAACATGTCAGGAGCTTAAGTTCACAAATTTTATTCCCAATACTGCATTTTCAATGCATGGTGAAGCATGTTCTCATCGTACTTACGGGAGACCTTGGTGTAAGGAAACTGCATTGTTGTGAGGGGCTTCTATTTCAAGCTGAGTCTTTAGATTACATTCTACCAACAAAAGAAAGTATGAAATATTGCACAATGACTCTTAATTGCTGCTGTCCACAATCAAAACATGTCATTTCCACTCACATTGGTCACATCCAGTGTCCTGTCTAAGATTAAAGAGAATTTTTTTTTGAAGAAATTAGTCAAAATCCTTAGTGAATACTGATAGTGCCTATCTACTTCATGCTCTTTTTCCTTATATTTAGAGCCAAGTCATACTTATATTTCAGTTTAATTTGATGAATGACTTCTTAGATAATGGTGTTTTGATTCATTTTCTTCCTAGACTTCGTTGGATGCCTTTCCTATCACATTTTGGACACATACCTCACAACACTTAGCACTTACTGTATAAGTCTAGTTACTAGCTAGCCTCCTCTACATGAAGCATATGAGGTTTCTTATTTGCTATATTCATAAAATAATCATTAATGAAATATATAATTAAATGTTTTCTTACAAAAGCAAAAAGCCAAATTATCCCAATTAGACAGTGAAATATGATTATTTTTTTTCTTTGAAGCAAGAGCCTCTTGCCTCCAGGTACCTCATCATTTCTTTACTTAATGCCCCAGCCACACATCCTCCTTCCCATGTGAGGAAATAGGTCACATACCTTCTTTTTTTTTTAAGAGAGAGTGATAGAGGGAGAGAGAGAGAGAGAGAGAGAATTTTTAATATTTATTTTTTAGTTATTGGCGGACACAACATCTTTGTTGGTATGTGGTGCTGAGGATCGAACTCGGGCCGCACGCATGCCAGGCGAGCGCACTACCGCTTAAGCCACATCCCCAGCCCCCCACATACCTTCTTAGCACCACAAAATATAATATGAAAGCGTTATAAAAATCATGTTGTATATATTATTTCAATTTTTAGTACCCTGGGCAATATTTTCTTTAAAAATGTCATTACTAAGTAAAGATAAGAGAAATTGTAGAGGGTAGTCAAATTCTTGTTCAACCTGATTACCTTTAGACAACACAAGAATCATCCAAGCAGCTTATAGCATCCCCGGAAGAAAAAATGATCATGAAAAATGTCATGTGAATATAATGGGTCCCAAGGAAACCTAAAACAATTTGAGGAAGATGGAATTTTCTTCCAAAGAAAGATATAGCTTTTTTCATATTACTGTGAAAAATATTTACTTCATCACTGTTTCAGAAGTAGATATACTTTATTCATAAATTGGAATTCCCAACTGAATAAACATAGCTCCATAATTCTAACCATGGGAATGTTCTCTGGACTCAGGAGACTTTAATTCTTTTCCAGATCTTACCAGTTCACTGACTAAATAAGATTTTTCAGAGTCTTAATTGTATTTTTGTATTTTATTGTTTTTAGCCAGAAAATTGATGTCACAACAGCTGTCTGATTCATTTCAGTTGCCAAAAATAAATAGTTATTTGAGTTAATATGTCATAAAATACAAAATAAAATGATACAGCCTGTCACAGTGGTACATGCCTGTGATCCCAGAGGCATGGGAGGCTTAGGAAAAAGGATTGTGAGCTCAAAGCCAGCCTCTACAGCTCTAGTGAGGACCAAGCAACTTAGTGAGATCCTATCTCAATCTAAAACATTTTAAAAGGCTGGGAATGAAATCAGTGGTTAAATGAGCTCAGTGGTTAAATCAGATTACAAATATAATTCACTGTGGCTAGGATATAGTTCTGTGGGAGAGTACTTACTTAGCATTGATTAGCACATGCAAGTCTCTAGGTTCTATTGCTAGCCCCACCCCCACGCCCATAAAAGAAAGAATTCCATGAAAATAAAATGACAAAATTTCAAAAATAAGTCATAAGCAATAATAAACATAACATTTTTGTTAAGTCAATTCAAGTTTAATTAATATTTTCTAAGGTATCAGTAAGAAAGAGAGATAATTTGATTTCCTTTGTGGAATTTGAGAACATTTTCTCTGGAGCAGGGATAGGAAAACCTCTTTTGTTCCAGGATCATATTATTCTACCATCTTTAGGAATATGTGAGATCAAAATAAATTTCATTAAATTTAAAATGAATACAGAAATACTTGTAAAATAGCTAGACAATTCAAGAAATATAGGTAATTCCTACTTATAATAGACAGGTTAATTTTTGGCTTTTTAATTGTGCAGAATTGATACATATTTAGTAGAAACTGTATTTCATATTTTGAATTTGTATTGTTCCCAGAGAAGTGATATGCAGTAGAATCCTCTCATGGTGCTGGTCAGCGGCAGAGAATCATAGCCCCCCAGTCATCCATGACAATGAGGGGAAGCAAGTGATGCTCTACAGTGTACTATATTGCTGAGCTAGGAGCAATGTAGGGTAGGTGTATTCAATGTATTTTTTACTTCTTGTATTTTCAATTTACGACATGATTATTGGAATATAACCCATCCTAAGTCATGGAGCATATGCAGCTAACCAGAAAGCCAAAAATAATTCTTAAGAAAAGTAAAAAATGGATGGAAACAAAATAATTTCAATAAGGAGAACCAGCACTAGTTCCACACTTCCAACCCTGATCCTCACTCTAAGGAACAGAAATTACTTTTAATGGGTGTTTCCTATTGTTCCAAGGAAAATGGTATTTTACAGTGCTTTTAAGAATGAAGATTCTCCACTATGCATAAATGCCTACATAGGAGTCAAATAAAAATAGCTATTGCTATTTTTTTGAGTCTTACAATTAAAAAAAAGTCTTGATTAATTTAACACTAAGAAAGAGATCTCTGCTGCTTATTCTCCAGTTCTTGTCTTCCATTCTTAGGAATGGGAAATTAAAATAAAGAAAATGGAAAACTGAACAGACCTGCTTATTTCCTAAGCTTGCTGAACCTCACAGGGGCCCTAAGCAGGAGGCAGAGTTTGGTGGAGGATTTCAAAATCTTTTCATTAAATATAGTACTTGTTCAAAAGTATCCCAGGTCCCCTAGGATTACAACTACTCAGTAAATATTAAACGATCAATCAACTGTTAACTTCTTCTCTTCTTTCTCCCTCCCATGGATAGAATGCAAGGGTTCCTTGAAGTCTGCTCTCAGAAACTCACTGGTTTGAACCCTCTCTTTGTTTTGGATGGTCTCATCTACTGAGATGTGTCAAAACGCAAAAGACTCTTCTGAAACCCATGTGTAAATACCAACTATTGTTATTTACCCTGGGGTTTCTTTGGATGAGTTTTTGTTTGTTTGGTTGGTTTTGTTTGTTTTTGTCCTTGTTATCCTTCTACACATAAATATCAAATTGAGAAAATTTATCATCTCATATGATTCTTATTAAATTCAATGCATTGTTAGCGAAATTTATTTAATCAGAACAACAGGAAAGAAAATTATTTGCTTGAAATAAAACTATAATAGAGAAAATTGATGGTTTCCCTTTTAAAATCTATATTTATTTCAAAATAAAATTGGATGAATTGTATTTTGCAACATGTTATATTTTATAAATTCAACACACACACACACACACACACACACACAATTTTCTAAAAGAGAAAAATCAGGTCAGTGTTGGCATTTTCCCCCTTAGGATCAGAGAGTATGTATACACTTCGTGTGCTACATACAATCATAGCAGTGTATTTATTCTTTGTTTTGTCTTTTTTATTTGTTTTACGATTCTATAAAAAGATAAGAAATATTTGTAACAAGCAAGCTATTCAAAAACAAGCTGATGTTAAATATGTTTCTAGGGCCACATTTAGCTCAATCTTAAATTAGAAGCTACTATGTACCTTAAAATAAGCAGGTGAGCATGAAAATGCAGAGGAAGATGGGATATGTGGAAAAGACAAGATTTTACATTTTATTATTCTGCTATTAATAAGTAAATCAATAAAGAAGAATATTTACTGTAAGCATTTACATTTTTTGCCATCAAGAGTATATCCTAAATGATCCACAGCTTATATACATATTGGGGTGAGCAGCCTCTAAAGTGGCCTCTAGGGATACTTACTGTATTCGACATCATAGGTTCTTCCTTTTCCTGGACTGTGGAATAAATTTATTGATACACTCCTGAAACATAGAATATGGCAAAAGAGACATAGTACATAGACATAGTCCACATAGACATATGGCAGAAGTACATCAATTCTGAAACTAGGATATGCAGAGACCATTACTTTCATTATGGATGTCTTTTCTTATTTCCTCTATGAGTTCCCTTGACCTGGGACAACCAGTTGTGATGTTCTAAACATACCCTATAGAAAGACCTTTTGGTGAGCAACTGTACTTTTAGACAATAAAGATTTGTTTTGTGAAAACACAGGTTTGTGAGCTTGGCAATGGATGTTTATCCAGTCAAGCCTTGAGATGACCACAGTTCCATGCTAATTAGTTTTGGGTTTCAACTTGACTGAGCCATGATACCTACCTTACATACATGGTCACCCATTATTCTGGCTGTTTCTGAGAAGATTTTTTTTGTCATTGTTTCTTTTGTTTGTTTATTTGTCTTTTTTGATGATGTCAACATTATACTCTGTAGACTTTGAGTAAAGATTATCCTCCATATTGTAGATAAGCCTTATCCAATCAGTTGAAGGCCTTGCTAGAACACAGGCTGCTCTCCCTAAGAAAGAAAAAATTTCACCAGTAGACTGCCTTTGAATTCAAACTACAGCATTTTCCTAGTCTATACCTGCTTTGTCCATCAGAATTTGAACTTGTCAAAATTCTATAATCATGTTAGCCAATTTCTTAAAGTGAATTTTCTCTCTCTTTAACTTTATTAACATACACACAATGAGCACTCCATATATGTAGGTTCTGCATCAGTGGATTGAACCAAATGCAGATGGAAAATGTAGTTAAGGTTATGTTGACTACAATATACATAAAGACATATTTTCCTTGTTATTATTCTCTAATACATTATAGCCATTGTTTACATAGCATCAGATATTATAAGTTACCTAGAGAGTCTGAAGTATATTGGAGGATTGTGTAAGTTACATACAAATACAAATATTATACCCAGCTATACCATAGGTACTTGAGCATCTTTAGATTTTTGTAAAATAGGAAAAACTGGAAACAGTCTTCAACAGACACTGAGCGATTATCAGACGTGCATGTGCATGCACACACACACAAACACCCACACACCGTTGAGTTTATTTCTCTGAAGACCCTTGAAGAATACAAATCCCATCAGAAAGCTTGACTGCAGCCTAGTAAGAACATAAAGTACAAACAACCTGATGCACCTGGATTCTCCTTCCAAAAAATGGGACATCATAAATGTTTTTATCTGCTAATTTCTATTACATAGCCATACATAACACAAACATGATTATATGAGTGAATAGATATGGCTTATTATTTCTCTACATGTGTTTATTCCTGCCATCTAAAACATGTGTCAAGAATTTATAGATGTAAACAAGCAATTTAGTTGTTTGATCTGTAACTTACATTTGGAAATTTAGTCAGTGTTTTCTGTGAAGTTTAGTTAAAGTTGTTTCCTTTTTGATTTCTGTATATTTAAAAAACATTTACTCACTTAACAATATCTTGAGTAGGAAGATCATGTGATATATATATAAAGCTCTTTCTCAAGTGCTTGGAATGTATTAAGATACAAATACTGGTTATGTTACTTTAAAGCAACATAACCTTTACTTTTCTTTACTTTTCTTCAGCATTTACATTAAAACCACAAAAGAAATAGTATAAACATGTTGGTATCAAATTTTTCTTCATTGAGAGAAACCCTAGAAGATTTTTTCCTTCATGTAATTCAACTTTGACCAGACCAAAGAGTCCTGCCTCTTTCTCCCACAATACACACTGTGTTCTCAGTGTGTGATTTATGGGCACCTCACTCTCTTGTATGATATTTCACAGCATCATGGAGGAACTAATTCAGACTTATAGAAAGTTCCTACTCTAAGCTCTGATTTTCTGTAAGTTCTTCCTATTGATCTAAGTTCAGTTCCTGAGGACCACCTAGGATGGACTAAATCTTATTTTTTTTCCAAATGACCCAAATTTGTGAAGATATCTGCTCAAGTTACTTAGCCATTCTGGGTCTGGGTTTACTTATATATGAAGCAGAGATTATTGTTTTAACCTCATGGTGAGAAGATTCCTAGTGTATATAGTAGGTGCTCAATAAACCATGGTATGCCAGATCCAATTAAACTGCCTCCCCATATTCTGTGAGTTTCTGGTCTATGTGACTGCTTGCTTTCTAGGATGATTGCCTGGTGTGAACTATTCTACAGGCTACACAGGAAAAGTTTACTTTCTGTTTACCCACATGGCAGCCCTCCATGGTGGGGGCCATGTCTATTGGGTTCTCTCTTTCTTGGACAACCAAGTGCATTTTGATAATTTTCTTGGTCTCTTTTGTCACTGGCAGTCACAATCTGGTAGTGCCTTTTCTCTCTTCTTTTTTTTTTTTTTTGCTTCCTGTCCCAATGTTGCTCTCATACTCCTGGGACTCTCCAGACCTTGAGGTTCCCACACTTGTCCCTTGGTTCATTTGTTCAGACCAGCAAGACAGGCTGAAGATGAGACTTATGAGCACCAGCCAGCCCACTCCTTTCACCAGAGTTTGTCTATAGATATTGCTCTTGCACCTGTGGTTCTGACTTCCTCTAGTTGGAGAGAAACAATTCTGGGATAAGGAGGATCTCATGTCCTGTGAAGAACACTATCACTAATAGGAGCCTTTCTTTTTGCCCCCTGACAGTTTTAGAGAACAATAGTTTCAGGCTAGTCTCTGAAGATGCCCCATGAGTTTAAGCACTCAGTACTCTTTGTTACAGGGATTCTATTAAAATTGTTCTTCTTTCCTCTTTTCCTTTACTTCCATTTTCTGGGAGTTGATACCTATGCTTTTGACTAGTCTATCCTTTGGGGAACTCTGGGGAAGGTAGGTAACTAGTATTATTATTTCCATGATCAGATTTCTCTTCCTCAGGTTCACCAGCCATTGCTTCTGTGGCTGATTATCAACTTTTCACTCACAAAATAAAACTTACTTTTCTACTTTCTTAACCAGACACTTTAGCTTAGACCTTCCCTTCCACATTTGGCACTGCCTTAGACTCTTCCTTCAATTCTCACTCATCTGATGTTTTATCTATGAAAACATGGAACAGTGAAAGTGTCCTGGTATGTTATCTGTTGGAGGGTATGTGCTTGAAGATTCATAGTGGTTTTATGAGAAAAGAGTTCTAATGTACCTGAAAATCATGCAGTAGGAAGAAAATTTTTTTCTGTAAAGGTTTAAGTATGTTAGACTTTACTTGTCATGGCCATATTATCTCTATTGCCACTAGTGAACTCTGCAAGTTTGATGTGAAAGAAGCCTTTGTAAATGTGTAAATGAAGGGGCATGGTGTATTTTCTAATAAAACTTTACAAAAAAAGCTGCAATGGTTAATTTGAATTGTCAACTTGATTGTATTAAGAGATGCCTAAGATTAAAAAGCTTTAAGGTGTGTCAATGGGAGTATGTCTAGGAATGATGGGTATGTAGAATAGCAAACTGAAGTAGGGATCCTCCCTAAGTGTGGCAGCACTGCCCAATAGGTGGGAGTCTTGGATGGAATAAAAGTTGGAAGAACAAAGGAGCATTAGCAAATGCAAGCTCTATTCTTCTTGAAGGGGTTCTTGATTGATGCTGATTGATGCTTTGATTTCCTGAGGACATCAGACATTCCCTCTTTTTCTCTTCCAAAGTGGACTCTGCCAGTCATTCTCCAGGGCATTTCCAGAAGACTTTGATGGGTAGCATCATGGATCCCCCTTGTTCTGAGGTTTCATCACCAACTATTGGTTCCTCCAGTCTGTAGACAATCATTGTGGACTATTCAGCTTCTGGTTGTCTAAGCCAATCTAATAAATCCTCTCTCTCTCTCTCTCTCTCTCTATATATATATATATATATATATATATATATATATATATATATATATATATATATATATCCTGATTATTGTGTTCCCTAGAGAATCCAGTCCAATACACAAGTGTTGGGCCAGATTTGGCCTATTGGCTGTGTAACAGATTCAGACACTTGCTCTAAACAATAGAACTATATGATAGCAACCAAACCAGAATGTGGGAAAATGTGTCTGGTCAATACCTCTCAATATTACCATTTTAAAATTCATTCTATTTTAATTTACTAAAACCACATTGATAGAAGGAAAGATAGTCAGTTTTTAATGAGTACCCCCCCTAAACTGGATTCCAGATTAGTGTTTCCATATGTATAGTATTTTTTATCTTCACAATTCTATAAAAAAATCACTGTTGTTACTCTAGTTTTGGGGTGAGACAAATAAATGAAGACTCAGAGACAGGTGAATTGTTTGTTTGTAAAAGATAGTGTCGAGATTCAGAAATAACCCCACCCCACTTAACTTGATAATCTATTTTAGAGTATTATAATTAAGCACCTTCTACATACAAAGGTCTGTGCTGCTGGTTGCATATAATAGAGAGATGAATAGATATGGTTCCATTTCAGTTGAAAGTAGAATAAAATATCAGCAAAACAAAACAGGCTCTGATGACCCAAGAGAAGTATAAAGTAATAAAGACATTTAAAGGAGCTGACTATCAGGGGAAAGCAGGGAAGGTGGCAACTAAGTCAAAGAACAGGCATGATTTTGAAAGGTAGAGATGAGGAAGATAGTGAAAAAAACCAAGGAGTGTAGAAGAGTAAGAAACCATGCCCAACTGAGGAGGTTCAGAACCATCAAAGACAAGACTTGCCTTCGTTATAATTTGGCTAAAGGATTTGCTCAGCCCCATCCCTAAAGGCCTACTCTTGAGTTCAGCTCTGACCTCATTAAATGAAGTCCTACTCACCTGATTTTCTCTTGGAAGGGTGTCTCATTGAGTACTGATGATGGAGAAATAGAATTCTGATCAATAAAACAAAAGGTTGTACAGTGGGAACTAATGAGCCAAAAGTCAAGTAGGTATTCCAAGAAGGAAATGCAGAAAACAGTTGCAGAGCAGAGCTAGAAGGTCTAAGGTAAAGGAATGGGCACTCCACAGTTCATCTTTACTGAATACTGGATGCAGTAAGCAATTGGCCTGTCTTAAGGATAAATACCATTATCAGGTGAGTCTGTAAAAGTAGTGAAATGACTGAATTCATTGGTTAGTTGCCTTTCTCAATTATGTGACACCTGCAATTTAAATAATTATTTGAGGCTGAGTTCTTCCAGTTAGCCCTAATTCTAGAGTTTCCAAGTACAGAATGAAGCAGTTGCTAACAAAGCAATAAAACTGGGTATGTTTCTCTACCCCAACATCTGTGTTTCTCTCACGGATCCATACTTTGTACCACTCAACCTAATTAAAATACTTTTACACATAACTATTTTTTTTAAGTTTTTATATCATTTCAAGAAGAAAGCAAGACTGAGAAATAAAGAAAAATGAGCCATGTCAACAAAAGCATGTGAGCTGTTTTATATATTTGGATTCCTTTCTTGGCAAAACAAAATATTTAAAGTTTTCTCAGCTAATTAGCATTATATATCTATGCTAGTAACATAGACCAATAACTGCCTGGGTGCAATTTAAAAAAAAATCCTTTCAATCTATTTACTTCATATGACATTCTGGGTATTAAAGAATACTTTGCCACCAGAAAAACTGGTCTTAGCTGTGTCCATGCAATGAACATAAATGTTCCAGATTAGAAATTCTTTTGAGTATAATTCTTCATAATTAAACATAAACCAGTAGAGCATTTAAAATATGTTTATCTCTGGATAGAAACCATACTAGCCATGGCCCAAATTATCTGGAACCTAAAGCATGAGACTAAAGCTGAAATGTAAAAAATGGAGTTGGAATATGATATCAAACGCCAACAATGGGACCAAACAGTTTTTCTACAATTTTTTTTAAGCCAGATGTATAGATACAAGAATGAAAAGGTTAAACAAACCCGATTTCTTTCATTCCACTGACATTGCTGAGACCCCGTAGTTTTTAACCTTTTTGGGGTCACAGACTTTTTTGAGAACTTGATGAAAGCTTCAAACATCACCCCAGAAAAAGACTGCTTCTCACATGAGTAGCTCTAAAGTAATACAGAAATCAAACAAGAGTCTCAGGCAAGGAGGTTAAGGGGTTAGACTTGAATGTAAACTTCAGGTCTATTTTGTAGCTCAGAACTTTCTTTGAGCTGTCCATTTTTTTATATGAATGGTTCCAAAATTTTGGACTCATATTTTATCATATAAACATGTGCTATAAGTAATTCAAATTCATTCTACCTCAAATGTAACATCCTAAATCATTCCATCCACTACCTGCCCCTTTTTCTGGGGTTTCTTACATCTGATCTATCCTTGCTAATCCCTATCCTAGCCAGGTCATTACTATCCTTGTTGAGATTTAGCTATAGTCTTCTCATCAGCATCAATAAATGATAGCTGCAAATATTTTCATCTTTGACTGCAAAGCACTTAGATTTCTTTACTATTTCATGGGTCATATCTGAATTCTTTATTACAATAATGAAGACCCCACACCAAAATCTTGATTCTTATGTTTGCATGAGAATGCTTTCCCTCACGTCTGCATGTCTGCTTATCCTTTCTTAAGAATCTCTTGACATCTCTCACACTCTTTCCCTGTTCTTTTCCCATTAGGAGAAGCATCCTTTTTATAAAATGTTTTTATTAGTGATTATAGTTATACATGGTAGTAGTGTTCATGTTACATGCCTATAAGTTAACTATGTATTTCAATCCTCATTACCTCCCTTTGCCCCACAACATCCCTCTCTTCAATCCCCTTATTCTACTCTGTTGGTCTTCTTTATATTTATTTATTTAGTTTTAATTAGTACATTATAGATATATGTAAAACTGGAATTAATTGTGGTATATATGAACATAAATAACTTGCTCAATTTCATTCTGTAGTTCCTCCTCTTTCACATCTCTCCTCCCTACTCCTTAATTCCCTTTATCTACTACACTGTTATCCCTTCTATTTAATGGCATTTCCTTTTTTTCCAAAATTTCTTATTTCTGTCTTGCTTCTGCATATGAGAGAAAACATTTGATTTATGACTTTTTGAGTCTTATTTTACTTAGCAGGATGTTATTCAGTTCCATCCATTTATGCACAAATAACATAATCTAGTTCTTCTCTATGGCTAAGTAAAACTCCATTGTGCATACGTACACCACATTTTCTTGATCCATTCCTCTTTTTCTGGACAACTTGTTTGGTTCTATAACTTGGCTATCATGAATTTCAAAGCTATAAACATTGGTGTTCATGTGTCTTTATAATATGTTGATGTTAGCTTTTTGGGTTAAATACTGAGGAGTGGGAAAGTTGGAGTATGTGGTGGTTCAATTCCCAGTCTTCTGGGAAATTGTCATATCATTTTTCAAAGTGGTTATATGAAGTCCCACCAACTATGTATGAGTATACCTTTTCATCACATTCTTGCCAGTATTTCCTAATATTTATACTTTTTAAAATTAAGTAATTTATTTTAATTAAGTATATATGACAGAAGAATGCATTTCAATTAATTGTACACAATTGCAGCACAACTTTACATTTCTATATATGTACTAATTTATATTCTTGATGATTGACTTTCTAACTGGAGTGAGAAATCACAATGCAATTTTGATTTTCATTTTCCTAATTTCTGAGGCTGTTGAATGATTTTTTATATATTTGTTGTTCATTTATATTTGAGAAGTAGCTTTATTCACCTGGGTTTCTATGTCATTATAACCTATATCTCTTTTCAAGATCTTATTTTTCTAAAAAGGACAAATTTTAGAAAAAGTCTTTAATGAAGTAAAACTTTAAATACCATAAAACTCAAGCACTTTAAGTGTACAAATAATGTTTTTTAGAAATATGCCAAATTTTGCAACCATCTCCCCAATACATTTTTTCATGTATTTTTTTAATATGAAGAGTCTATAGTGTTAGGCATCATGATCAGCACATAACTTTCCTAAGTGTAACTATCCTGAATGTGGTAGCTATTTCTATTTTGTGAACTAAAAACATCAGTTTTGGCAATATTAATAATTGAAGTCACAAAACCATTAAGAATCTAAGTCAGAATTGGACTTCAGATCTCCCTTACTACAAGAACCATATTTTAAGTCAATATGACATAATTTTTGTTAAATAAGAAATCCTACTTTAAAATTGTAATCCACAAAATAAAAACTGGATTAGTTTTATCCATTGTTGTATCTGTAATGCCAACACACATAAAAATCAGTCTATAAACATCTGTTAAGTGACTTCATAAATGTACAACCATGTTTCACAATAGGCTTATTTTAGAATTATTCCACTGTTATTTTAGTCCAAATGACAGACTGATGATTGTCTTAGATGTTGGTATAATTGTGTAACTGCCTATTGTTATATAAAGAGATTATTAAAGCCACTATTTTATGCCACCCTTGAGCTGAATAATCCCTAAAGTTTTTATTTCCCTAATCTATAGCATGGGGTGGTAGTCCTCTATACACACATCTTGAAAAATGATTGAGTAAAATGTGAGAATAAGAGAAAATAGTGGAAAATATTGGGAAAAGAGGGAAAGAAAAGTTACTACCCATGTTAAGGAAAACATTCACAACTGTTTTCTCTTGTGCTCATGTGTCAGTGTCATACCTATCTTATTTTGCCTTGCAAAGAGTAAAGAATATATGCTTTCATTCTTTTTCTTCTTTTGTACTTCTAGGGATAAAACCCAGGACCTAGTAAGTGCTCTACCTTTGAGCTCAATCCCCACCCCCTATAATTCTCTTCTGATTGTCCTAAAATTACAGTATTTTTTAAGATAATATGGATCTAGTATAATTATAATTTAACAAAACATTTTTTGTTGGTTGCTTAATTTCTTTGTATCAACAATTAAAATTTCCAAATATCAAGAAATACATAAAGGAAAATAAAGAGGGATTAGGGAGAGAAGACAGGGAGGGTGGGAAAAGTTGTTAAACAAAGAATAGAGAAAGAAAGGGAAAAGAAGAAAGCAAGATAAAAGAAAGGTGAGGAGACAAAAAATGAAGAGAGAGTAGAACAAAAGGAATGTAGAAAAGTTTGAAAGGGAGAAAAGAGGGAAACTGATTTTGGCTGGTATCAGCATATTTTATGCCTTCTACAGCAAATCCTTCTCAACTCTGTCTTTAACTACAGCCTTCAGATGAAGTTGAAGCTGGAAACAGACTCCGTCTTGACATTTCCCCAAGTGTTTTACTTCTAAAAAGATTGTCTCATACATGGGATCTTCTCTGAGTCCCAGGCATTTTGAAAGCAAACCTGGTAGCACTGGCTTTCCATTTCCATAAGAAGGCATGGATTTTTGCCTCATGCTATCCAGACATAGAAGGGCTCAGTTCACAACCACACATTGCCAAGAGTATGTGAGGTTTATGTTGCTCCTTGGAAGCCAGCTTGCTTATGTCTTTCCTGGTCCTACTCCAGTATGATCTCATGCACTGTAACAGGGATTCTATATCACTCTGCTTGAAGTGGTCCTCGTTAAGGGAACTGGAAGATTGTGCAAGGCCAAATGAATAAGGGCATGATCTGTCTTGGGAGCAAAGGGAGAGAATGTTGGAGTTTTCCATCTTAAGTTTAATGTCCATTTCACAAGATAATTGATTAATTATGCAAATCCCCTCTTTGAATTCTGCTTACAAAGGGACTATACTCTTTATCTGGAAAACCCTACATAGCTATTTTTGCCCAACTACTGTGTTTTTTCAAGAAGATGATTTATTATCTGTTGTGTATTTAGGGACAATGATAAAATATGTCAATAGTTCACAGAAAGAGCTGTTAGTAGTATCAGTATTTCTGTTATGTCTTTAGCTAGCATACTGGCAGACTCTGGTTCAGTAATTCATATTTGTCACAGGTTTATTGTAAAGTTAAAGTAAGCCATAGACAATATTGTATTTAATTGTGATTAGGCTAGATCCCTATTAACTGGAAATACAAGCATTTCAGAGCATCCAAGAGGAAATTTGGGCTGGGTACAGTAGTGTGTGCCTGTAGTCCCTGTGACTTGGAAGGCTGAGGCAGGCATATTGCAAGTTTGAGGCCAGACTCAACAACAAAGAGAGACCCTTTCCAAAAATAAATATATAACGTGCTGAGGATCTGGCTTAGAACCCCTGGGTTCAATCTCAAATACCAAAAAAAAGGACAGCTTCAAGATGTGTGTGTGTGTGTGTGTGTGTGTGTGTGTGTGTTTATATCTTACTTTTTGCAAGGAGGAAAGAAAATTGATATGATTTGTATTTTTGATTGTTGCCATTCTGACTGGAGATGGAATCTCAGTGAAACATCTTCAAAAAAGAAGAAGGTCAACTATGTTTCCTCCATGGTAGTCAGTGATTTTTTTGTTTGTTTGAGTCCACTGTCTTTGTATCCTTAGAATATGTGGCATTAAGTAAGAATTCCCAGCACATTTTGAGTCCAATCTTATTCCATAGTCATATAAAAGTGTGCAAAATCAAATATTCCAGATGCCATGCTGCTTTTGCTTTCCTCAAAATTGTCTTCAGAGAGAAAAAAAATTCTATGGGAGGGGAATTTTCATGTTCTCTTCAGTCATCTGGACATTCAAGTGATCTAGTTACAGATACTCCAAGTCAAATGACTTTGATATTTATTACCTATTTCAGCCTTGATCTAATTTTGTGATCTGGTGGAGCTGCCACGGTTTTCAGGAGTTGACTTTCATCATGGACACCCCACATACCCCACTGCCTCTCTACTCTAGTATTTCTTCCATTCATTTCTCCATCTCCATTGGAGACAAACAAATTGCATGTCCTACAGGTCCATGGAGGTGACAGAATCTCTCATCTCTGGACTTTGTATTTGCTAATCTCCCTTGGGGCAAGTGCTTTCTCATTGGGATAATGCTATTTGTCCATTATAATTTTATTTATTAATTAACAGTGAGAGGCTTCTATTGGGCAGATGATATTTTTAGTGTTTCATAGGTCTTAATTCAGCCCTCATGAAATTTTTATTTTCCCAGTTTTAAAGATTATTAACTCACCAGTTTCTTTGTCTCTTTTCACACACACACACAAAAATAGTGAGTAACTTGAGAGAAAGCTGATTATATGTTCACTTTCCTTCACTTAGTATCTGGCACATACCTTGATACCCTAAATAAGTTTTGAAGGAATGAATTAAGTGATTGTCTGGATCATAAGCCATTTCCACAATTTTGCTTCTTTGGGTTAGATGGTTCATAATATAAATCTTTTAGATCTCATTTAAGAACTTTTACCTTACTGTCATGTTTCTTATGTTTGCTCCTGGATACTGTGCTCAGGTACATGAAATCTGATTTCATCATCAAATGTTTATTAAACACATATCATTTGGCAGATATTATCCTAGGAACTGGGGATATATTAGTATCTGTGAATAAGATAGACAACAATACCTGCCCTTGGAGACCCTACACATACTAGAAGAAAAAGTAGGCTCAACTCTCCATCAGATAGGCTCAGGAACAGACTTCCTCAATAAGATTGCTAAACTGCAAGAAGGAAATCAGGAATAAGTAAATTGGATGACATCAAACTAAAAAGCTTCTTCATAGCAAAGGAAACAATCAAGAACTTGAACAGAGAGCCTATAGTATAGGAGAAAATCCTTACCACCTTTGATAGAACATTAATCTCCAAGATATATGAGTTCAAAAAACTTAACGCCAAAATAAACAAATAAATAGGACCTAAATAACCAAATGAATAAATGGGCAAAGAAACTGAACAGGCACTTCATAGAACAAGAAATACAAATGGTCAAAAATATATGAAAAATGTTCAACATCTCTAGCAATTAGAGAAATGCAAATTACAACCACACTGAGATTCCATCTCCAGTCAGAATGGCAACAATCAAAAAATACAAATAACAATAAATGTTGGTGAGGATGTGCGGGAAAAGGTTCAGTCATACATTGCTGGTAGGACTGCAAATTGGTGCGACCACTCTGGAAAGCAGTATGATGATTCCTCAGAAAATTTGGAATGGAAACACTACTTGACCAAGTTATCCCACTCCTCACATATACCCAAAAGATTTTAAATCAGCATATTACAGTGATGCAGTCACATCGATGTTCATAGCAACTTGATTCACAAGAGCCAAGCTATGGAACCAACCTATGTTCCCTTCAACAGATGAATGGGTAAAGAAAATGTGGTACATATACACAATGGAATATTACTCAGCCACAAAGAAGAATGAAATTATGGCATTTGCCAGTAAATCTGAGGAACTTGAGAATATCATGCTAAGTGATATAAGCCAGTCCCCAAACCCCAAAGTCCAAATTTGTCTCTGATATGTGGATGCTAACCCATAACAAGGGAGGATGGGTGTAAAATATTGAAATTCATTGGATTAGACAAAGGGGAATGAAGTAAAGGTAGTAAGGATGGGAATAGGAAAGATAGTAGAATAAATTGGACATAACTTTCTTATATTCATTTACGAATATACAACCAGTATAGGTCCACATCATTTTCAACCGCAAGAATGGGATCAAAATTGTAATGAGTTGCACCCCATGTACATATAATATGTCAAAATATACTCTATTATCATGTATATGTAAAAACAACAAATAAAAAAAGAAACTCATATTGTAGTTGAAAATCACAGGTTATTTGGGAAACACACTCAGAGCAGGAGTTCAGGAACCAGGAAGCTTGTTATTGGTTATATTTGGGTCAATGCTCTTGAAAGGAAGAAAAGGAACACAAGACTAGTAGGATGGGGAAACTGAGATTCAAAGCAGGGTCTAAATGATACTAGGAACCCCATCAGAGTTGTCTTGCTGAAATGGAAAGGCTTTTATTACTTTGATTAATCATTGTACCTCAGCTCTCCCAGGAAGGAAATGATCTCAGGCAAGATTACTTGCTGCAGATGAGGACCAGTGTTGGGAGGAGGCTCAGATCCTGGGAAACAGATTTGGAATCCCAGCAGATGAAGGAAGACACAAAATAAATTTGAAATAGTAGGCCCCAAATTCTTCCATAGGCCTATTTTATATATGCAGGCCAGACTAAGAAGGCACATTGCCAACGAGTTATGTAAGTGGGTGCATGCTCAGAAGCAAATGTTGGTGGCTTTGAGTACATACAATGAATCAGAATGTTCATGACTTTGGCTACAAATTAAAAACAGCCTGCCAGAAATCTTGATGGGGCCCTAATCATAGCCATCTTGGGCCTGCCTAGCAACTGGTGCCCAGCAACTGGCACACAGCCAAAGGCTTTCAGATGAGAAGACAGGAATTTGACAGCACATCACCACATACACTATGCTGCATGTTATACAGTTCCAACATAGGTATACTTGAATAATACAAGTCTAAATCCCAAATTAATGAGTTTTTGTCTCTTTTTTATTTATTTTTGGCAAGAAACTGTCCAAAAAACCTGAGACCGTTTTTCACATTTATGTATTCTGAGAAATAAGAACATTAACATATTGACTATCATATAGAGAACTACAAATAATATAGAAATGTAATGGTTTCCATTTTACACAATTTTACTCCTTTCAAGAAATACAGTTTTTTAAAGTAAATGGATCCTTTAAATCTCTTTTATAAAGGCAGTGAGGAAAATAATTGCATTTTGATATTATTTAAGGCTCCCTGTATAATAATCAATATTATTCCTGGGACTGGTGTCTATATATTGTTCATTTATGCTCAGATCTTCTCGGAGGAACAGCTGTCCATTCCTCTTATTAAAAACAAATTTAAGTCTCAGCCCTATAAAAGTTGCTAAGATGTGGTCCTTGACCTTAAGGAATTCTCAAGTAAGAAAACTCTCATCATCAAGGTAAGGCCCAAAATTTCATCCTTGAAAACATCCAAATCTCTCAAAATAACTTTTCCACTAAGGAAGCCAAATCCCCGTACCCCAAAGATATTGAATCCTAAATCATGAGATGTATTTGAATCCTCTGAGATGAAATCCAAACCATCCCCTGGCTCCACACGAGAAATAAGGGTGCTGCAGGAGCCCCAGGTTTTCTTTGAAGATAAAAGGGTAAAGGCTCATGTCCCTTGTCTCTTGTTAATCACCATCTTGCCGACTGTGGTTACTGAGGAGGTAAATTCCTTCCGCAGGCTGAGACAATATTTTCCAAGTGAAAGCAAGTTTTGTTTTGCTTTTGCGCCTCTTCCTCATCAAAAGCTGTCCTCAGTTCCCAGCCGTGATATGCACACAAACAACCATCTGGCCACAGCTTCTGTGTCCAAGTGGAAACTCTGGCATGAGAAGTCCAAGGGCTCCTCTTACCTCTTATAAATTACAATGTCTGTGTTAGAAGTTTCCCCATCCCTTCCACTAGAAGTGCAAGAGTTGTCATTTTCTCTTCTTCTCGTGCATGATTGTTTACAGTGGGAACACTTATATCAGGCATATGGAAGGGGACTAGTAAGCTTAAACTCTAAGAATGACAAGTTGCTGCCATGGACACAGAGTAAAGTTCTCAAGGAGAAAGGTAGAAGCTTCGTGGCAAGGTTAAAGCTGTGGAATGGAGCCAGAGGCATGTTCATTTGCTCAGAGAAGCCTGCTGGGTGAGTACTAACTAACCGTGGTTCGAGCCTTAGCAAACAACCCATCCCTCTCTTTTTTCTTGCCCTGACCAAGCCTGGTGATGAGGTTAGCAATAACAATAGTTAATATTTATAGAGTGCTTATTATGTGTGTCGAGTGCTTTATAAGCATTATCCTATTAAATACTCTTAACGACCTTGTGAAGTGGTTATAAATATTACCTCACTTTAAAACTTTGAAATCTGTGGCTTCAAGAAGGTGAGTCACTTGTCCAAGGTCACATAGCTTGTTCAGTCTATTTCCCTGTGCTCTGTAAATGGCAGGGATGTTGTAAGTTATTGGATGACGAGAATCATGAATTGTTCAGCAGTGAGTCTTCAACATTCAGCACAGATTCTGGCTCACAGAAGACACTAAAAATTGTGTGGAGTGAACAGATGATAAATCTACAGGTGATAAACAGAAGGCAGCCTGGATTTTCCTCTAAAACCCATGGATCTCTCCAAATATTTTTCTTGGAAGTCATCTGCACCTCCAGGAATATGGCAGAGAAAAATGCTACTCCTTCACTGACCTCTGCTAGAACTACTTTCACCCCTACAGAATCTGGTTCTTCTTGCCTGGAAATAGATTAAAATTAATGCTGGTTTATGTTGCCTTCAGTTTTCCCTTTAGTCATGTCGTTGGCTTTACTAACACTTCCTCTTTGTTCTGCCTGTTCCATCCTGTCCACTTTCAATGTTCAGCTCAGATCTTATCTGCTCCAGAAAGTAACCACCAGGGTACCCTACTCTCTTTTGCCTCTACAGTGATTACAGTCTCCTGAAAGCCAGTTGGAATGCAATGATTGCCAGGACCCCAGTGGAGTATGCTGAGAAGCTGGGGGCTTAGGTCTACTGGATAAAGAGAACTTCAGGTACAGGCACAGTTCTATATCTTGGACTGTCCCTGGGATATTGGATAATAATGACTCAATGGTCCAAGCCTTTGGTCTCTCTTCCTTCATGGCAGACATGCCCTTCTTTTCTCTGCCTCACTTGATTGGTAGGGTTCAATCTGTGACTATGAACATAGACACAATCTTATAATGAGAATATTTCTTTGTATTGAGATATCACTATCTGCATTGCCATTCAAGAGGTCACTGTGCACCAGGCAGTTTTCTTTCATCATTGCACAAGTCTCATTCTCAAAGAGCAGGACCAGCCTAAACTGAAACCAAGTATGCTAGCTTGTAAGGCTGAGGTTTTAGGGAGACCAGGCAGGGCTGGTGGGTGCCTTCTTCCTGAACCTTTTGTCTTCCTTTCTACAAATTCCTAAAGTCCCACTCGTAACATTTCCTTTTTAACATATGATTTCAGACAGAGCCAGACATTTAGGCTTTGATGATCATATTATTATGTCTCCAAGAGTTTTCTACTGGATTGGTTGACCATCCAGAAACTCTAACTCTTGGGATGCAGGTAGATTTTACTTTTTCTTCTTAGTTGACATGTCTGTGGCTTAGGACTATGGTCAGTATAACCTCTAGCTGAATGTGACCTGAGCCCCATAGTTCATGAAGGGTTTTCAGAGGACCTTGGATAAGAGAATTTTCTCCTCATTTTGCAAATGAAGAAACTGAGACATAAGGAAACCAGGTTTTTGGACCAAGGTCACAGAGCTAGTAAATAGAGAATGGACATGTTCCAAGTCCACAGCTTTCTTGTTGCACAGTTCCATTATATGAATATTCCCTCCAATGGTGCTAACTACATTAGAATTACCTAGGATGCTTACTAAAAAGGCCTATACGAAAACCTTACCCCAAGTGATTGTAATTATATTGATATAGGAAAAGGTTGGTCATCAGTATTTTTATGTTCCCTATTTCTAATATGAGGCATTTATCTGCAGTCTTTATTTTCATGGTATTTGGTGAGCCACAAAGAACTCTACAAACTAAAGGCAGCATAAATACTAGCAATTTCTTTTTGCAGCAGTTGATGAAAGTCAGGACATTAAACTATGGCATCCTTAAAGCAGTAAATTTTCTATGGATACACAGGCTTCAAAATTCAACTCTTCTGTCATTGTAGCAGACCATTTTCCACTCAAGGCTGCATGCTGTCCCAAGCAAAATTAAAGGTGAAGGTTATCACCTTTAACTGTCCAGCTGTTGGTGTTTATAAAGCTGTTTGTGCTTCTGCATTTGCTGTGCCATAAAAATGATTTTTACAAGACCTATCACCAGCTCACTTTAATATCTGACCAGATGCCCAGAGGAAAAATGTTAACTACTTTACAGTTTAGCCTTTCTAAGAAGTTCTATGGTAAAAACATATTTTCCAATGAATACATTCCTATCTTTCTCTAGGTTTCAAGCATAACACTTTAGATGTGATCAGTGGCTTTGACCCAGATGCAGAGCCCACTAACTATTGGCCAATGAGGCCAGTTTTCTAAGCAGTCCCAGATGGGTTGCTGACATCCAAGGTGCCTGTACCTCTGAGCTTACCTTCATCTGAACCCCACTGCTTTCTCAGGTGTTCTCAGTTTGAGTAAAAGGACAGGGTCAGTTCTCCTTTCTGTGTCTCTGGTGGAAGATGGATCTGATGTGCTGAGAAATTTACAAGGAAAATTAAAGATATAAGGGAGACTTTCTTCTTAATAATTAAAACCCAGTTTTATAAATAAAATCTAGAGCTTCAATTAATCAATATTCTCATCTATTTCAGTAGGGAGAAACTCTAATAAGATAAATTGTTAAAGCATTTTTTTAAAAACAAAAATAAATCCTTCTTGTCTGTCCTACATTCCATTAGGTCACAAGAATTTGAAGACAGGGACAGTCTTTATTCAGCTTTCTATCCTTCTCATCTAATACAGTTTCTGAGATAACTTTGGATTTAATATATTTGGTTTTAACTAAATTTTGTTTTCACCAAATAAACATACTCATAGTTTCAAAAAAAAGAAAACAACAAAGTCAATGATATTTTCAGGCATTATAATGAAAAACACTGGCCTTCTGCTCTGTTCCATTAATTCTAATTCTACTATTATGTAATTTTCAAATATTTTGATTTTTATTCTGGTATTTTTCTTTCTTATTTCTAAATAATAAATTGAGATTGATTTTCTTGATTTCTAGATTTTTAGTAGTTATTTATTCACCTTGCTTTAATTTTAGAATTCTTTATTGACCTGTTGTAATAGACGAGAATTAATTTATGTGTAACTTCCTTTTCCCCTGACTGTTCTTATCCTAACTCTCCCTTTGAACATAGTTATGTCTCAGTTTTGTCAGTCATTTACAAAGCTTTGTCCATGTAAAAATGTTTGCCTCAAAGCAAAGGGTATTCTATGATAATGTTTTATTTTTTACATGTTTTGTTTTTCTTTGAGGTAATTAGCCGTTTCTTTTTTATTTGCTAAAATTGTGTATAAAATTTTCTTTCTTCTTTTTGTAGTGCTGGGGATCAATCCTAGGGTCTGTGCAAGCTAGGCAAGTGCTCCACAGATTTGTATTTATGAGACCTCCCCAATAAATATTCTACATACTAACCTTTATCTTAAAGAACCTCCCTGTGACAAATTGCAATAGGACCCATGTTGTTTGGATGTTGAATACTTTCTGTATTGATCATGACTAGACAGCTGGGGGACCCTAAGTGATGTCATTATGGAATCATATGTTCTTCCATTGAGGATATTTAATTGAATAATTTATTTGGTAATTTTCTTCCTATTTTTTTTCCTTTTTCTAGATTTCTTTGTAGAAAGTTAACCTGCATTAATTATTTTCTTATTATCACGTCTTTTTCCTCCAATTATATTTTTAAATTTTTACTTCTGGCTTAAGATTTCCTTCACTGATCTTTGGCTTAAGATTTACCCTGGCTTTAAGATTTTCTGGCTTAAGATTTCCTTCACTCATCTTTGGATAGTTTAATAAGTTTTTAATTTCATTGTCATATATTCATTTCTGAATTATCTTCTTAATTCCATTACCTTTCTCCCTTTCTCCTTTTTCCTTTTCTCTTTTCTCTTCATGGTGACATATTTTTATTTCACTGGTATAATATTTTTATTATCTTCTAGAGTTTGCTTTAATTGATCATTTCCAGGTCTATAGGTACAGTTTAAGCTGAAAATTAACTCTGAGCCCAGATTGTAAACACATTCAAATGCTAGGACTTTATTCTATAGATAGTATGAAAATCAAATAATGGAATTCACATATGTCCTTAGCACTGAGGCTAGAACATAGAAAGTATTCAAGAAATATTAGAACAGGAAAAGAGGAGAGAGGGTATAATATTTGTGGTAGCTCAAATAAGAGGCAGTGTTACCTTGAACTAAATGATAACATTTGATATGAAATAAAAACAAGGAATAGAGATGTTTTAGAATACATGATGAATCATCTTGTGTTATAATTTCATCTATTGTTTCTGATTATCTGTAATAAAATCTACTTAATTACATTGTTAGCTTCTTCAGGGAAAGATAATATAAATTGCTTGCCTGAAGTTTCCAAATTAGAGCTATGTACAAAAGGGATATGACCAGTATTTGTGGCCTCTTACATCTCAGATTAGCATTATATTCTACAGCATCACCCATTATCACCAGCATTATATTTTATTCTAAAATCCCTAGATATCTATGTCCCTATTTCCTACTGGGTAAATCTGTAAAGATATATACATTATGTATAATGAGTTTAGGGTGGTTAATGAAAAATAGAACACACTATTTCTTCCCTGCATCTTCCTTTTTAATTAATTAATTATTATGTGACATCCATTAGTTAAGGCACAATATAAAAAAAATTCCACTGTTCTCTTCTATTAGCTTTCATCCTGGGAAGAATTTCTACCGCTAATCAGGCTTTGGCCACCATGTATAAAAGCAGTGTCTCCAATAGCTAAAATATGGAACCAACCAAAATGCCCTTTAACAGATGAATTGATAAAGAAACCATGGTCCATATACACAATGAAATATTATTCAGCCTTAAAAAAAGAATGAAATTAGGGCATCTTCTCATAAATGGATGGAATTGGAGAATATTATGCTAAGCAAAATAAGCTGATCCCAAAACACAAAAGGCTGAATATTTTTTCTGATATAAAGATGCTAATTTGCTATAAGTGGGGGAGAATAAAGGTATTTTGACTAGAAAAATGGGAGTGAAGGGAAGGGAGGGGGGATGAGGGTAGGAATGATAATAGAATGAATCATATATTATTACCTTATGTGCATATATGATTACATGATCTGTGTAACTCTACATCATGTACAATCAGATGAATGAAAAGTTAAACTCCATTTATGATAAGTCAAAACTGCATTCTACTATCATGTATCACTAATTAGAACAAATAAAATATACTTCTAAAAAAGTAGTGTCTCACAATCTGCAACACATTTCTGCTGGTTGAACCTGCCTAACACCTGCAGGTTGATCAGTTCCATGTTCAGCCTGGTAGGTTCTTCATTCATGCTTTTGTGCTTATGTGTTCCTTGCTTCTATCTACCTCCTTGAACTCATTTGACTGTGAACTTCTGGCAGGGTAAGAGATGACCTTTCATTTGTATGTCTTTCTGTTCAGTTTCTCAGCTTCTGACTCCTTTCATTGCCAAAAATATTATTTCTCTCATTGTAGGAAACCCATGAAGATGGTTAAAATGAAAATTTTAAACAAAACATGCCAGCAGAGAGGGCCAGGGAATTTGCTACAGAAATTTGAAAAGGAGATTTCACAAAGCAGCAGAGCTATCCAAAAATCAATGAATGGGTATGTACAGCCCTGAAACAGATGAGGTAGAAACATCATTATAAAATTTGTTCCCTCTGGGGACTAAAAAAAATCACCTGCGTTCTCTAATTATTAAACCTTTCTCTTAGTAAAATAAACATAACATCTTTCTTTCTCTACAACCCTGGACTAAAGGAGCATAAATGGGATTGCATGTATGAAAGCAATCTGAACTATTTGGAAGTCAGGAGTGTAAGTCTCAAAGCATGGTATTATGATTTTCTTGCTGAAATTTGGCATTTAAAATAGTGACCTAAATAACATTATTTGAAGTCAAAGGATTAATATTTTTCATTTATGATGATCTTTTAATTGCAAGAAACTAAAGGTTTATAAAACATTGGTTCAGAAGATCACTAAAAATGAGATTGCATGCTTTTTACATTATTTTTCTTACTTTATTAGTCAGGAGAGACTAAATTAATGCTCTGGTAACAAATAACCAAAGACCTCAGTGATTTAACATCTTAAATTATTTCTTACTAATGCAAAATCTGGTGAAAGTCCAGGTAGCTCTCTAGGGCAGCTGCCAGAGCAGTAATTTTGCAATCCATGCTACCCTGGTTTTGTGCCTCAACCATCTTATTGTGAGACTTTCTCCCTGTTTGCTGGAACAGGGGAAAGAGAAAATGGAAAATAATGCAGAGGTTTTCACTATCTCAGCTTGGAAGTACCTTAGTCTATTTCATTATCCATTGGTCTAAGTTAATTAGAACTGAATGGCCCCAAAGTGCTGTAAATTATAGTGGAAAAGGAGAATTGGGTATTGGGGAGGAGTAATAATGTTCCCCATTCTAACATACTTATAATACTGCTGGCGCCTGCTCCCAATTCCAAGGATCATAAGGCATAACTAAAAAAGATGACAGGAAATTCAGCACCAATAACTGATTTTTCAGAAAGGAAAGCTCAGGCCTCAAGTCCAAGAACATGAGGTCAGAAATGATGAGTGAGGGCTAGAAGCCAGAGACCTTGACTCCTAGTCCAGAGCTTCTACTCCAGCAGCAGTCCCCAAGTGCATGATAGATGTATCTCTCATACAAAATTATTTCATGGTTAAATTAACTCACCAACAACAGTGTTAAACTCTAGCATAAACAAAGTTATGTAGGTTCATTTGTAACAGAACTTCTCAAACCCTTCAACTTAGTACAATACATTGTGGATTTTGAAGTGTTAAAACATTAAGAAATTATTGACAATTTCTGAACACAGGAAGCCTTGCCTCATTTCCAACATTTATTATTTTTCACAGCATCTTACAAGTGAAGTACAGGAAATGTTACTTTATCACATTATACTTGCAAAACTGTTATGCAGGCAAAATTAATTCTAAGTGTGGTAGTTTTATTGACATTAGTTAATGAAGAGGTATGTTTTTATCCTCACCCTTCCTTAGACATCCATATTTTTCAGACCCTGATTTTGAGAGTTTCTTATTCATACTTATTTCCATTTATATAATAAATATTTAGTAAGCATACACTCTATGCCAGTTCATCTGTTAATGTTGGAGATTTAATAATGAGCAAAATGTAGTCTATATTTTTATACTGAATACATGGACTAGAGTAGAGATAGGTTCTAAACAAATAATGTAGCTAAATGTTCTTAGTGTTATTATCAACCTAATAATGTTATTCTATGTGAGCACAAAATAAGTAAGAGAAAATATACTTTGTGAATTAAAAGTCTTAGGAGACTTCCACTGTGTCTATTATAAGTCCCCTACATCCTTTATTTGAAAAAAATATTCTGGATATCAATGATGCCTTTTACTCTGATTCCAGTTGTCTTGCATTGTATCCCCTTTGGCCTACTGAGATATTACACAATGTCTTGTGCAATCTTCTTAGATAAATCATGCATTTTCTCCCCCTCCCTGTTCCTGTCATTTGAAGATTTGATCAGCCTTCCTTCTATATTTTCATCCAAATCCCTAACAGAATTTTGCTCAAGGCAAGGCCAATGACCTACATACAGAACTACTCCCATTAATAGAAAACTTTATACCACTAGAGAATTATCTTATGACCAAAAAACAACTTTAGCCTAAGTTAAAGCCCCCAAAGAAGCAAGAAAACACTTAAAACAATTCTAAGGGGACTACTGCCTTCCAATTATTCTTGTAGAATTTTGCGTCAGAAGAGGAAGACACTGTAGTTGTTACTAAGCTTTACTTTTTACATCTTTTTTTTTTTGCTAAATATTAATTTATCCCCTGGTAGGATGCCAGATATAGTGATAGGCATGCTAAGGACATACAAATTAATTCCCACTGCAACCCAATAACTGAGGTAATCCTGCCTACATTTTACAGGTACAGAAACCAAAACAATAATAATTTACATGCTTTATCCAGGGACATGGGGCCAACAAGTAATGAGCCCAAACTGAATCTGAATTTTCCTGATTCCCATATCCAAATAGTTTTCATCTCTGACATATCATGCTTTCTCAGCATACATATATGCCAACCATTCTATTAACGCTTGAGCCCTCTTGTTTTAATACTGACAGAGCCTTCCAATGACCTCAGGAAAAGATCTCCTACATGTATTCTATGCCAGTGATTCCTAAACTCATCATTATTAAAATCATCTGGGATATTTAAAAAATTACATTTTCAAGCCCAAATTTAGATAATTTCTATTCAATAGGCCTTGAATGTGGCTGAGGGAATTGTTTTTTTAATAAAGTCTCCAGGTGATCTGATGTCCAACCAGGTTTTGGATCACTGGTTTACTCACATATCATCAGAGCTTTGTTTTTAACATGTGGTTATTAAGTTAATCTACTAAGCATGAGAATTCCTGGTTGTTGGCAGATATTTCACAAGGAAGAGTGGACACTGCTACTGTTCTGATAGCATCCATGCTCAGGTTCTAAAATCCAAAATTGAAGAGTATTTTCTCTGTTGGGTTAAGCTTTTAGTTTTTAATGTAACATTATTTAAGTGCCAATATATTATTGGGTCTGGTAATCAGTTTTGACTTACATCCTCTCTCTCTCTTCAGGAATCAGACATACATCCAAGAGCCAGACCTGAAAAAAAGCCAAATAACACTTGCTGGAGGTTGGACTTCCACATAACACATGATGGAGGTTGGAAATAGATTCTGAGATGCAGTTTCTGGGATAATTATGAAGAAGTGTTGTTGGATTCATTCCTGTAGAATGGAAATAAAAGAAACAATATTGTGCAGAAGAGGAAGCTAAGCTGTGATATGGACTCATTGATAGAATCACCTGATCCATTGGGTAGCTTTGGAGCAGTCCTTCAGACTTATCCTGAGTTGAGTTGAGATGAGCAGATCTTTATATACTCTCATATATACTGGTCATTGGAAGTAGGTTGTCCCAGAAGTGAACACAGCTTTGGAGGAGGTAGCTCTGCATAGCTAAAGCAATTCTTGATGAAGCTGACAGCTCAGGGGCTACCTGTACTCACAGGAAGTGGGACAGCCAGTTCTTCACTGAAGGGAAAACTTGGAAATGCATAACTATCGTCCACCACAGAGGTTACCATTGTACTACTATGTAAGACAATTTCAATGTCTAATGGTTTTGTTTTGGTATCTGTCTCATGTATTCTCTAAAATGTAATTGTTTAGAAGACATCCTAACCCCTAGTTTTCTTTTGGTTCTAATGTTCTCACCATAAGAATCCAAATCTCTAGTTTTCTATCAGAGTTGTCTTATTTGTACAAAAGACTGGATCTGAACATCCAGTCTTGGACACAATATAGACTTTGGATAAACTCTCTGATACACATTACATTCTTGTGATTCTTTAAAGACAGAATTCTTTTTTCCTTGTCTACTTCTTTCTGTTAAATAACAATGGTGACCTAAAAAAGAAAGAAATTACTCAAGAGATTATTGCACAATTGACTCAAAACTGGTCAATCTTGAATCCATGACACGCTTAACAAGAGTTCAATTTTGATGCTACATATTTATTTTTACTTTTTGGAATGCCTTTAGCTGAACATAACCAAAAAATAATGGCTGAAAAATAGAGAAATCTATTGGATCAAAGAATTGGAAGTTCAGAGACAGGGATTGCTTCATGATCCATTAGTTCAACAGTCTTCAAGAATCTAGTTTCAATCAATTTTTCTGCCTGGCTACTTGGAGTATGGAATTTCCTTCTGTATCTAATGCTTTTATGATGGCACCAGTAGCATAAGAACTATTTCATAATCCGTGTTTTCTTGGTATTAGAGAGGTTCTTTCCTCCGTATCTTGCTGCAAACAATGAATAAAGAAACAAAAGATCCAAAAATCTTTCCTTTGATTGAGCCAACCTATATTATGTATCTTTTCTGAATCAACATTGAACATTGCCATATACAGAATTACTTATATCTGTTACTCAGTCACTCACTGGTAAGGAACAGAGTTACCCTGGTTGAGGCAGACAAATTAGGCCCATTCTGTGATGGAGTCATTTCCAAAGACAAATGACTGATATATAATGAGGCAGAGGCAAATGTATATTAGTAGGTCAATTACAATTTCCAATAGAGAACTTGAATTGCTCAACATTTGTTTAATGTCCCTTTTCACATTTTTCCTTCAAAAATAATTTAATTATAACATGAAAAAAATATTACAAAGATATAAAGAATAAAATAAAGAATAACTATATAAACATCATTCAACTTGAGAAAATAAAGTCCACTTTGTTTTATATTTCTCTTCCTAGAGATAATGAGTTTTCTGAAAATGTTTAATATTTCCATGTATTTTATTTTTTTCTAGATAGATGTTTATTTCTAAAATATATGGTATTTTATTATATGTAAGTACTATACAAGTGACAATCATTCTATTTATCTTTATCATATAATTCTATAAATGCTTTAGTCTCATTACATTATTAATTTTACACACCAAGTGTCATCAACTAATCTGCAGGTCTGGGCTCAGAGAACCATGGGTAAAAAGAGAAAGAAAATAGTCTCCCACTTCAGCCCTTTGGTGAGATAGCATCACTGTGTCTGAGAAGGAAATTTCCAAAGCAAAAATCCCTAAAAGTGAGCCATAGAAGATAGGAGAATAAGGAAAAATGCTTATATTTTATCTATGAAATGAAAAATAAGTCCTATATTAGGGACAATATCATTTAAAAAGTAACAGTTATAGTGGACTATTTTTAAAATATTTTTATTATATTTTGATGGACCATTATTTTATTTACTTATTTATATGTGGTTTTGAGAACTGAAACCAGTGCCTCATGCATGATAGGCAAGTGCTCTACCACTGAGCCACAACCCCAGCCCCATAGTGGATTATTAAATGTGAGTTGGGAACATAGGATGGTTAAAGATGGTAAAGTAACTATAGGGCAAACTAGCAAAAGTTTAACAGGAGGATCGGAAATGGAATCTAGGTAGTACAGGAGGTCACTTCAGATATGGGTCATTGTCCAAGTCAGAGTCTGCAAAACCAGGGCTAGAAATCAGGCTGAAGGATGAAGGAAAATCAAAGACCTGCCAGTATAAAGAAGTTTTGCAGATCTATGTCTTAATTTCTTTTTTTTCTTTTTGTTTTATACTTATTTTTTTAATGTATAAGCACTCCTTTTAATGTAACAGCTATGATAGGAGATGAAGCCCCGGTGAGAAGGTAAATGGACACCCAAACTCTGATGATAATAAAATTCAGATGATTTAATGACATTTGTAGCACTATTTCAATGGTTCTGCCACCATCTAATCTCCGGAAGTATAATCCAGAAGTGGAAGGGTTAGGCTTTTATCCTTTCTTATTCTTTATCCAATAAAGAGAGTGAAGATTTATGATGATGACTACCTTATCCCTACAGTATCTCTGAACCGTGGGCATATCACCCTGCCTCACCTCTCATCCACCTCAAGCCACCATCATCTCTCTGAGCATATGTAGCAATATTGTGTTGATTGCCCTGCTCCTTCTCTTGTTGCCTCACTCTAGCTGCAGTGATATTTTTGTTCTCTCTTAAATAAGTCCAGTTTATTTAGGCCTCAAGATTTTTGCCATATTGGTTTCTGAATAGAATAATTATGGGGTAAATTGATTGGTGTTTGTTTTCTATAATTTTTACAATCTTGTCACCTCTCATATTTCTACTCTTATGTGGATAATCGATAATGGTAATACCATGATTCTGGCAGGTATTTTAGTAGAAAAAAGAAACATTTAAAATTCAAGCTTTTAAGTTTTGTAGAAGTAAAATCCACTGAAGAGATAATTAAGGTTTATGAGAGAGAGAGAGAGAGAGAGAGAGAGAGAGAGAGAGAGAGAGAAATCATCTTTAAAGGACAACTTATCTAATAAAAAATATTGCTTCCACTTGAGAAAATTAGAGATGTTGTGAATCTCAAAAGCCAAAGAGCTGGAAAACCTTTGGCTTGGGGCTGCCACATGGTAGCAGAGTTTCTTTATTTAAAGAAAGTATCACAAGATCTACCCTTGGTGTGACGTAGTTGTGACCATGACATATTAGAGGGTCAAATACTTCTTCCCGCATTTTGGGAAACATACCATATTGTATTAGTTTTCTAGTGCTGCTGCCACACAAAATAAGGCAGACTTTGGAGCAAGTAGGTCAGGAATTTATTTTCTCAGTTCCACAGATTAAGTCCAAAATTAAAGTGCTGCTTGAGTTAATGTCGTCTCAGGTCTGTCTTCTCAGCTTTCAGATGGCCGACTTCGCATGATCTTTTCTTTGTTCCTGTACATGTGTACTAATCTCTACTTCCTATAAAGACAACAATCATACTGGATTGAAGTTCACATTGATAGGTTCATTTTAATTTAATTACCTCTTTAAAGATCTTATCTCAAAATATAGCCTCAATGCTGAGATATGAGAAGATGAGAACTGGAGATGAGAACTTCAACATATGAATTTGAAGGGATGTTAAGTCATCCCATAAAACTCATAGATATTCAGGATTCTAGATATAGTGGTGTTCTACTCAGGGTTTCATCACTGTGAGAAAAAAAAACGTGACAAGAACAACTTAGAGAACAAACAGTTTATTTTGGCAGATGGTTTTAGAGATCACAATCCATGGTTGGCCAACTTCATTTCTCTGAGCCTAAGGTGAAGCAGAACATCTTGGAGGAAAGGCATGATGGAGGAAAGCTGGTCATCTCAAGGCAGCCAGGAAGCAGGGAGAAAGACAGAAAAGAGTCAAGGACAGCTATAGTTCTCAGCCATGCCCTGCATGCCCACAGTTACCATTACCATCCAGTAGTTCATCTATCAATGAGTTAATCCAGAAAATGCATTAATATACTGATGAGGTCAAAGCCTCAATTTTTGCATAAAAGTCCCACCTCTGAACCTTGCCAAATTGAGGATCATGCTTTTAAAACATGAATTTTTCAGGGGGCATCATTTCACATTCAAACTATAAGAGTAAGCATGCCCCAAAATGATGGAGAAAGAATTTCATTAGCTATGTAGCATATGGGCGCAACACATTGATAAAAGATATTGATAATAGGGTAATGTTTAGGTTTACTAATATAAGGAGACTATTTTTCACACCAAGTTTGTCATCAGTTCTATGTGTCCCAAGATAGCAATGCACAAGGAGCTATAAGAATATTGATGAAAGTTTCCAACTCAGTATCATGTTGGTTGTTGTCAAGGATTTTCTGGAAAATGACCCAGAGACACTCACATGCAATGCTATTTTTGTCTGTCAGGTGCTTATAAAATATTTTACAATGTCAGGCAAACTATCTTATTGATAACAGTACAAACCTGGAGAAATTTCCTTTGTAGGTATAACTTCTAATTTTAAATATGTAAGATAGAAATTATTTAATAATGGTTTATTTATGTGTATTTATAAATAATTAAAATCTTGAGTTTGAATGTAATAAGCTGGTGGGCTGTAGTTGGTGAAGATATATTTTATGCCTTCTCATTTTCAGCAAAAGTTTGTGACATCATAGAATATAAGTCCGTGGAGTTTTAAATTTTAATTTAGTTATTTATGCATGGTATAGAACAGTGCCTGAGACTAATAGGGATGGACAAAACTGGAAAATGGGCAGAAGAGCAATAACTATTAAGGAGCAAGAAAGCAAGTAGAAAGAAGTGAGAAGCTGAGGAAGAAAAAAGAGTGAACATTTTGCAAGCAGAAAGAAAACAGGAATCAGTTTCAAGTGGCTGGCCAGTTTCCTCTCATTTTCCCATCTGAGAAGAACACGTTGTGGCTCTTGGGAACCTGCATCTGTTTCTCTTGCAGAGTTAACCTATACAGTGAGCAATTCCATTTTTGCTTCCTGGGAAACTTGCTCTTTCTGAACACATCATTGATTTTTCTCTCTTTCACAAACAAAAACCCAAACAGTTGTGTCTTATTTACATTTCTCTTTTCATGCTCATCATCCACACTGTCAGATCTTAATGAATTGGATTTGGTAGGAGGCCTCTGTTGTTACAGTAGCTGCCTCCATGCTAATACTCATAAACAAATGCCTTGGCAAAGTCACTGTGGAACAAAAGGCGAAGAAAATACATTTACTTAGGAAGATGTGCCAATAGCCTCTTAGAAATAAGATATATACCCCTTTATAGTTCTGTGCTGTGAGTGCATTAATTTTAATTAGGAATATACAGAAGTGCTTTGGGGTAAAGCATATTTACACTTGTACATGAAAAGCACAATTCAGGTGTAAATGGCACTCATGAGTGCATCCTTTCTACTTAACATTGAACTACTCATTTGAAACTACTCATAATTGAAACTACTCATTTCAACTCCATGGCAGGGAAATGTTAACATTTCCAAAATGAGGAAATGAGCATTGCTTTATCCAAATTTACACATTGCTTCTTAACCACTGAAAGAAACTATCCAAATAGTCATTTATTGCTTTAAATTACATAGGGTTTTTATAGTTCAAACTGCTCACCAAACAACTTCTTTTAACATTGTGCCAAATTATTACTTTGTGCCAGTATAAAGGATACCTTCCAGAAAAAACAGACTAATCAACTCCTGAACTTCTTATGTGTGTATAAAGGGTATTTGTACTAAAACCTATCCTTGTTTTAAAACAAATGAAATACAAATTTTACACAAATAAATTGGAGTCATTAGGATGTTTTTTACTTAAACTTTCCTTTTAAAAGCTACCATTTAGAAATACTGGATTACAGCAAGTTTTAAATTGCTTTTGCACTGGAGCTCCCATACACACTCAGGTTAGAGGGACCTCCCCCCTGGAGGGGGGAGTGGTCTCTACCTTGGGTGCGGTATTGGTGTGGGGAACTCCCCACATACACACAGGTTAGAGGGACCTCCCCGCTAGACCAGCGAGTGGCCTCTACCCTAGATGTGGTAGTGGTGTGGGGAGCTCCCCACCCCCACACCCAGGTTAGAGGGGCCTCCCTACTGGAGGCGGGAGTGGCCTCAACCCTGGGTGCAGATTTGGTGTGGGGAGCTCCCCACCTACACCCAGGTTAGAGGGGCCTCGCCCCTGGAGTGGGGAGTGCCCTCTACCCTGGAAGCTATAGTGGTGTGGGGAGCTCCCCCTGACACCCAGGTTCGGGGGCCTCCCACTCCGAGGGGGGAGTGCCTCTCTGGGTGCGGTGGTGGTGTGGGTAGCTTCCCCCAACACCCAGGTTCCATGAGCCTTCCCTCTCCAGGGGGGAGCAGGACAGAGGGGCACTCCCCCCTCCAGAGGGGAGATGCCTCTAACCTGGGTGTCAGGAGGAGCTCCCCACCGCACCCAAGGGGAGGGGCACTCCCCCATCCAGGGGGATGCCCCACTAATCTGGGTGTTGGCGGAACTCCCCAATGCACCCAGTACAGAGGGGCACTCCACCCTCCACTTTCGAAGGGGGAGGCCCCTCTAACCTGGGTTTGGGGGTGAGCTCTCCACACCAACACCTCACCCAGGTTAGAGGGGCCCTCCCCCCTCCTGGGTGTCGGGGGAGCTCCCCAATGCACCCAGGGTAGGGGGGCACTCTCCCTTTTAGGGGGCAGGCCCCTCTACCTTGGTGTTTGGGGGAACAAGCCACCGCACCCAGCATAGGGGGGCACTCTCCCCTCTAGGGGTGAAGCCCCTCTACCCTGGGTGTTGGGGGGGAGCTCCTCACTGCACCCAGGGTAGTGGTATACTCCCCCCCTTTGGGTGTTGAGGGGAGCTCCTCACACCACCACCACACCCAGGGTATCATAAGCATAAGCAAGAAGACTGTCTTAGTTCCAAATGCCATTAGAGAAACAAAGATTCTGTCAAAAAATTTTATATCGCTAAATATTTTTGAACTTAGCAAAGGCATTTAGAGATTAAGTAGAATGAATCCAAGCATGAGTGCCATTTGCATCCAAAGTAGGATTTTTTCATGTACAAGCTGACTTCAGATGAAACCTCTCAAAATCATACTCATCTTCCAAAGGAGAAGATGAGTATGATGAGAGAGATGAGAGAGCTGTTCATATTTTCCAAAACCTCAATCTCTGGGTTCAATCTATTATGTTTATATTACTGGAAGATTTCTTTTTATAAAAGATTGAAGTGTTTTAGCCAATGGTTAGGAAATAAATTGTTCACTGTTTGGAAAACAATTGACTGTCTCAGGTACCTAGAGGATTTGGCATGCTTTGGGACTTTGCAGTAAAAATAGGACTACATTAACATAACTCAATTTCAAACAGACATGCTTAGAACATTGGAAAGCTGAAGGGGCCTCTGAGAGTATTTAGTCAAGAGGCATGATTTTAAAGATAGGAAAACCAAGGTCTGAAAATAAAAGAAAGATATCCAGATTTATTCTGTAAGTTGAGTTGATCTCATTCTTCTTAGTTTCAGTTCTTCAGGCATTGCATTCCATTAATATATCATTTTCCATTCTTTATCAGTTAGTTATTTAGGACATACAGTGTGCCAAGCCTACTGGAGATACAAAGACAGACATATAAGAGAACCTTTACACTCAAGGAGTTTAATAACATGGTGAAGAAAAAACAATAACTGCAAACCCAACAGAACTTTTTAAAAGTTGCTATATTTAAGCAAATGGTGTTATATCTGACAATGGTTGGCATCTGCAATGTATAAGGAATACAAAAACTCAATGCCAAAAAAGAAAAATTTTAAGTGAGCAATAAACCTAAATAGACATTTCTCAAAAGATGATATTTTAAAAAGTCCAACAGGTATATTAAAAAAAAAAACACCTAATCATCAGGGAACTAATCATCAGGGAACTGCAAATCAAAACCACAGTAAGATATTACCTTACTCTGGTAAAAAAAAATGGCTTTCATCAAAAAGAGTAAAGATAGTAAGTACTGATGAGAACTGGTGGAGAAAAAGGGAACTCTTGTACATTGTTGGTGAGAATGTAAATTAGTATAAACCTTATGGAAGACTGCTTAGGGTGTCTTAAAAATATTGTTAAGTAGAACTAAAATCCCACCGCTGGGTATGTATATCAAATGAAATGAAATCAGTATGTTAAAGAGACACCTGTGCTCCCATGATTATTACAGCACTGTTTGCAATAGCCAAGAAATGGAGAAAAATCTAAACATCATCTGATGAATAGATAAATAAAAGGTGGTATATACATACAGTAGAATAATATTCATAAAAAGAGTGAAATCCTTTCATTTGAAGCAATACAAGTAGAACTGAAGATGATTATGTTAAGTGAAATAAGCCAGGCCCAGAAAGTCAAGTACCACACAATCTCACTCATATGCAGACTTTTAAAAAGCTGATCTCATAGAAGTTGAGAGTAGAATGGTGGTTGTACAAGGCTGGGGAAAGTAGAAGTTTGGGAAAGGTTGATCAATGGGTACCAAGTTGGAGTTACTTAAGAGTAAGAAATTCTAGTATGCTGTTTTTGCACAGTAGGCCAACTATAGATAACAAAAAGTACTGTATATTTCAAAACCTAGAAGAAAGACTTTTGAATTTTTTTACCATAAAGAAATAATAAATGAGGTGATAATATATTTAACCTGATTTGAACATTATGCAATGTTTACATGAATTGAAAGGAGATGAAGTGTAGATAGTAGTAAGATGACAAGTTTATGTATATTGTGTGATGGGTTTGAACTATAGATTGTAAAAAAATATTCTGAAAAGTTTAAGTTGAGAGAGAGATATGATATTATTTTCAATTTAGAATTACAAGTATATCAATGTGGAGATTTTACCATAGTATAAAAAGACCAGCAGCAAGGAGAACAAATTGGAGGAAACCAAAGAAAGGAAGCAAGAAAGACAGATGTTATAAACAAAGAGTAGCAACAAGGATTCAGACAAGAGAAATGGAGGTATACATTTCATAATCGTTTAGATATAGAGAGTAAGGAAAGGAAAGCTGGGGATAACTCTAAGATTTCTGTGTCAGACTTCTATTGGATTAACATTTATCCCAATGGGGAAATCCAAAAAGATAAGCATGATTGGGAAGGGAATTTAGGACATGCTATTTCAAGATGCTACAGTGCATTTCACATACAGTGGATATATAGGTCTAAAATCCAGGAATGCTCTATGGGATAGATCTATTTAGGAGCAGTTGAATCTCCCACATCTAGTTGCTACTTGAGGATATTATCTCAAATAATAGTTTGACCTAATTGGTAAGTATGATCCCAGACTCATTATTGTGAAATGCCCCTGGACCTCTCCAGTCTACTTTAATTCTTCTCTTTCTTCTTCTTCTATTTTCCTCATTAAAAAAATATATTAGGTTGGGTCTAGAGTTATAAATTTGAATTTTGAGTAACTTTTCATTTATATTCCAGTCTCATAATTTTGGTCAAGTTGTACATTGTGAAAATTGGATTCTTGTATCTATAAGATATCAGCGATCTACAGTTCACTTTAGACACAACTGTAAAATGAAGTAATAAATATGAAAGGAGTTTGGAACAAAATGTGGCTATGAAAGGGAGTGTATTATTGTGATGGTGATGATGCAAAATCACACTTCAGTAATATACCATGGCCCAAGACTATAAAAATAAGTGCATGCACTTGCACACATATATGCATAAACACACTCTGCTCATTTTGGCACCCACTGTCTTTATTGGATCTTTAATATATTCTATTTGGATTATGACATTCTCTTTTCCTTTTTCTATTTATTATTCTCTCCTAATTACCTATGTGCTACATTAACTCAAAACTGTTTTTCTTTAAACATTTTCATGTCATGGCTTACTAGCTTCCTAGGTCTTGTCCAAATCACTTCAACCAGTTCACTCCCCTATCAAATATAGTTACCACTACTTAACATCACAAGGAAGTTGTAAGAACGGAAAAAGATAATGCATAGGAAAGACCTTACAAATTACAAATTATTATATAAACATATATTTTCTTAACTTTATTTTTATTGTTGTTAAACCTGTTATCATGTCATCTTTCTCAAATGTTTTTTTTTCTTTAAAAACTTCTTTTTGGGGACTGTGGCTGTGGCTCATGGGTAGAAAGCTTGCATTGCATGTGTGAGATTGCATGTGTGAGGCACTAGGTTCAATCCTCAGCATCACATAAAAATAAATAAAGAATATAAAGATATTGTGTTCATATGCATATATATATATATATATATATATATATATATATATATATATATATATATATATATATCCTTGTTTTCATGTCAAGACTTGATTTATCTTCTTAGATTTCAAAGGCTAGATTCTCCCTGTTGCAGAATACATTCCCAACATTATGTTCATAATCCTCTTTGACTCAGCTCATATGCTCATCATCCTCTGATCATTGACCTTGTTAAGACCATGATGTTATTGCTACGACAATTTTCATCTTAAAAACATACTCGTACCTGATACTCTGTTATTTTCCCTATTTCCTTTCACTTATAGCTCCACTCCCCCAAAATTTCTATTAGCTGTCTAAACTTATATTTTTATAAGTTTATTTATAAAAGTTTATCCTATATTTTTTCCACATCATTTGACAGAATTGCTCCCAGCATTGTGATAAATCTTCTTTATTTGGAATCTAGGACACCATCTTCTCTCGGTTCTTTTCACAGATTAGTCACAGCTTACTCTCCATGTCTTTTGCTAGGTCCTTCTGATTTTCTTGATGTCCAAACGAGGAAGTTTCGGAACTCAGTCATTGAACACATACCCTGTCTCCAGTGCTTCCTAAGTGAGCTCATTCTGTACCATGACATTAATTACCACTTATACACTGCTAATGACTCTTTTTTTGATGTTGTTCATAACTCTCACATCCACCTCCAGCCCTGAATCGTCCTTTCAATTCCAGACTCACAGTCTTCTAAATTGCTACCTTTAGATGCTGATAATAATCTCAAACATAACATGTCTAAACTATAATTTTATTTTTCTCCTCTAAAGCTGTCCCTGTCCCAGACGTCTCCATCTCAGGAATTGGAAACACCACATCTTCACTTAAACAAAATTGCCTCCAGTTGTCTCTGGCTCTTCTCTTCCTTTCACTGGTGACATCAGGCCTTTGTTAGTTTTGTGAGCCTGCTACTACCAAGTATCTCAAGATTACTGCCTTAAAATTTATTCTCTAACAGTTCTGGAGTCTAGAAGTCCAAAATTAGTTTAACAGACCAATTAAGGTGCCAGAGGATCTGGAGGAGAATCTGTTCCTTGTCTCTTCGGGTGGGTCCTTGCATTCCTTGACTTCTGACTTAGAACCAACCTCTACTTTGGTGGTGGCATTGCCTTCACTTTTTCTGTTTTCATGTTGAGGCTCCCTGTACCTTTCTTATCACACTGTGATGGCATTTAGGGCCCACACCAATAAAGCAAGATAACCTTTTTTTTTCTCAAAATTTTCAACCAGATCTGCAAAAGATCCTTTTTTTTTTTTCAAATAATATAGCAGGTTTCAAGGATTAAGAGCTGATATTTTGGATAACTGTTATTCAGCCTCCTACAGTATCTATAAACACATCCTAAATAATATTCAGCCCTTTCCCATGGCTTCTTCAGTGGCTTCTAAATCTATCATCTCTTTCCTAGATTATAGCCGTACTTCTAGCTTGATCTTCCTGCTAAAGAACTTTTCCTTTTGAGGCTATTTTTTAAGACAGCAATTAGGGCAGTCATTTAAAAGGAATATTATTCCACCATAAAATAGATGAAATCTATTCATCATGGCAACATGGATGGAACTGGAGGGTCTTTTATTAGATACAATTAGCAAGGCAAAGAAAAATATTGCAAGTTCTCATTCTTTCGCGAAAGCTGAAAAGTTGAATCTCATAGAAGAAGAGTGGAGTGATCACTAGAGGCTAAGAAGAAGAGCAGAGAGGGGATCAAGAGAGATTTGATAATGAGTACCACAGTACAACCACATAAGAGGAGCTAGTTCTGTATTCTATAGCACAGAAGAATAACTGCAGTCTATAGAAATTTATTATATATTTCAAAACAACCAGAGGAATCTGAATTTTCACAGAAATAATAAATGTTTAAGGATCAGGAAGTGCTAATTGCCTTGATTTTGTTATTACATATCATATTCATGGGTCAACTATGCATACAATATATGTATGTACAAATATTGGGACAATTTAAAAACGTTAGATCATGCCACTGTTCCTGCTCATAGCATTCTAAGGCCTTGTCTTCCTCAGAGCAGATTTACAGGCTCTGCTTCACCTATTCTCCCACCTTTGCTCTAAATCATCTTTTATTACAACTTCTTTTCTAGGCTACTCAGTGAGACATCTGGTTTCCCTGATGCTTCTTGAACACACCAGGTTTGCTATTAGCTTATGCATTTTGTTCTTCTAGGAAGGCCTCAAGTTATCATCAGATTTCCCCCCTCACTTTATTAAAGATTTCTGCTCAAATATATTTTCAAAGTGGCTTTGATGGACCACTCAATTTAAAGAGCAAGCTCTCTCCCTATATTGTTCTTTAATCAATAGTTAGGGTTCTTTTATTTTCTTTTAATTTTAGAACACTAATCACCACATATTTATTTGTTTATGCACTGTCAATCACATGCAATGCAATGTAAGCCTCATGTTAGTTTTGTTCCTGAACACAACATCATTTTCTTATTACCAGAGAATAAGCTTTATATATTCAACAGAATGGTATAATGACACTCTTTGTTCTAGTGTTGGTTGACACTCTAAAGACTGTTGATAAAGCCAGAAGTTCTAAGCACCCCTATGTCACTGAGATAATGATCATCGATGCAGATCAACAGAGGAAATAATTGAGAATCAGTTTTCCAATTCTCAGTTCAACAGATTCCTCAGTGATACTTCAGAAGTTGCAGAGACCAAGAGGGAGGACATCTTTTTGTAAATAACTTCTTGGAGATGTTTGTTGGACTTCAAATTCTATTTTTCCTTTCCATCCCCATATCTTCTGAACAGAGTTGGGTGGAGTGTGCTGCTTACCTTTCATCTCTAGCCAAGTAAGAATGGCTTCAAAAGAACCATGTAGGGAGTTTGACCTAGTCCAGGAGTTTGTCAGGTAGAGAAATGATTGCTAGACCTATGCCCAGGAATCTGTAAAGGAAAGAATAGATACAGGCTTCCTGGATTCTTAGAATAGGAGTGGTGGAAAGTAACTTCACCAATATAAGAGCTACAATGTGTGTTTAATTCATTTATTTTAGACTTGAGGTGCTGACAACTTGGGATTTTTTGGGGGGGGGATTCTTCTCCAAGAAAGTCTAGAGGGGAACCAGGACTATCCTTGCCTCTGAGTTGAAAAAATAATAACCCTTTAGTTCTGTGTTATATGTTGGTCTTTCACATGCATCAGATTATTTTGGATGGTTTAAATAAAAAGATCCAAATCCATTGAATGTTGGTAAAGAAAAACAAAACAATAATCACTGCAAAACATAGTAAATGTTACATTTTCTGGTTGTAATCAGGAGTTAATGCCAGCTGGGAGGTGGGACAATGAGCTTTTCCTGAGGAGATTGTCAAGGGGACTTTGAAGAAAGGCAGTGGCATTCTGGGTAGAAGCAGCACTGTGTGAAGACTTGGGATGCAAAGAAGATGTGACATTCATGAAAAAATGGTTAGGATAAGATGTATGGTTGTGTTAAGACAGACATTGGTAACAGAAAGACGAGGTTAAAAAATGATCTCTGGAAAGAGTCACAGGTTAACCTGTCATAACACTGAATTTTGGGGGGGGGTAGATTCTAGAGTACTCATGGGTCCTATTGCACTAGCTTCCTAAAGAGTCTTTTCTCATTCATTCCTTATTCTTTCTGCATAAGTGCACACACAACAAATGACATCTTTTTGCTTAAGTTAAGCTTGCTGATCCTTAGGCTGGAAGAGTAATACCCTTACATGGTTCACAATACCCTGCTGGTCTAACCTTTGAGATGGCTCCAACCTCCAACATTACTCATTGCTTATTGGCTGCTTCCTCCTTTCTGGCCAATCTCTCTGTCATCCTTGACACCTAGATTTAAATCCATATGCTCCTTCCATCCATTACCAGTTTCATAACCACCTCAGGATATCTCCTTCAGAAAATTAAAAATGTCCATACCATATAGTCTTAATGCATCATGGTCATTTCTCATAATTGCACAATATTTGTGATTCCTATAAGCTCCCTCAAGGAAAATATTTCCTGTACAATATTATATTGTTAAGTGTGCAACAAACAGGATCAAGTACCTTCACACATAATAGGTACTCAATAAATATTCCTTGAATGAGTAATTAGAAGTATTCAGTTACATTAGATGAATATGGGTAATAATTTATGACTTTTTTTATTTTTGGTGCTGAGGCTCAAACCCAGGATTTCATTTAAGCTAAGCAAATGCTCTATAACTGAGCTATACCCTAACCCTTTCTGTTTGAAATAAAATTATGAAAAGATAAATATCAGTCAACCTCCTATGTTTCCAAAAATCTTGTTCAAGTTTTTAATCTCTACATTTAAAACTTTTCTCTTTATGTAGGTTTGGGGGGGGAAGCATTAAACTGCCTCTGAAATAATTTTTCAAATCAAAATTGAATGCATTTCAAAATGTGTAATAGAGACAATTTACTGTGACAATAAAAATAAATACTTCCTCTATGACTTTGAGCAATTCCAGATGTTTTAATGTGGCATAATTTTGAACTGTCAAAAATAATTTGCTGTATATACAGCTCTAGGATACATTACACCTGAAGCATGCAAAAGAAAACTTCAGGGGTTTAAATGGCAAATGTGCTAAATAAAATCTAAAATATGGTTCGAGTAAATTAAATAGAAGAGTTTTTATTTTTAAAGCTGAACATAATAATAAGAGCCAAGCCATCTTCCCTGTATGAGGAAAAATGCTATCACTTTGTGATAACTTTTATTAACTTTGTGAATATTTCAGTTCCATAGTGAGTTGATGTCTAAAAATGCAAACATCTCCTGTTTGTGGTCTCTTCTCCAGACCTGTAAAGGACCCATTAATTTAAAAATGGAAAAAAAAAAACACAGGGAAGAATGAAGCTATGTCATAAGTTTCTTTATTCCATTCATGTAGTTAACAAACACAGCAACATTTCTTTAATCAGATTAGTATAAAGATTTTACAGTTGAAAGTTACTCATCTAATTAACTAACTGACATTTTTCTTCCTACTCCAACTGTTGACTGAAGCAAAGCCTCTAATCACTTTGGACTCTGGTAACAGTGCAGACTCTGACTGAGAGGGCCTTTAAAGAAGCTAGACATTCTGCATTTCTAGCAAGTTCTTAGGGGGCTCTTACAGGACTCAGATGCTTCTCATTTGTGGACTGAATTTGAGTAGCAAAGAGCGTAGGAGAACAGTGAGAGTTCAAAGCTGCCAAAGGCTGAAGAACTACATTCCTAATGGAACTTTAAATTCTTCTGGATGGACTACATGACACTGAGTTTTTTCATGTTGGAGAGGTGAGATCATGCCCTCTTAAAGTCTGCAAATTTATTTTCTTTTCCATTTCAAATTTGAGTATGTCATAGACTAGTGGCTTTGATTCTAATAATGGAACTTCCATTTTCACAGCTATATATATTTGAAAGTTCTAAGCTAGACTGCCCTCTTAACCTGTTTTCCTAACCCCTCCATTCTATCCTATGGCAAGTTTATTAATGACCCAATCCTGTGCCTGTCATTTCTGTTTCCTTTTCTCTCCATGACTAATCATCATCATCATTTATTAAGAAGTTGCAATATATTGGGCTTCACACACAGACACACACACATTATATAATTTAAAAGTTAAAAATAACATTAATTCAGGTATTTTAAAACCCATTTTGGTAATACAGAAACTGAGGCCGAGAGCACAAATAGCAGTTTACACAAGCAGTAAGCAGTGAAGTAGGGATGTGAACTCAAGTCTATCTGACTGCAGATATTGCTCCCAGACAGAAGACTTTGTTGCTTTCCCATGTATATCAATTCCCTTAGGTAGGACCTAAGCGGATCCACTTTTGCTTGCCATAACCCTGATGAGGATGTTACAGGTGTGTGACAGCTGTTTGTGATCTGAATCATATCATAGATGCTTAAGTCATTGTCATTTAATCTATTAGATACAGAAGTTTTGGAGATTTCATCCCCATGCTCTTTATTTTTTCTAGCTTTGGATTTTGTTTATGATGGAGGTTTTTTAAACATTTATATAGTTTTCATGGTGCATTTTAATTATACCTAATAGTGGATGTGTTGTGTTCTTGTATATTCACCCAGTGCAACAATATTTTGGTCAGTTTCATTTCCAATGCTCATTTCTGATGATGTCTTTTTTGCCTCCCAAATGTTTCAGATTTGTTTAGCTCCTATGCCAAATGATCACAATTGATCTTCCTTGATAAGCCTTTGATTTCAGTATAACAGAGGTGAGGATGCATCTCAATGATTTTTACCAGTCCTGCCCTTTCTCATCTGAACAAAAATAATATCATATTGTTAAGACTCAATTACAAAGTGCTGTTGTCTTCAGGAAGTATCTCCTAGTTTGAGAATTAAACACATTCTTTTATTTCCTGAGTATCTGTACCCCTTTGTTCGTTTAACACAGTGAAGAGTCATGATTCATCTTCTAGTTAAAGGCCTGAATTTAAATCAGAATGCTATTAAATCCCAGCAACTTGTTAGGTCACTCTACTCAATTGTGCTAATGAGGGAGGAAGTAGGGGCAAAGTTTAGTCTACAACAGAGTCTAGCAATCTTTCTCATTTGGAATTCCAGGAAAGAATCAAGTCCAAATTCCAAAATGCATTCACTGTATTCAGTGAATTTACATTTTTCCTATGCATCTGGAGTGGTACCACATGTATGCCATTTCAGTGTCACTGAAATTGTTTTCTGTGTTCTGAGGTTTATATGGGGAATTGTATTTCATGCTCTTGTTGTAAACTGAAAATCCAAGAAGTGCTTTTGTTGAAGCAAGCCTTTCTCAGGCTGTGTTTGGGCCTTTGACTTTTAGTACAAAAATGTAAGACTTTGCATTGATTCTTCCTACACTGGATATATTTTAGATCTGTTATTGCAGACCTTAAATTCTCTTCAGAAATTTTTTCCATTCAAAATATTCACTGCTTTTCTTAACTATAATAGTCACTTTAAGCAGACGTTAGCCCATGGTTTTGTTTATTGCATATCATAATGCTTCTAATGGATACCAGAAACCTCTAAAGAGAGGCTCCATTTTCCTGAGAGGCAATGGAAAGGCTTATGACCATAGAGCTCAGGCATAGCAGAGGTGAGTTTATTGTCTGACAAATCTCTTCTCCTATTTTAAGCACTATTTTAAGAGTCTATGTTTTCCAAACAAACATGAAGTAGTACTTTTCCAAATGATGATGCCATTTAGAACAATTGATCTTTTCCAAGAGGTCAAAATTTCTGCTTAGTATGACTTCTGACATACATTTGACAGATGTTACAAAAACGATACATTACAGTCCACCGAAGGTATTGTTCTTAGCAATTTTTCAAACAGTGAGTTGTAAAAGCAAAATCTTGATTTCTGATGTCTAGACGTTGTTTCCCATATGACTCCATCAAGGAAGCCTAAGACTCAGGGTGTCCCAACCTGAATAATTTATATAGTTGAGGATATTTTCACTGTCAAGAAGCCAAATCCTTCAGGCAGTCTTACCAAAGAACTGTCCCACTCATTTTTTTAATCTTTAGGCCTTCATTCCAACATTGGCTTCCTTATTAGCAGAAAGCATGAAACAAGCTCCTATTTGTGAGATAATGTATTTTCCATTAAGACAAACTGGGCCCTAAGAGAAAATTTCCCTTTTTCAAGTTGTGTTTTTTCAGGAAGTTAACTGCATGCTTATGTCTTGATTTTGCCACCAAATTTGTTTGTTGAGCTCTAGTCATTAAATAGAAAACATCCTTAATCAAATGTCATATTTTCATTCTAGGACAAATATTTCTAAATGGTGGTAAACAATAGGTATCAGAGAGGCATCTTCTCTTTTTCTTTTATTTATTAATTTTTTTTTGAGAGGTGTCTTCTCAATCTTCATGAATCCTACACTAGCCTTGTGGGAGATGGAGGGATTAAGATACTCAAATCTCAATTTAAAAGAGTATGACATCATAATTAAGAATATATTTGTATAATAGATGACATGAAATTTTGTTTGTTTTGCCTATACAACAAGGGATGGAGGACGTAGAAAGAAAACTGATTTAAAGTTAGAAGAACCAGAATGCAGTGCTATTATGACCAAAGTATGGTTGTGTCAATAGAGTTTAATGACTTATCTGAGCTAATAATTCCTTTTGGGTAAAAAGAGAAATCTGTTCTCAGAGAAATTCTATAGCTCTTCCCATTTACATCATTAGAAGATATCAGTAGAAGTCCCACATTGAAAAACTGCAATATAGGGACTATATAGTGAAAAAGAAGGAATAGGGATGTCCAGATGCCAAGGGAATGCAAGAAAGAGGTGGGTGATGTAAGCACAAAGTGAGTTTTGCTGGTAGCAGCGATTTCCATACAGATAAGCAATAGGACCTGTCAAGATTTAAAATATGGAGAAGGGTGCATCACCAAACTGTAGCCTTCCTACATTTATTTATTTATTTTTATTTTTCTTAAGAGAGAGAGAATTTATTTTTAATATTTATGTTTTAGTTTTCAGTGTACACAACATCTTTATTTTATTTTTATTTTATGCAGTGCTGAGGATCGAACCCAGCGCCCCCGGCACAGTGCCAGGCGATCATGCTACCACTTGAGCCACATCCCCTACATTTATTTTTATAATTTTTATTATGGTTCTTTTTAGTTATACATAACAGTAGGATTTATTTTGACATAATTATAAAAGCATCGAATATAATTCCCTCTAATTCAGTCTCTAGTACTTTCTGTTTCCCTCCCTTTCTTTTCCCTTCCCCTATTCCCTTCCCTCTACTGATTTTTTCTTATTTACATATAATTTTTTCATATGTGTCTTGTGTATGTATATAAAGGTGATATTCACTGTGGTACTTCCTACTTTCTTCATTTCCTAGGTATGGAAGCTATGATGTCTGTACCAGATTAATAGAATATAATTAGGGAAACAGGGACCAAAATGTGGTGAGCTATTTGAAGTGTAATGAGAGTTCTGTGGTGTGCTTGATTTTAAGGGCATAGAATGTGCTGGTAATACTTGCTCTATTGTTTAATAGTGAGTCTATGTATGTTTAATAGTGAGTCTATGTATGTTTAATAGTGAGTCATTGGTAGAGTGTTTACCTAGCATATGTTAGGTCCTGGACTCCACCCCCAGCAAAACACACACACACACACACACACACACACACACACACACACACACACACCAGAAGTATGTTTTTACTGTATAGGATCTGCAATAGTACACTGTCTAATCCCATGATATTAAAGAGAACATGAACCATAGTGATTGGAGAAATCTTAGGATATTTTTACACAACAGCTTTGTGGGAGATGGCAAGAAAATATAGTGAATTTAGTGTAAAGTATATATTTTAGGATTATGTTTTACTTAGTTAATATTTATAACCAATTTGTAAAATAACTTACTGTCCAATCACCCCAGTAATCCAAATCTCACAACAAATAATAACTGTGGCATTGTCAAGGGAGAAGAAAAAAAGAAGAAAACCCCAAACTCTCTTCAGTTAGGTCCAGTCTGACTCTTACCCAATTCTCGTGAGCTCTTGTCATCTTGTGACATATCAAGCTTGTTCATGAATACTACAAAAAGCTCCAGAAAAATTCCAACTAACCTGACATCATGTTACAAATATATTACTTATATTTACACGTATTTAAATAGTTTTTATCATTATGTTTCTCACTGGATGACAGATACTAGATTATTTAACTTTAACATATCAAAATGAATCCAAGTTTACTTTTACATTGGGAGAAGCAGAACATTGGAGAGTTTTGATGCCTGATTATAACATTTAAGGAAGAGGGACTTTGTGAAAATATTTTGTTTATTGGCATTGATTTCAGAATTTTAACCATTCATTGATACACTTCTCAGCTCAATGACAACTTTATAAGACCCTTTGAAACTTAAAATTGCACTCTGATGTTCAGAGGCAATCATTGATGAAATGTGAGTTGAGATCTTGAGTTGAAATATATTCATGAATAATGACAAAATTGTGCAAGTTCACTTCTGATGAATCTCTTCATTCCAAAAAATATGTCACAGCTCATAAATTTCAGGATTCTACAGAACTTGGAACATGTTACTACAAATTCTGAATCTCAAATTATCTGTGGAATATGACAATTCTATGATCTTGGGGCTCCTGGAGTGTATGCACTTGTCATATGCTATTTTACTAATCATCCTTTTAGGCAGATTGAGCTCCAACATAAATAATACAGTGTTCCAAGAACATGTTGATGTTCTGAGGCACAATCAGTGCTCAAACCACGAATCTATCCCATCTGACTGGAGGGACAGGTGATCAGGCAAATTGAACATCCTGGGCACTCACCATGGTCTAAAATGTTTCCTTTTCAATTCACTGCTGCTGGTCCAAGGACCACGTTTTGAGTAGGAAAACGTGTGTCAAAGTAGAGCAAGTGATTTGAGTTTCCTCTGTTCCCTAAGTTAGAAGGGGGCCAAGCTTTGCAAGCTCCAGCTCAGCAGATTGTAAAGCACACAGGGTTTCTTCAGATACAAAGGCCCTGGATTTTATATATATGTATTTCAGGGCTTCTTGATAATTAGACTGCTGTCACATAAGAACACTAGGCCTGAAATTCATTGATTAGGCAAAAACTTCTAAGCAAATTGAGAAAGAACAAATAGGAGGCAGGGCAAATTGTTTTCAGAGGAGTGGTACTGCTAAAGGAGAGCATTAACTACTTTTAAAACATGTAAAAAAAATCACCAGTAATAGATTGAATAAAAATACATTTAAAAACACATCGTGGGAACTAAGTATGTAGGCAAATAAAAGAAGATGAAGGATGTAACAACAATCTAAGCTGAAACCTGGAATAAATATTTTAAAACAAAGTACCACAAAGTGAAAGCTATTATGGACATGAATATTTGAGAGTACATCCAGGATAGCCAGTATGTTAAAATAATGAGATTTCCAAAGGAGAAAAGAGAAGAGTTGTCCCCAAAACCACCAAATAAGTTATTAGTTTATTATAAAAGTGGAAATTTACAATGGAATTTTAGATAGTCACAAAAGAGAAAAACATCCAAACATATTCTAATAAAATTTCACAAGTGCAAGAATTAAAAGAATAATTCAGAAATTTCAAGACAAGAAAATTACCTACAAAGAATAAAATTCACATCAATATCTGATTCTCATTTAAACACAGGAAGCTAAAAATTGGTAGAAAATCATTAGTAATAAGGACATCAACCCAAGCATGACATTAACTTCTCTGGATGAGACAAAGCTATGCCTAATTTTCAAGATATCAAACAATAGGTACCACGTATTTGCCCCATCTGAGGGAATGTGTATATAGGAACTCTAGCCCTTAAAAAAATAATGTATCCTAAAGGTAGAATCATACCAATGGAATTTTAGATAGTTGCAAAAGAGAAATACATACAAACTTATTCTAATAAAACAGAACATCTTCCATATATATATATATATATATATATATATATATATATATATATAAATAAAATGTGACTCAGCCTTTAAGAAATATGATATTATGACATTTGCTGTTAAATGATGGAACTGGAGATTATCATGCTAAGTAAAATAAGCTAATCCTCCCAAACCAAAAGCCCAATGTTTTCTCAGATATGTGGCTTCTAATTCACAATGGGGTTTTTTAGATTAGTTAGAGGGGAGTGAAAGAGGGTAGGGTAGGAAGAATCATAGAATGAAACATTCATTATTACCCTATGTGCATATATAATTATATGACTGGTGTGATTCTACATCATATACAACCAGGAAAACGAGAAATTTTACTCCATTATACATGATATAGCAAAGTATATTCTAAGCAAAAAAAAAGTGCATTATACTGTCATGTATAACTAATTAAAACAATTTAAAAAAATTGAAAGCAAACAAATCTGAAATGAAACTTCAAATAGTGGAATAAGAATTGGAAAGCAAACAAGAGTGATAAATTTTTCAATATAATCAAAATACAAGTGGGTAATCAGAGTATGACTAGGATGTGGGATTTAAACACAAAATAAGTATTATTAAACTAGGAAGGACAGAGTGCAGGATAACCCTAAAATATCACTAAACCAAAAGTACTAAAGGAAGGAAAAAATGAAGAGTTTGAGGAGGCAGATAGAGATAGAACATAAATGCTGGTTTTGGATGGTGTAGTGTGGGGCACTGTGGAAAAGAAACCAGCTCTACTGGTGTATCTGTTTTGGAGAAAGAGAAATTATTGGGGAAATAATACATCATGGTCAAGGGAATGCCTCCATCATTTAAAAATAATTAAAATATGTCTATATTATCAAATTCAGGAATAAAACTTAACTATAAATAATGTAAGAGTATTGTGATAATCCTAAACACACAGGTAATGAATAATTGCTTGACTAAGCAAGTAGACATAGGAAAGAGGGACAAGAAGAAAAACGTGAATATTAGTTGGTTAATTGATGTAATGGGAGGGATCATGAGTCTAATTTATCTTGGTAATGTGAGAGTCTAGACCGTGGTGTATGCTGATGCAAAACATTTATTAGTTGAGTGAACAAATGATAAGTGTGGGATATATCTTCTTGGTCAGATTAGTGATATTATAAGCTAACAGCATTTAAAATTTTTTTTTAAAAAATACTAAAACCTATGATTACTCAATGGAAGACACTTCTATTGGCCACCCTTTCCTTGAGTCTTCATGCTCAGAATTAAACATCTATGGAATTGATACAAAAATGCATTGGAATAGCAATTTTACATTCCCATGCTGGGTAGCGTTGCAATACTTCATTTTTTTACATCCCGATGCTGGTATACTACACCCATCCAATTTTCAAAACAGGCAAGAGAGAAAAGGCTCTCAGACTTATATAAATTAGATTCCTTGCTGCTGCCAGCAGAGTCCCAGGAGCCATGCAGGAAGCCGGCGGTGTCCGCTGGGGAGGTGAGCGTCTTCTGCATGTGGGGCATCTCCCCTAGGGACGGCAGGAGACAAGATGAGAAGTGGAGCTACTCCTGGAGCTGCTGTCAGACCCTGAGCTCGGGTAAGAGGGCACAGGCACCGGCGGGGACTTAATGGAGGCACTGGCGTCCAAGAAAGGGTGACGAAAAAATTCCTCGAAGTCCATGCGGTCTTTGTGGTTGCTCTGCAGCAGAGCCAGGAGCAGCTGCCTCAGGGGTGCCGACGTCTCCCGGGGGATGACGGGCACAAGAGTTTTGTTCTTCTCCTAGAACAGGCGCAGATCCTGAGGGCTGCTGGCCTGGAACGGGGCCTTGCCAGTCAGGCACTGGTACACGATGGTGCTGCTGCTCCACAGGCCTGCCTCCCCATCGTAGTGCTGGGACATGATGACTTCAGGGGCCATGTACATGGGAGAGCCCCAGAGCGTGGCTGTCATCATGTTGCTCTGGAGGTACCAGGCGAACCCAAAGTCAGCGATCTTGACGCGGTTGTGATTGGGATTCGCACGGCGCCCCCCAGGGTTGGACAGCAGGATGTTCTGGGGCTTGAGGTTAAGGTGGATGATGCCCTTGCTGTGCAGCAGCCCCATGGCACCTGCAATCTGCTGCAGGAAGAGCCTGATGGTGTCTGTCTTCTCTCAGGGTCCCCATGGTGTGCAGGTAGTCAGCCAGGTCCTCACCATTACAGTACTCCATGAACAGGTAGACGGAATTGGCCATCTCCAGGAAGTTATACAAGGCCACAATGTTCTCACGCTTCAGTTCCTTGAGTATTTTTATTTCCTTCCCCAGCAGTGTCTGGGACTTGGCCAGATTGTTCTTGTTAATACACTTGACTGCGACCTCCAGGTTGTGCTTCAAGACCACCGCGAAGGCGCCATGGCCGATCAGGTCCTTGCGGGAGAACTCGAACCTGCCCATGATCTCCCTGCCGCCGCGTCCAGGTTCGTTGGCGGGAGCGGGGCGCGGGAGCCCGGGGGGAGCACCGGGCGCAGGACAGAGGCGCGGGCCGCGGCCTGAATACGTGCGCTGGGCTGGGGGCGCGGGCCGGGCGCCAGTGCATCACCCCAGTGGGAAGGCGAGGCCGGGTCCCAACCCCGCGGAGACTATTACCCATGCTGCGCGCTCCCTCGGCGTCCGCTGCGGCGCCCTCCAGATGTTGGCAATCCGAACCCACGAGGACTCTGACACGGGTCTGGCTCCGACTCCCGCCTTGACCTCTTTCTGGCGTAGACTAATATTGCTATTTTCAACTTAAAAATCTGCGACCTATTACCATTCTCTTCTAGGTAGATGTCAGAAATATTTTGTCAAATTCCAAATATTTCTGTTGACTTTGTAAATTGTATAGCTTTATAGAGGAAATGACATTTATTCTACACTGTGAAACTAGTTTGCAGTTATGTGCAAAACTTTCTAATTGTTCAAATGTGGACTTTCTTCTTTTTAAAAGTTTTCATCTTAGTGGTAACCTTGAGACAATTGACATTCATGACTATTACCAATGTCAAACATGAATTCAGAATCACTGATAATATAACCCACTTCAAACTGCATTTAATTAAAAATCGAAAAATAAATATGTACCTTCTATACATTAAAGATATCTCTGTGACTTGAGTTGGTACTATTCAGCTATTTTTAGTTGATGTTTATTTATGTGAAAAGGTGTGCTAAATTTGTTAGCAAAAAGCACAATAGGTGACCATCATCTATTTTGGAATACACACAAAATTTGTATAAACTGAGTGCATTCTTTGTTTTTGTTTTAAGTACATTCTTAACAGAATTTAATGCAGTCATCAAAATTACCTTTTATAAGATAACTCTTATTATCTTTTATAAGAGTTCATAGCCAGGGAAACAATGCTTATGACATAATATTGCAGAGCTTAGTGCTTGATAGAAAAATTATAATTTCAGTATAATTATTGACTGAAATATGGGTTTAACTCAAATAAGAAAGATTCATACAGAATAAAGAAATGAAAACAAGGCTTATATATGATGTATATTAGCATCAAAACATTCAGAACAGACATTTGAAAAGAAGCTTTTAGGTCCTTTTATCAAGTGAGGCATTCAACAACAATCAGATTGATAATGATGATAAGATTTTTACCTTACCCCACACAAACAACACACAAAAATCAAAGGCTATAAGACTTGTCAGATTAGTACTATTAACAGTGTTTAGGTACAATGGACAAAGTCTAAAAATGTAACCAGCTTAATTGGGTAATAAGCTTAGGTGGATGCTTCTTGGAATAAACACTGTAGATGGTCTCAGTTCAAAATCTTCACCCATCCTCTGTGTAAAATCAAACCCTCCTTTATCAGAAGAAAAAAAAATTTAGAGCCCTGGGAAGAAGAAGAAATCAGAATAAGAAAAAAGTAATAGAGGAATAAATAGACATTTATGGTACTTAGCACTTTTTAACATAAGTGTGTTGATTGTTTTTATGATCAGTGCAAGTTGTAAAGATTTGTGTGTAATAAAAATATTGAAGCAGAATACAACAGTCACTAATATGCCATTATGTAAAAATGTGAGTATGTAACAGATGTGATTCTGCAATCTGTATTGGGGGTAGAAATGGGAGTTCAAAACCCAATGGAGTCAAATGTATGAAAGATGATTTATCAAGAGCTCTGTAATGTTTTGAACAATCAATAAAAAAAAGAAAAAAAATTGAAATTTTTAAAATGATTTAGTGTACTTGATTTTCTTTTTTATATTTGAAGAGTTTGAATCTGTATTTATGACAGAATATTAGAAAAGCCTAATGTGTTATGTGAATATTGTTATTAATTGTGCAAATGATATGTAGGATTTGGCGAAAAGTTTACTTTTATGAATTATACATTCCATGTTATCCAGAAGTCAAATCATACTGGATTGTTTTCATTGTGATAGACCATAGACATAAATATACTTATTAACATACTATAACGTGTTTTTAACTAATTTTTATTGTTATTATTATCAGGAATTGAACCTAGGGGGTGATTTACCACTGTATTACACCCCCAGCCCTTTTCACTTTTTTTTCATTTAATTTTGAGATAAGGTGTAGCTAAATTGCCAAGGGTCTTGTAAATTGCCCAGGCTGGCCTCAAACTTGTAATTCTCCTGCCTCAGCTTCCTTTAGAAAATAGAAATCCTTTCAAGGGAGGACAGAATGTTTAAAATAGAGATTTTAAAACATTGACTAATTCAGCAAATTGACTATATATTTGTAACACTTGACAGCAGCATAAATCAATGCCAAACCTCATACCTGGACTTCTTTGGTCATTTCTTCCTTCTCACCCTCTTTTCCTCCTTCTTTCTTCCCCTTCTTTATTTCCACTATCTAAATCTAAATCTATTACATATTTTTGATAAACATTCTTAGAAAAGTCCAGAAGCATGGAGATAATTGAAAATAAGCATTGCCTTATCAACATTCCCAGCATCAAGCAACACATCTTCAAAGACCAAACTGTTAAAGGCTTAAACACAAAGTTCATTTTTTTTCAAAGAATTTTGATCTTTTGCAGTCATCTGAATCATTGCCCAATTTCCTTGTTAATTTTGAAATTTTCATGTTTCACTTGGAGGATGGAAAGAACAAGTAGTTATATAGTAATATCCTAATTCCAAACTTTTTTAAAAAAAAGCAGTGCTGAATTAGTATTAAATACTACCACACTTAAAAGATAACTGATAAAAATTTCAATATTGAAGATCATAATTTAGAGTAATGGATTGAGAAAAACAGAGTTTTTTGTTGTTTCAAAGTGTTTTTTTCTTACCCATTATCTCTTTAAACTATGAGATTGACATTATCATCATTCTCTTTCACACAAGGAAACAGGATGAATAATAGTTGGTAGCTGGATTCAAAATAGTTGGTAGCTGAATTCAATCACATGGCTAATGACTGCTCAGGGACTTGAAAAAAAGCACTTCTGATTCCACACCATTTTTATTACACTAAATTTTCGGTATTAAAATGCAATACAAGGTGTTTGTTACTGTGACAGAAAGATCCCTTCTTTCGAATAAAAATATATAAGCCACATGATCACATGAGAAATGCACACTTGATGATAATGACAATAAAACATTTGGTTCTCCATCATATTCAGTAAAAGCTACAATTCCAAGTGCTAATGCCAAGTTTTTGAAAGTTTCTGAGTCAACAAAGAAATATTTCATCATTACCTGATCAAACCAGAGGCCTGAATTGAGAGCTATAGTTCATCAAGTACAGTGCGGGGTTCTTTGAAACCCTGAAGCATTACCAGCATGTCTCTGACTTAAAAATATATAGATTTAATTGGGGAGAAAAAATATGAACTGGAAGTGATAAATAATACTAACATGGCTGATGTAGAGTGAACGTGAAGTCAGTCATTTTGAAGATCATCAATATGGAGATGATAGTGAGATGCAGGATAAGAGAAGAAATGTGATTTTCAATGTTGACCCTGAAATGTTCAAACTCATCTGCAGAAGCAATTGGTAATAATGGCCATCTTCTAAGACTGAACCAAATCTCCTGCTTGGTCTCTGATATCTAATTTTATGTATGGAAAAAAGACACAACTTGGAAAGAAGATGAGCCTTTTCCTTCTTACAACTTATGAAGAGGCTACATGGCCAAGAGGAGGATAGTCATTTGCATGTTTTCATGAGCTAAAAATAAACAACTGGGTTTGTTTGGTTATCAAATCACAGAGGGGCAAAGATTTTATTTAGAGTAAAAGGGGTAAGAGTTTTCCTAAGACATGCTTCCTCTGCTTCTCAAACCCAAATGTTCTTGAAGATCCTGGAGATCCTGCTAAAAAATTCCCAACTTAAAAAAATTAGCTGTGGTGCAGGCTAAGACTCTCATTGAGAGTCCTTTGGGTACATACCAAGGAAAGAAAGAGAGCTGGGTCAAATGGTAATTCCATTCCAAGTTTTCTGAGGAATCTCCCATATTGCTTTCCATAGTGGTCATTCCAGTTTGCAGTCCCACTAGCAATTTTTCAGTGTACCTTTTCCCACATATCCTTGCTAACATTTGTTGTTATTTGTATTTTTGATCGCTGTCATTCTGACTGGAGTGACAGGGAATCTCAGCATAGTTTTAATTTGCATTTCTCTAATTACTAGAGATGTTGAACAATTTTTCATATATTTTTGACCATGTGTATTTTTTATTAAGAATCTGTAGGTTTATTAGGGAGTGTTCTTGTAACTAATACTTGTGTTTACAAGGAAAGGAAGTAGTTGAACTGTGATAATGGAAGTTTCAGCTGACTTGATAGCTGGAAAAACCCTTTAGAATCATCATGAATTGGAAAAGGGGGCTAGATCTTTACATATCATCTTAATCAGTGGTGGACTGTCTTGGGAAGGGAGCAAGGTTCAATTATCTATTGCCACATAGCAAACAACCTCAAACATGGCATAAAATAACAACTATCATTTATTTTTTCTACTGGTGAATTATAGTTGTACATAATTGTAGGATTTGTTGTCACATTTTGTACATGCATACAATATAACAATACAATTCATCCAATATTATTCCCCAATATTTCCCCTTTCTCCCCACCCCCAATCCTTTTCTTCTGTTTTCCCTTCAATTTTCATGAGACACAACCCACCTTTCTTTTCCTTTTTCTTCTCTAGTTTTCAGGTATGCCAAACTATGGAACCAGTCTAGGTGTCCATCAATGGATGAATGGATAAAGAAAATGTGGTATATATAAACAATGGAGTTTCATTTGGCCATAAAGAAAAAATGAAACCATTTGTATTTTTTCTTCTATGAAATGCTCGTTTAGGTTCTTCGCACATTTATTGATTGGGTTATTTGGTGTTAAGGTTTCTGATTTTTTTTATATCCTGGATTAATGCTCTATTTGAGGTGCATGAGGTAAAAATTTTCTCCAATTCTGTAGATGTCTTAACATTCTTGATTGTTTCCTTTTCTGTGAAACAGCGTTTTAGTTTGATACCATCCAGGTTACATTGATTCTTGATTTTACTTCTTGTACTCATTTAGGAGGCTCATTGAGGGAGTCAGTTCCTAAAACCAACATAATGGAGAGTTAGACCTATCTTTTCTTCTAGTAGATGTATGGTTTCTGGTCTAATTTATAGGTCTTTGATGCACTTTGAGTTGAGTTTTTTGCAGGGTAAAGATTGGGGTTAAATTTTATTCTGCTACATATGGATTTCCAATTTTCCCAGCATCATTTGTTAAAGAGGCTCTCTCTTTTCTTCAATGTATGTTTATGATATTTGCCAGAAAAAAATGGATGGATCTGGAGACTATTTTTCTAAGCAAAATAAGTAAATTCCTCAAAACCAAAGGTCTAATATTCTCTCTGATATGTAGATGCTAACACACAATAAGCAGGGGAGGGGATGAGTAGAATTTCAGTAGATTTGACAAAGGGAAATTAAGGGAACAGAGGGGGAAAGGAATGGAAAGACAGCAGAATGATTCTGAAATAATTTTCTATATACATATCGGAATATACCACAGTGAATTTATACATGGTGTACAACCACAAATCTTAGATCCTAATTAGAATAAGATGTTTGTATAAATAAGTCCAGTTATACTCTACTGTCATGTATAACTACAAAGAACAAAACAAAACTCTGCTGTTGCTGCTGGTCCACTTGCCAGACTTTAAGGAGAAAACCTCTAGGATAAAAGGAAGAGTCATCTGAGAAGTTTCAGGTGAGGAAGCAAGGTAGATTGGAATGAAAAGTGGATTCAGAAAGAGACACAGAAATAAAAGGTTTGTTGTAGGAACTGAAGTATCTACATGGAAGGAAGAATCTGAGATGGAATGGCTGAGAATCTGTGATGATAAGCTTCAGGGTGTCTATATCAAAAGCTGAAATAGTAAGATAGTTTTAAAATGTAATGCTGCAGTCTATTTCCATTTAAAGGACAATGGTTATTGTCCTTTAAACTTAACCACACAATAATCTATTGCTATTACTCTTATGAACCTATCTGGAATGATTTGTAACATGAAGCAGGACAGCCCATTTCAATTAAGAAAAGGGAAACTTCAATAGCTTATTTGGGCCTACTTTTGTTTCTAACTTAGGTCAAAATATTTGCTAGTAAGATAGTTTTAAAACTTAATGCGTCAGTCTCTTCACATTTAAAGGACCTGTGTCTTAATGCTGCAGTCTCTTCCCATTGTTACTGTAGCTCTTTCACTCCTTTTCTGCCTGGTGATAACACATTTATTAGGTAGAGTGTGAAACTTCAATATAACATTTTTTTAGTGAGTTTTTATTGTTCTTTGAACATATTCTATATCCACTTTATAGCTTGGACCTTTACTTAAGGCAGAATTTCATCTCTGCCACTTCCTAGGACTTGAACTTGATGGATGATGCATAAAATATGGGTCTTAATTTCTAGAAGCCAGAATTGATACCAATAACTCTATGTAAACATCTGCAATCTCAGGCACTACACTAAGGGTGATAATTATCATATTTATTTTTTATTACAAAATTGCATGGGAAATTCTATTATATGAATAGAATGATATTCAAAATATTCTATTATTATGGTCATTGGTATATGTATGAGGCATTTGAGCACAGAAAAGTTTGGAAAGTTATCCAAGGTCATAGAATTTTTGGCAGGTCTAGTAGTTATGATTTAATTGCTAAAATCCTGAATCCAGATCTCATGCACTAAATGCCTTTCTATACTTGGAATGAAAGAAAGAAGATTAAAAAAACAACATTAAGCAAGTAAACTAACAGAGTGGCATTGTGTAGGTTTGTCTTAAAACACTTGATTGCTAAAAAGGGCCAATAAGAAACTAGGGAAGATGTCATAAAGGAGGTCACTCAAAATGATAGCAGAATGATGATGCAGCATATAGAAAAGCAATTAAAACAACCACATAACATGAAAAGGAAAATCAAGGCAGTGTAGTGGCACACACCTGTAATTTCAGCCACTGGAGAGGTTGAGACAGGATAATCACAAGTTCTAGGCCAGCGTCAAAAACTTAGCAAGACCCTGTCACAAATTTTTAATAAAAGAATTAAAAATGGGGATGTGGTTTGTAGCTCAGTGGCAAAGTGCCAAATTCAACCTCCTATAATAATAAAAGGGAGGAAATTATTTACTGTTACCACTTGTGGAACCAGACAATATAAGTTACAAGAAAGTTTTTGCCCTATCAAATATTTTGATACAAATTTGGAACAAAAAAAGCCATTTCCCTTTTCTTAAATGAAACAGGCTGTCCTGGTTCATATTATAAATCTTTCCAGATAGGTTCATAAGAGTAATAGCAATAGATTGTTGTGTGGTTAAGTTTAAAGGACAATGACCATTTCTCCTGAAGTGGGAAATTATTCAAAAATGATAGAGTAAAGCCATAGAAGACTCTGATTCAGTTGATACCAAATCAAACTATAAGGGATGTTTTGGTATCAAGGTTTACCTGGACTTCCCCTGGCAGAAAAGCTGTTATTAAGATATATTAGCAGGCTGGGGATGTAGCTCAAGCGGTAGCGCACTTGCCTGGCATGCGGGTTCGACCCTTAGCACCACATACCAACAAAGATGTTGTGTCCGCCGAGAACTAAAAAATAAAATATTAAAAATTCTCTCTCTCTCTCTCTCTCTCTCTCTCTCTCTCTCTCTCTCTCTCTCTCTCTCTCTCTCTCCTCTCTCACTCTTTCTTAAAAAAAAAAAGATATATTAGCTTGGTTGTACAAGAAGGAGTTCTACTGGTTCTGGGGGAATCACGACTCACAGTAATTCAGTCCTCCTGGGATCTTGGCAGAAATCAAGCAATACTTTGCAACAGCTGTGAAATATGCATGGGACACCTCTACAAATTGTCAGTGATGAATGACCATTGGGACCATTGGGCTTTCATTTAGTTGAAAGGGCTTTAACCAACATAGGACACCTGTGAGTATGGCAAGGTATTTTGGGGATAGCAATGACTATTTTTGATTCTTTAGTCCTAGAACATCAAGTTATATTTATCAATCGGAATAACTGAAACAAGATGACTCTGGCATCTCAAAACGTTATTGAATTTGGGGGATTGTTTTTTTATTTTATTTTTTAAATCTCAAAGCCAAAGTCTTCACTTTGTTTTGAGTCCAAGGAAGCTACTATAATATTTAGCTTGATACTGATGTTTAATGTAAAGGTTGAAATAAATGAGTCCATGTTAACTTTGCTAACTTGCCAAGTGCTACTACCTTCTCCAGATGAGTTGGATTGCGTGGAGGAGTAATTTGTGGAGGAAAGGGACACTAGGGATTGTGGTTTGCTTTTAAACTGCATGGCTGGGCATCCAAGGCTAGAGTTCAACTCATTGTTATTCATATCCTTCTGGCTAGTGGTATGTTCATTAATTCCATTGGAAATCAAAAAGGGTATGCATGTCCTTATTTGTTAAGTGACTTGATTACTCAATGGCAGCATTACCTATTTTTCAATTTGGGGGATGACTGAGAAAGCATTTGTAGTAACTATAAGATAATAGGTACTGAATACACATTCAGAACATACTTATAAATTTATTTGATTTATTCATGTCATTGCCTTCTTTCCTAATGTTTATACCTACGTGCATTAAATTTTCAAGCTGGTAGAAACTTCTCAATATCTCCTGCCTTCTCTTTTGGTTTCAATAAACTGGTTCATTATTTCAACAAATACATCCAAATAACGTTTAGGCCTCTACTTATAAATGCCCATATTTTAGATTTTATCACTCAATCAACAAATGTATATTTAGCTTCTACTTTGAGGTCTAGAATTTTCTAGACATTCTGAGGAACAAAATATATAAAGGGTATAGTCAAGATGTGTAAATAATCTCAGTCCTGAGAGGAAGTAAGGCTTTCACATATGCTGTAAATCAGCATTTTCCAAAGTGTGTACTGTGAAACAGTGATGGGTTTTGCAAGATATTCTTGAACAAAAAAGTTGAGGAATGCCAGGTTAACCATTCTTTTTGAATTATAGGACCTCAATGACATTTAATATCTTGTAACTTCTATAAAAATCCACTGGCAATGGGGAAATTATATTATACAGTGACCAGGAAACACTTATTTTACTAGAATGTGCCTGTTTTCATTTATCAGAACTCTAGTATTCCAGAAAACTCATTTTGGGAAATGATGTAAGGGCTGGGAATCAAAAACGCTAGTGCATTTATGATTTTTCTGCCACCAAACCACTATGGGGCATTAACTATATTGCTTAAATTTTCTGTGCCTCTGTTTTTTCAAATTTTAAATAGAGGAAGTAAGACCAAGTTCCACTATCCTCTGAGTACTGCAGAGGAGAGGAGGTAGTGGAGGTAGAAAGATGAATGTTAAAGTAATTTTGAAAAGTTAAATTTGTATATAATTGCATGACCTTGCATGTGAACTGGAAGAAAATAAAAGAGGATTTATAGAACTAGTTTAATGAGTGATTTCTGCTGAAGGATTTCCTGTGATGATCATGAAAACAATGCCTTTTCATAAAACATAAAAAAAAGAATAGCTAAGAATTGTCAGGAAAGAATTATAATGCTTGTACATTTATCAATGTCTGCATAAAAACCATTCTGGTTTCTAAACTATTCTTTGGCAACTTGATAGAAAACATTCAGAAGCATATGTACAAGAATCCCCAAATAGTTTCACATAAATTATGGTGAATTTATATAGAACAACAGCTAAATATTAAATTTTGCCAAAAATGCTTTTGTCAGCCACCCATCAGACCAAAAATGCTTTGTCAGCATATCAGACCAACTTCCTGAGCCATGTGAGCCCCATAGACTCTATGGTTCATTCTATATTTTATGAAAATTATAATCTCCAAACTAAATATATGGTAAAGGTTTCTTCCATTTTTTGTATGACTTCCTTCACCATATCAATATTCACTATTAAGAGAATTGGGGAATAAAATGTGAAAGATGTGACCTACTTTTTTTCTAATTCTATGTGTTTGTGGAAAGTAAAATATAATCACTGCAGTCATGTAGTCATAAATATAACATTATCCCTATAATAAAACTTGCCTTAAATTATAATCTGTTTCACATTTTAAGTATTTTAAGGATAGTCTCTCTTGTCATCACTTGGTATAACATTTTTGAAAAGCAATTTGATCTGTGTAATTAGAAGCCAAAAAACTTTGGTTTTTTGTGAACCATGTTTCTGTGTTGTGTATGTGCGTATACTGAAAATTTATGCTCTACATAAGAGCAAAGGATAACTACTTAAATATATTTATTATAGTACTAGTTACATTATCAAAACTTGGAAAACAATGGAATTCCCAAGGATAGAGTGTATTTTTGCTTGTTGTTTTTTGTTTTTCTTGGGGTACCAGAGATTAAATTCAGGGGCACTTGACCACTGAGCCACATCCCCAGTCCTATTTTGTATTTTATTTAGAGACAGGGTCTCACTGAGTTTCTTAGCTCCCCACTGTTGCTGAGGCTGGCTTTGAATTCATGATCCTCCTGCCTCTGCCTCTCCTGCCTCAGCATTCCCAGCTGCTGAGATTACAGGCATGTGCCACCGGCCCAGCAGATAGAGTATTTTATGTGATGCAGTTTTATTCAGTTTGGTCAACAATAAAAAGACATTAAAAATGATAGTCATACAAATTATTATAATACTCAAAACTATGCCGGTATCTATGATGATGTGTCTTTCCAGAATCAAACTGGCACTTACCCGTATTCACAGTTATGATATTATTTATATAGAGAGAATAAGGTGAAAACTGAAGATAGTTACTTGATTTAAGGTAAGAGTTACAGGTAACTTTTTCCTTCCTTCCTTCCCTCCTTCCTTCCTTCCTTCCTTCCTTCCTTCCTTCCTTCCTTCCTTCCTTCCTTCTTTCCTTCCTTCTCTTTTTGTTACTCCCTCTGGTATTATTAAATACTATTTATAGAATAAATCATATTTAATAAAAATTAGGATAAGTGAAGCTATGATATTTTTCATCTTTGAAATGTCTTTATCAAGAAGTTTCTATTATGTTTATAAGTAAAATGGAAAATTGATTAACAAAATAATACCATACCTTAAAAAACCTTTCACATGAAATACTATTAGAGATATGTGGTGGCACATGCCTATAATCCCTGTGACTCTGGAAGCTAAGACAGAAGGAAAACAAGTTCAAGGCCAGGCTTGACAACTTAGCAAAACCTGTCTTAATGTAAACTGTTTGTGATGTTTTTCATGGTATAGTGCCCCTGGGTTTAATCCCAGTACAAAAAAAGAAAGAAGAAAAGACAAGAAAACAAAAATGACAAAATTCTAAAAAATAAGATAAATATGCAAATATTTTTATTTTAATTAGTCATATAATTGTTTTCAGTTTTCATACCAGGATCTCTAGGATCTTTGGATTAACAAAAGGAAGACATCCAAAAACTCTCCACACTATGGAGCAGCAATCAATGAGACAAATTGTTCCCAAATTCACTGCTCCAAAGAGTACATAATATCAAATTAAATTGAATAATACAATAGATCCAATTAACAAAAAGGAGTTTACAGAATAATTATATTTAAGATTGATACATATTTTCCAGGCCAACCAAAATGTTTTCAGTCTAAGAACTATTGGAAAAAATATTTTGAAGGCCAAATTTCAAACATCTGTTAACATGCTGTGTATCAAAATTTTCTAATTGTATGTGGTTATTTTATATTTTATTACAAATTCCCAATTTAAAACCAGGAATGGCATAAAATATTTACTTGGAGAGAAAGCAAAGTCCTGGGTTCTAAACCCAGTCTGGCACAGCCTATCTCATTGCCCATGGCTCACATCACATATCTCTCTGCAACTTGTATTCTGTGACCAAGAATTCAAACAGAATACAATCTCCTTTTAGGCATTTGGATTTCCAGTATTCACTAAGAGAACTTAAAAAATGAAAACTTTATTTGTGTTGGTTCTTCTCATGGATGAAGCAGATGATTATATACTTAGTTCATAGAAAGGACCAAAAATTATCTTTTTAAAAATAGTTTTAGAACTTCACAGAATTGTGGCATGTTATTTTCTGAGAGAAATCAACTAAATTGGATTAGATATATGGTTGCTGGTTATGTAATTTATTCTTTTATCTTTTCTTTCAGGATTTTAGGGCCCTGAAGTCCCCAATATAAATATAGAATATCAGTAGAAAAATTATAGTGGTATTTGGGGAAATGGAATTTAATAAGAAATGTGATTAAATAGAAATGGATGCAATAGGACAACACAAATATCTCCAAATGTTGCATTTGCTAACCTTTTTCCAGTCTTCAAGGAAAGTAAAAACAGAAGTCTGATGGTTTTGAGGGAAAGTCTCTGAGCAAAAAAAGTGAATTAGAAATTTTGTAAACATTAAAGTCTTTCAAGGGCCTACAAAGGCAGAGAGATACACTGAATTAGGTAAATTACCTCCAAAATAGAATCACATTATTTTGTCCCTGACTAAAGTTTCCCCAAATATATTTTTCTTCCCAATTGCATGAAATTGTGTTGTAGAGACATTACGACAACTTGCTTTTTTTCAACTTGGCTTCCTGATAAAGCAAACATCCCATTTCACCTTAAATGACTGTAATAGTAAATGCTTCATTGGCTTTGAAGAATAGTCTGGTGTTTATGAAAATTTAGCAATTATTCCCTAGCTGAAAGGGGTCTTATTGTTTTCTTTTTCTAATTCTCTATAGATAAAATTCTCTAGGACCCCAATAGAAATGATAACTTGCTATAAAATTTTATTTCTCCAATATCCTCACATAAAAGATTTAGCTGGGCACAAAAGAATCAAAGAACTCATTAAATTTCTAAGGTTTCTCCCTTTATGCTTCAAATTCCTGTTTATTATATAACTCCAATTTTAAATTCATCTAAAAACCAAACCAGAAAGTCAACTGAAAACTCTAGTTCTGTTCCATAAAACACGTAAATGCCTTTAATTGCTCCAGCACTGCTATTAACTTGTATTGGAAAAAAAATTAGTAGGGTGAAATCTCATTACTCATCAATTCTTCTGTTTAAACAGATGCATAGAAGTCAATTTGGATGGCTTATAGCTTATTGGTTTCCTTTCTGGTTGGCTTAAATAATTCAGGAAGAATTTTTCTTTCTAAATAACGTTATGTGAAAATTCTAAAATTTACCAAATAGTTATGTTGTTTTTCTAAGTTTCCAACTCCATGTATAACAGTTCAGTTAATAATTTGCACAGAAGAAAATAAACAGCAAGAGATTATTACAGTTATGAAACATATACAGTTGTTTAAAGGGTTAAATTTTATAGAAAACTATTCATATCAAATTCGCATTACAAAAAGCAGATTTTTAAATTCATATTATACAATAATTCTATTTTTGTGCAAATAGATATTTATACAAAGTATGTAAGTGATAACATCATGAGTGGTTTTGTTATTATTTTTTGGTTCTGAATTCTAAAACTTATGCATTTATGAATTAAAGTATTCACTTTTAGTTATCTATAAAAAGTATTTATAAAGCAACTAAGTTCATTACAATAATTGTGAATTTTTATAGCTACTTTATGTTTCTACTAGATAGTATAGTCTTGAAAAAGTTGCAAAAACAGGTTAAGGACAGAAAAGTAAAATTTTTACATATGAATCAAAGGGTATTTTTTTTTACTTTTGTAACTTCCAAAAATGCTTGCAGTTTTTTCAAACATAAATTTTGCATTTCAATTCTAATGAAAATTATTACTTAAAAAAATCTTACAGTAATAACTTATAGAAACATTGTAAGCTAAGTATCATATATTTAACATCAAAATAGATTTTGATCAGATTCACCTGTTGTTAACATTTTCCACATTTGCTTTATCACTTGCTCTCTGGTCTCTTTCTCTTCTCCTCTGAACTATGTTAGCAGAAATTACCTACATGCTGTCCCTTTACTTGCATACAATGTATATTTCACAAAGATATCCCACATATTCACAGAACATCTATCAACTTTGAGAAATTTCACTTTCACATAGTACTTTATAGTCTGAATCTCAATTTTTTCATTTGTGTTAAAAGTCATCTTTATATATACTGAACTGTTCATTTATGCATTAGGATGATGCCTTTAGTCCTTCAGGAATGTTAAAATAAAAACAATCATATGAAACTTTCTGTGATAAACATAGTGAAGATGTGGAAGATGTCATCCACGATATTCCAAATATTCCAAGGTGTTGCCTTTGCAAAGGGCCATAGCAAAACTTTGATTGAATCTTTTCACCAAAAGTAGTTGCATGTTTTCTGAATATTCATGCACACAGAGAACATGTTTTGATGCTTATTTTGGCTACGAAGAAATTTAAAGCCAGAATTAGCTCAAAAATCTGGCAGGAATGTATGGTGCTTTGTTTTGCTTTGTGCTATCAATAGGAGACAGACAGATGTAAGTGGTGGGGACACAAAGTTAATGGAATAATTCTATAAAATGGGCCCACTGCGTTGACACCCCCCCATACTTTCTTTTCTCAGAAGTAATTTACTTACAGCCCTGCCTGCCTTAAGTGGACAGGATAAGTCACATTCCTCAGTAAAATACCTGTTACCTAAATAATGTTGATAAGAGAAACACAAGTTACCCTGATGGAGGAAATTTTGTGATCCTTTTCATAGACTAGATCCCAAAACTCAAAAGAGAGATAAGGATAATTCCTCTTAGCCATAAAATTTGTAAGAATTTGTGGTTAAGAACTCAATTAGAACTGGTCAGCATAGGTCAAAGTGACCTAGAGTTGTCATGGTAGTGGGGACTTGAACGTCTGATGTCATCTTGCTGTCAGTCAAAAGTCAAAAGATGGATCTGTGTGGGGACTCTCTGGAAATTTCTCTGGGAGCCCTAATAAACGTGGAGTACACCAGAGACTTGCTGTACCTTTCCTCTCTGAGAGGGCACATTTTCTCTATATATAGTGTCCTTGAAGGATATAATAAATAACATTCCCTAAGACAGCCCCCAGGAAGAAAGGAGGACACAGTGGCCAGGAAGGAGCAGAGTGGTGAAGAAGACACAGGTTCATCCCTTCCCAGTGGCAATGGATCCTGAAAGGAGTAGGTGGGTACTAAGCACTGGGCCCTGAACTTTTACCCTTTACCATTTCCAGTGAGTTCTGGAAGGGAAAAAAAAAAAAGCAAAAAAAGTGAAGCTCTGGGTAACAGTGGATCCAGGGGGAAGAAGATAAGCAATGAGTATCAATTTCTGGGCTTTTATCCTTTCCTAGTAACATTGAGTCCTAGAGAGGAAGGCAAACAAATGAGCTCTCCATTTTGAATGTTTATCCCAGTAACAGTGAGTTTTGAGCTTTTACAACCATTTCCTTGGGTTAGAATGAGTTTTGAGCTTTTATAGCTGTTTTACTGAGTTAGATTTTTAACCTCCACAACTAGTTTCCTGGAGGCCAAGACTACTTCTCCTTCATCTTATGATTAATTCACACTAAACATTCTGCTAGGATCAACTCTCATTAAGACCCCTCTTGTAACCAGTTGTGCCATGTTCTCCCCTGACAATGTGCCATATGCCATTCTGCTGACACTTAGTAAAGACAGCTGTTGATTCATTTGAGGCTGCTCCTGTCTCAGTTATTTGTGCATACAGTTCCCTTTTCCTTTTCCTATCCTTTCAATAAACTCATTGCCTGTTACTCTGAGTGACATATCTGAAATCATTCTAACTTGATCAAAAGAATTATGGTTTGAGGGGAGGTGGGGACCTTCAGGCTGCCTCAGTTTCCTAGAAGGCCCCAGTTCTGTGATACTATCACCATATTTGTAATTTATTCTTACTTTCCATTTGTTCACATTTCCTCATCTATGTCCTTTGTCCTTTACTGCTAACTGTAAAACCACTTTAATTCCTTGTAAAACAACTCTTGGACATAAACAAGTAAATGGGCTAAATACACACGCATACATAACTGGGTGAGGAATATGTCATTTATTTAATATTGTAATTGGACTTAGGACAAATACATGTCCTAAATCTGTGAGGCAGCATGTTACCATATGCTTCTTCCTCCTTCAGCTGCTTATATTTCCAACAGAGAATCAGGTGCTGTTATGATATTTCAGTAGGTTATCTTGGTGATCCTCTTACTAGTCTCAGGATTCCCATCAACTAATTGAGAACTAATGCCAACTAATGGCAACTTTAAGAATGTGCATAGAGGTGACAGTTGTGTACACATATCAAACCCATCTACAATGATAGTACACAGTTTTAGAAAATTGGTGTTTCTAAATTTAATTCACATTCTAGGCCCAGCCTAGTGAGTGGCCTCATTTCATACACTAAGCCCTTCTATTCTGCAAGAATTAGAAACCTTTTGGGTTTTCATAACAATAGCTTTTGTTCTCCTTTTCCATTTTGAAAACCTGTTTGGCTAAACCTCTAAATGAAGCTGATTAAATCCAGAAGGCTTTGGCAGTGAAAAATTAGATTTTGCTAAATCATATTTTAATATATGTTATTTAGAAAATATTTTCTTGAGACTTCTTTTCTAAACAATCTTACTACAGGTCAGGGTGCTGTTTTGTGCGAAGGGAATTCCATGCTGATTGCCATAAAGTTGTCTCTATGGCAAAAGTAGGGGAATTTGAATAGTTCTATTGATTCCTCACTTTGGGAATAGATTTGACAGTTGAGAAAATATTGCCACACCACATGCATGACTTTGCCCGGTTTTCACAGCAACCCAGTGAGATAATCACAACATGAATGGTGCCTATTTTATAGATGAGGAAATTGTGATACAGAGAGTTTAAAGTGGTCGATGATCAGGTATTTTCTGCCTGTATAGTATTCAGTTTTTTTTTTACGAACCCTCAACCAAACTCATAATTTACCCATTTCACTGATGGCATCCTCGTCTTCCAGGAAAACAAAACTAAACAAAACTTGGATTAATCTTCAACTCTTCCTGTTGTGGCATTTTCTGCACTTGGTGAAAGCCAAGCCCTGCTGTCTCTGCCTCCTAAAATTTCCTGCCATCTGTTGCTTGCTTCTGCCACCTCATTATCCTGACAGTAATTGCCTTGTTACTGTGGATCCAAATTACAGTGAGCATTTCTACTGGTCACTTGACTACCAGTTTCTCTTCGATTTGCAATACAAATTCACTACCAGTGTGGTTTCTCTGCTGTACCACAACAATCATGACCTTTCCTGCTATAGGATCAGCCATGGATTTCTACTATAATTAAAAAGTTCAGATGCCTGAAACTGCCATAAAGAGTTCTCAACTGTTTTTAATCCAATTTTATAATGTTATTTTCTGCTTTCACTTATATTCCCAGCCTATAATAGCCAGTACAACTGCCACATTTTACATGCTATTCTCCAAAAGCATTATGCATTATTTATTTATTTATTTATTATTATTTTTTTTTAATATTTATTTTTTGTTAGTTCTCGGCGGACACAACATCTTTGTTGGTATGTGGTGCTGAGGATGGAACCCGGGCCGCACGCATGCCAGGCGAGCGTGCTACCACTTGAGCCACATCCCCAGCCCCAGCATTATGCATTATTTAGCAGCTGGGTCTCTGATCAAGTTCCTCATGCCATTCTCAAACCCCACGCTTAAAAATTTAGTTCAAATATTCCCCCTAAGAAGCATATAAATGCCTATATTTCTCCAGCTGGAATTCATCTCCTTCTCCCACATTCTCCCATGACTCTTGATTCAACTTCTATTTTAGCACTCCCTGCAATTCAGTCTTTTAATCTTTTCTATGTGTCTGCCATCCACTCTAGACTACAAATTATGTAAGGAAAAAAAATTTTATTTCATATAAAGATATGAAATAAAGATATGACTTCCTCATCTATGTCAATGCTGTGCATTAGTAGATACACAATGAATGTTTGCCAAACTAGTTCACTTGAGAGCCTTAACACTTTGTTTTCAATTATTGCCTCTATTTTCATTAAAATGAGATTGTCACTTAAAAGGAGTGCAATATATCGACCAAGTATACCTGATTTTCTCTAACTGTGGTCAAGTTTTCAAAACAAAAGAAGGCAGAATAACATTCTGAGAGATTTTTAAAGAGGAAATGGGCAACTTAGAAGTGAGAAGTGTTAGTGCCAGTAGCATTTTAAGGTAGCTCAATGAGAAGATGGACCAGAGTGCTCTGTTAGTATATAGGGAAAACATTATGGACAGAAGGATAGAAGAGAAGGAAAGAAAGAAGCTCACATTTTTTAAAAGTGCTAATCCTATAACAGAGACTGCAGCATAGGTTTATTCTAAGTCCTTTATCAGCCAGAAAAAGTGTTTCTATGCTATTGATTTACTTATTTAACACAAGGGAAATTGAGATGAAGAGGTTTGCACATTCAAATCCAGGTATATCTAATTCTAAAGGATATTGTGTTCTGTGCTATGTAGAATTGGATAAGATGGATGCTTGGGAGAGGTGCTCAAGGACAAAAAGAGTAGATGGTAGAGAGGAAAACTGGGCACCAATGGAAGTTTAGGTTTTATTCTGATTTATCTCCTCCTCCTCCCTCCTCCTCCTCCCTCCTCCTCCTCTTTCTCCTCCCCTTCTTCCTCCTCTTCATCTTCCTCCTCCTCCTCCTTCTTCTCCTTCTCTTCTTCCTTCTCTTCTTCTCAATAAGACATAAAAGTACATTGCGACAAGAAGAAATAGACCTCAAATCAGATTTTAAACACATATCCATTTAAGCCTCTGCTGTTTTCTTCATAAAAAGCCTTCCCATTTCCACTTGCACAATCTGCAGCTTGTCCTGGATACAGAGAAAAGAAGAGAAGTGGGCAAGGTGAAAGGCAAGACTTTTTTTATAAAATATCTTTCTTTTATGGAACGGACTATGCTGTGAAAGTTAGTCTTGTATCTTTTAGATAATAAATCTGAGTGGGGCATGCTATCTTGGCAAAAACCAGTAGCAATGTGCAAAGTGTTTATTGCCAAAAGCAATAGCATCATGACAGCAGATAATTATGAACAGGGCTAGTGAGCAGTACTGGGAGGAGATGGTTCAGAGGAGAAGGGAGTGAGGCCCCTGAGGGCTGAAACCAATCAGATTTTCAATCCCTGGCCTCTGTGCTGCCTTTAAGCTCAATCACTTTCTCTAAATAACAAAGGGGTTTTTTTTGTTTTTTTTTTTTCCTGGAGAGATGAAATCCCATGAGAGTCATCTGAAACCAGGGATGAAGTAATGATTGAGGGTAAAGATGATTTTTTTTTTAAAAAAAAATAGTGAACCCAAAGCATCTTCCCACCCCATGACCTGTAAAAACTGTTGGAATTCCAGGGCAGGTTTCTGAGGATTCTTATTATTTAGGATTTTTCATCCAATTTCTCTTGTGATTTCCACTGGACACATTTTATTAGGTGCAATAGCTGGATGCTGCTGTCTCTTTCTCTTGATCTGGAGTCAACTTATGAATGAGGGCAATTCAACCCCTGCAGCATGGTTAGGAGAAAATAAGTCTAATGAATTCAGGGTATGAGGGAAACATCTGCCCTGGGTCTCTTTTAGTGGAAGAGGAAAGAAAAGAGGCAGCCAGGCTGCTACCTGGCTGTCCTCTGCAGGCAGGGTGTCCTCTGGACTTGGGTTTCCTGCTGGAGTGAAACAGGCTCCTTGTTATGTAAAACCCTGCTGGCTCTGTAGGAAAAGCCACCGTCTGGAGGCCACACCCAAGCCATGCTCTAGGAGCCTTTGCCTTGGTGTCTGTATGCTTACTTGGTTCAATTCGACAAACCACTCCTGTTTATAAGACTTCTTTTTATCTGAACCTCTGCCCTTCTGGGAACACAATTCTTCTATATGAAGCAGAAGTACTACCCAATCTAGCCTCATCAGGGATTTCAGTGTTTCTGCAAGTGAACTGTACAAATGAATTATGCTTTACCACTTGATTCGTGCAAAAAGTTTTATTCAAGGAAGATCAAGATTGAAATACCTGAAAAATATTACCTGCTTTCTTCTTAGAATATTCTGAATCTAACTCAACACTTTCCTTTTTAACCTGAGGTCAGAATTGAGAAGCATCAATTTATTATTAGAGTACATGACGTAAAGATTTCCTAAGGCCAAAGTGAGAGGTAAAATACTTATTAAGGGCATGTAACAGGAACTAATCAATACAAATGGATTAAGGCCATGAATAACGCATTGGTCTAATTATTGAATCGTCCTTGATGATGACTTGTCCTTGAGTTTACTGTCCTCAAACTTAATGCCCCATGGGTGACTGATATTTATCAAATGTGTATTTTACATATATCATCTAATTTAATTCATAAATGGTATTATGATGTAGATCAAATTATTTTCATTTTATAGAAAAATAAAAGTATAGCGAGGCCAAGAAAACTGCTTAGGGTCACACCACAAGTGAGTGGCAAGGCAAAAATCCAGACACACCTCACCTGCCCCAAGTCAGTGTTACCTACAACACTGCTTAAATTATTACCCTTGCTTTAAATTGTCTGCTACAAGGACACCACACAACTCAATGTATTAAATTTGTAGTTTTATTTGAATACCACACAGTTCTCTCTCCTACATTATTCTAATAAGTAAGACTTTATTGAATGCCTACAATGTACAGAAAAATCAAATAGCTCTTTCAGAAAACAAACTGCTAATACTCTACCATGTTCTATATTCAACTGACTCATGTAAGTTTTAGCAAAACTTATTTGGCCAAATATGAGTGAGGGAAGAGAGATTTCTCCTAAATATAGGAGTGCTTATATGAGAGAGGTTTTTTCCTACAAGGCAAAATAGCAAATCTTTGATCTCAACAGAGAGCAATTTGGTTTCATTTCCAATTTCATGTTTGGCAAATGAGATAATTGGAAGTGTAATTCTGGATTTAAAAAAAAGGTTATTTTAAAAAGTTCTCCTTTGTTCCTGCCCACCTGCCTGATTCCCCTCTTCAACCTATAACACAGCTAAGGTAAAGGTGGTGAGCAATTCCTATCTCTCAGTACCAGTGGAGGTGGGCAGAAGTCTCTCTTGATCTCACTTTATTCCACCTGTGTTTATTGAATGCCTACTATGTGTGGAGAGCTATGCCAGGGGATGTTCTTTCCAGGGCTCACTGTGCTGCCTAACCACTCACCCACTGGAAGCCTTTTTGCACTTTCGTATTTTGTAGGCTTGACTTCTTCAGTCCTTTCCCCAGTTATAGCCAAGAGCAACATGAAGTCTTTGAAGCAGGGTTTACAACCTTGTTTTCCTATTACTAATATAGCATGCTGTTCTCATCAGCAGCCTGATTTGGCTATTGACATGGTGACAGGCTGGAATGTTTTCTCAGAGATCCAATGGCAAAAGGAAGCAAAAACAACAAAAAAGGACAAGGAGTTCAGAACAAGGCGAATCCTTCCATAAAAGTCTACAAAAAGAAATTGAATTCCACCAGTGCTCTAAGAACCAAGTATTTGGCACAATAGAGCAAGCCTGGATATTTTCTGAAAATAAAATGAGGAAACCTGTGAAGAATACAAGGTGACTCTCTCTCCTCCTCCTGGCTCTTCCATGACACCTTTCATGTAGACACAGACTCCTCAGTACCTCACGTGGAACCTTTATGATACTATAATTCCTAATCCCTTCAGAATCAGCTAAATAATCCCCCTTTTCCAAAAAAGGTTTTGGGTCAACTCTGCCTCAGTAAAACGGGCCAGTCCTTCTTTTGTGTTCTTACTCTAACTTTCATTATACTGAATTTCAGTGTTGAGTCATTATGAGACTACACATTTGATTGCCTGGGATTAAAGGTTGACTTCTACACTTAGTTGTCTGACTTTCAGCAAATTGCACAACATGTCTAAGCCTCAGTTTCTTTATTGATTGAATAATAATAATCTAAAAAATGAGGATCAAATGAAATAACAGGTTAAATTAAATGTCACAATTTAATTACACATAAGTCTCTAAATATCTTACTCCTTACCATAATTGCATGCCTATTTTTCCTATTAAACAGTGAATCCTTTAAGTGTGAAATTTATGTCACATATATTTGAACTTAGTTTCTCATTGTGTTCTTAATTAATGGATAGAAGCTTCATGAAGTAGTATAATATATTAGCTAGTATAACACTAACTGATAAAAATAAAAATACAAAAAGCAATACAAGTTATTTTTTTGTTTCTGTAAAATTCTAATTTGAATAATTGTGCATATTTTTGAGGTACAGAGTGATAATTCAATTCCTATACACAGTGTGTAATGATCAAATCAAGGTAATTAACATTTTCCTCTTCTTTATCATTTGTCATTTGTGTTATAACATTTTATTTTTAATTTTTTTTTTTTTGGTAGTGAGGATTGAACATGGAGGTGTTCTACCAATGAATTCCCAATCCTTTTTATATCTTATTTTGAAACAGAGTCTTGCTTGTTAAGTTGCTAAGGCTCTTGCTAGTCTGGAACTTGAGATACTACTACATCATCTTACTGAGTTGCTGGGCTTATAGGCATGCACCACCGTACCTGGCTTGTAACTATATTTTCATACCCATTATCTAACCTCCTTTTATTCTCTTTCATCTTCCTGTCTTCTTGTGACTGACTCTTTTACTCTCTATGAAATCAACTTTTTTTTTCACATATGAGAAAGAGCATGTCTTTCCGAGCCTGTCTTATTTCACTTGTCATAATGCTTCCTAGTTCCATTTATGCTGCCATATATGATGGAAGTCAGTTCTTGTTCATGCCTGAATAATACTCTGGTGAATATATGCACCACATTTCTTAAGTTACTTTTATATTCTGGATATTAACTTCTTGTTAGATGATTAGTTTGCAAATATTTTCTCTCATTTTGTAGACTAGTATTTTTAACTCTGCTGATTATTTCCTTTGCTATGAAGAAGCTTCTTCATTTGACATAATCTTGTTTGTACATTTTTGCTTTTCTTGCTTAAAATTTGGGGTCTTATCCAGAAATCATTGCTTGCACAGATGCCTTGAAGTGTTTCCCCTGTTGTTCTTCTTGTAGTATCATGTTTTACATTTTGGTCTTTGATCAATTTTAAATTTATTTTCATATATGGTGAGAGATATGAGTCTAGTTTTCTCTTTTACAAATGGGTGTCCTGTTTCATGGCTCCATTTATTAAAGCGAGTGTTCATTATCCAATTTCCACCTTTGTCAAAGATCATTTGGCCGTGGGCATATGGATTCATTCCTGGGTTCTCTTTTATTTTTCATTGGTCTATGTGTCTGTTTTTCTGCCAGTATCATGTTATTTTGGTTATTTTAATTTTATAGTATGTTCTGAGATCAGATATTGTAATACCTACAGCTTTGTTCATTTTGCTGAAGATTCCTTTAACTATTTGGGGTATTTTGTGGTTCCATCTAAATTTTAGGTTTGTTTTTTCTATCTTTGTGGAGACTGCAATTGGAATATTATGTGTATCACATTGAATCTGTAGATTGCTTGGAGTATTAAGGATATTTTAACAATAATTCTTCCAATTCATTAACATGGGATATCTTTCTATTTTTTGTATCCTCTTTGAATTTTCATAAGAATTTTGAAATTTTTATTTTAAAGATATTTTCTCCCTTAGCCAACCATGTTTATTGACCATCCTGTACCTCTCCAAAAGTGTGACAGAGGAACCAAGGATCCTTCAAATTTATGGCTTCCAAGGTCATCATACTTTATTTATCTAGATGATAAAGGGTAAGACAATGGAGAAGGTCCACTTAACTCTCAAACACCTTGGCTCTGTAAGAACATACCTCAGTTCTTCTGAGATTCCACTGCAAATCCTCACCATTTCTACACAACTTTATGCCATAGGATAAGTAGAGAATCAGCTATTATAGATAGGGCTTGAAGGATATTCAGGAATCTGATGGGTAGAAGATGATCAGAAGGATATTCAAAGGAAAATAAAGGAGATCAGTCACAGAAAGGGAAAGGTAAGAATTACAGAATCAACACATTTCAGGTTTAAATAGGAACACAAGGTTCATGGCCAGGAGTTTAGAGATAGAGTGGAGTGAGAGCTCAGTTTGTAAACTTCATGTGACTCTTCAATTGGTGTCACACTCAGCCAAAGGCTCTGTACTTCTAAAGCCTGGCTTCCCTTGCTGCCTCACATTCCAGGGCAAAACTGGTAAGTCTGAAAATAACTGAGGCCATTAGGTAACTACTTATGGTATGAATCTCAGGAGATAATTGGCAGATAGGAATAAATATTTGCTGCTTATCTAAAATTCAGATTTAACAAGGTGAACTATATATCATCTGAAAACTTCAATTTTAAGAATAAAATGAGGAATCTAAATCATATTTCTTTTTGCTGTAATTATAATTCTTTATGATTTGAATAGATATTTTTGGAATTTCCCCTTCCAAGTCATTTCTCTTGTTTCTAGTTTTTCACACACAAAATCAAACTCACCAAGTTATTTTGGTGGTATAATTCCTTCTGACTTTCCTTTTTTAAATATTTTATTTGTTCTTTTTAGATGTGCATGACAGTAGAATATATTTTGACATATTATACATACATGGAGTATAACTTAATTAGGATCCCATTCTTGTGGTTGTGACATGCAGTTTCACTGTAGTTTTTTATATGTGAACAAAGAAAAATTATGTCTTATCAGTCCTTTTAATAGCTAGTTCTTATGACTAGTTATCAATGTTCTTTAGTTGCTAAAGCCCATTAACTAGATCAACTTGTTATTAGTGCCAAACTTAATTATCCTAAGAAAGTTTTCCTTTGCTCCTAGACCAGGGTGGATCACCAATACAAGGCAGTTATCTTATAAACACATAGAGATAGTAAAACAATGTTAGTACAGTAAAAGTAATACTAGTGTAGTAGTAGCAATAACATCCTTATGGGTCACTTTAGGAGAACCACTTTTACATTTTTAATGCAAATTATTCCATATAATCTCAAAAAAATTAACTTTGTAACAGAGAGGTTAACTAACTTGCCTATGTCTGACTAGCTGGTAATATGAAAAGCCAGAGCTACTGGGTTAAGGATTAATGTGTCATCATAGTAGTTAGCTGCATTAATACAAATTATATTCCCAATGGAATAATGACTCAAAGCATAAACTTTTATATACTGAAAGACAGTCTTGAAGTGAGTCAGCTGACTCAGGTTTAAATAGTGCCTTTTGCATTTTCTTACTCAGTACTTTGGGTAGGCTATTTACTTTCTCTGTCCTTTAGATTCTTTGTCTCTAAAAGGAAACGGAAGTACCTACTTAACAAATAAGTAGTATAAAATAAAGTACATTTAATCAAAGAAACTAACACACATAAATAAAAATAATAGATATCATTATTACTATAAAACTTCACTTCCATCTAAACTGTTTTGTACAGAATTTACTTGTCATAGAAATGAGATTACTAATGTTCACATATAAATAAAAATTAAACATCCAAATGCTTACTATTTCTGTATCTCCTATTCATCCTATCATTGTAAAGAAATTGAGATGGAGTTATATCTATGAAACTAAGCAATAGGGGAAATAAAAAACTAAGCATGCCTCAGTGCTTGTTAGTTCAAAAAACATCATAATATTCTTTAATTTTGCTTCTAAAGGAAGGGTAATATCTTTCTTTCCTTATAATGACTTGTAATTTTTCCTACTAAACAGATTAAAACAAGACTATTCTTGTTTGATGATGATAAATGTGTGACTGTTGTTTTGGAAAGAAAGTACTGAAAGCTTGACTTAACACTTAAATAAAAAACTAGTTGGTATCTCTTCTTTGCACTTGTAATGAAGACCATTGTACATCCTTGATTTTTCTCTTTAGGTAGGGTATTATCTTGTCTTTCTCCTTTATGCATTTTTTCCCTTTATTCTAATTCTTGCTTCAAGTTCCACCCCATAAGAGTACAAATAAAGATTTGATCTGTTCACTGCCTAGTATTTTTTAATTCCTTGTCTGTAGTAATGTAGGACTTGTGTCTTTCCAATGATTTGGAAGTTATCATCATATTATTGCATAAAATACATACAAATTAAACTATCAATGAACAAAACATGAAGCTTACATTCTGATCGCTGATTGTTCAATTTTTCTAGAACTCAGAGTCTATCTTATTTCTCTTTCTTATAAATATCTCACTGTTGAAATATTAGAGACATTTAATAAATGCTTACTCAATTTATATATATATATATATATATATATATATATATATATATATCAGAATTTAAGTAAGTAATATATGGTAGAAGTTGACACAAAATAGATGCTCACAATGAATTTATTTCTCATTTTTATGATTCTTCCCTGACCGTGCAAGCTTCATGGATTTTTTTAAATTTATTTTTTTAGTTGTTGATGGACCTTTGTTTTATTTACTTATATGCAGTGCTGAGAATTGAACCCAGTGCCTCACACATGCCAGGCAAGTGCTCTATTGCTGAGCTACAACCCAGCCCTTCATGGATCTCTTATGAGGAGTTAAAAGCTTGACTCTGTTCCCAATTAGATTAACTCAACAATCTAAAAACTTAGCATCTAAAACATTCTAGTTGACTTAACAAGTTCTTAGTCAACAAAATGTTGTTACTGTGAGATATTAAAAATCTGCCATCATAAGTAGAATATTATTATTTTTGTCAGGGACATATTTTCTGGAAGGATGTCACATTTTCCAAAATGGCCATCTTATATATTCTTACAATGTAACATGGGTTGACTTCCTCTTACCCCTCCCCTCTATCTCAGGTTGACTATTGTCACTGCTTCAACCAATAGTAAAGTTACACTATTTGTTGCACAGCCATGGTAACTGGAGCAGGGCAACTGGAAAAAACAATTGTCAGCCAAGTTAGGCCAAGCTGTCAGACAGATGAAGCATGTCTTAGAACATTCCATCCTTCAGTGTAAATGACCACTGTGATGGTAGAGCAGAGGTGCTGCTTAATTTGTGAGGTTCCATTGATTCCTTGTGTTGTAACCACTGGAGATGTCTAAGACAGTTTTGCCTTAAAAACTCATAGCTCTGGAAGAATAAAATATTCTTTCTTCTTAAAAGTTTTTCCAGTAATTAAGGTTTTATTTCCACATCCTTTTTAGTAAGTGTAAAAGTATACTCCAAATCACTCTTTCTCTCATAGTGGTAAAGGGTGTGGGGAGCACAGTCCATATGTTTCCACATAAATCTAATTACTATCTAAATACTGGCCTTCACTGAGGTCACACACTTATACTGTGGAGGGCTTCAGATGGTAGAGGAAAAATTTTACATCTGGAGAATATCAAGTCTTGTCGATTGTATCTTGTTGACTGCAATTGCCATGCCAATTTTCTTGTTGTTAATTCCTTTGTAACACTAAAGAAAAAAATGATTCTAAACTTGTCATAAACTGGAATTGGGTAATAGCTATGGTGGACAATAGGCAACTCAGACTTGCTAAATGTTAAAATGCTTCCCTCACTGTCACTGAGTTGAAACAAAATGTGAGGTCTACACCTGTGAGTATAAAGGATAAAAAAGGATAGCTTTGCTTCTGGCCATTAGTAATAGAATGAAAACAAAATATGCAAATCCCCCAGCTGCTGAGAGTAAGAAGCTCCATGCAGTTCATGAGTGAAAAAGGTGCTAAATGGCTACTGAGTCTGTTTGGAATTGTCCATAGCAAATGGATTCCTGAGCCTTTGGTCTGACAGAGTGAACAAAATATTGCCAATAGATGATTAGTAGGCCTTTAAATAAGGGAAGTATTTAAGAAGGCAAATGGAGAAAAATTATTTTTTTCCATGTGTTTTACCCTGCCAGTATGCAGAATCAGGAAAAGAAACATCATGATTCTCCAACAGAATTTGGGATTTTACATCAGAATGTGTCATGAACTCCTTTGAATCTGAGGGCAGAAGAGAGGGATGGAGAATCAAAACTATTTCAGGTTTTCTACTTCTTTGCTCCAACAAATAATGAACTTTGGCTTATGAATAATGCATAAAAGTCTTTTAAAGACCTTTTACCCTAAGCCATTTTGGACTAGATGAGCAAGTATTTTAGACATAGTTAGTATTTTGGAATGATCCTCCAGATTATGTAAAAGGGTGCTTTATTTTATTCTTGATTAATTTCAAAACATGATTAAGAGGAGGGGTCTTGGGCTTATATCCCAATCTCTCACTTCTTGATTGCTTATAACAGGTTGCTGAATTCTTTGTGCCTAAAGTTCCCCATCTTTAGAAATTAATTGTATGTACTAGCTCCAGAGTACTTTGTGGGAATTAAGTGTAATGAAACACTTGAAGGTCTTAGAGTAGGGCCTCACATTTGCTCCTAGTTAGTATTATTATGTTCAGCTGTGGCTTTCTAACTTACTATAAGTGCATAGTGACTTTAGGCTGGTTTTCAGTTTGTTTTCTTCATTTCCTCTGTAGTAGTGAGTTGACCATGACCACTCATGGCATTTGCTATCACAAATCATAATTTATAATTTTCTGTCTTATCACCCTCCTTCTTTTATCTTAAACTTGAGACAATTTATTTGCAGTTTAATAAGGTCTTCTTTTCACATTATATGTTACAAATAGCTTTTTAAAACTATTACTTTAGAAAACCAAACAAAGAAATACAAATATCCATATATGATTAAAAGGTAGTTATTTTACCATAAGCTTCACAAGGCCATGGGGCCATGATTGCTTGCTTGCTTACTTGTTTGTTTTTGTTCCCAATTTTAGAGTACTTATAATCCAACAACATCAGGGTTCTTTTTTATTTCTTTATTATTCTTTTTTCCTGTGCTGAATTCCAGAGTAGGGTAGCCCTTGATAGCATTGAAAGCTATGTTGATCAGGGTCCCATCAGGAAACAGATGGTTTATTCTAATTAGGTAATTTGAGTAAAAACTAATAAGGCACTATTTTGAAATGTGTGGGTAGGGGTTAGTGATAGCAACCAGGTCTTGTGTCTCCTTTCAGGGCCAACAAGAGGATGTGATACATTGTAATAGATATCAGGGTTAAGACGGTGATAGGAACTGCAGGAAATTCAGCAAAGACTTCTCTTTTATGATGAGAGGCAGGGGTAATCAAGAAAAATTTTATGGATGGTAATAGTTACAATGGATTTTGAAGAAAAATTAGGTGTCTTGGTTATTTTTCTCAGGGATTTTATTTTAAGCAACATTTCTAGCTGCTTTCTTAGGAACTCCTTATATGTGCTAGACAATCTATACCACAAGTATCTAATATTGGATCCCAGAGTTCCTCACCTCCTGGTATTCATGTGCTTGTGTAAGGTAGATGTTGTCTTACTTCTAACAAAGAATATGACAGAAATGATGGGACATAAGTTAAGAGCTTCAGTTACAAAATTATTCTGGTTTTTTCCTTTCTCTACCTCCTTCCCTCCCTCATTTTCTCTGTGAGAAGCCAGCCACTGTGTTGTAAATAACTCATGTCAGTCCATTGCTGCTGCTGAAAATAAATATCTGAAACTAGGTAATTTGTAAATTATGGTTTGCTTTCTTTTTTCAAGATGGTAACTTGTTGCTACAACCTGTGGATGAGACGAAAGCTGTGTTCTCACAGGTAGAAGAGAAAGAAAAGCCAGGCATCTCTCTTAAACCTCTTTAATAAGGGCATTAATCCCATTCATGAGGGCAGAATTTTCATAGTTGAATCCAAAATGGTTTTACCTCTTGATATCACCATTTTGGGGATTAAGTTTTGATATGAATTTTGGAGAGATACAGATATTCAAGCTGTGGCATTCTATTCCGTGTACTGCTAACTTTATATCCTCTTTGTAGTTCCAATATCTCTGAGCCTGGGTTGATTGGTTTATTTAAAATATTTTTTCTTTGCTTATTTTTATTTTTTTGTAATATCTTACCAAATGGCAGAAATCAAGGTGAGGAAAGATTTAAATTATATTTATAACTCGAGCTCAATACACTTCTTCTTTCAGGCATATAAAATTATGTTTTGGGTTTGGGTTTTATAGTTGCAAAAGTTACTTTTAGTCTACTATAGTATTCAAATTCCTCTATCAAAAGCCTGACTTTGAACTAGGGTAAAGACTGGAATGTTAAAGAGTTTCACTCAGTGTTTACATTATATAAATATTAGTAGAATATTTATCTTGCACTTTAGTATTCTAAATTTTGTAATTTAGTTAAACATGCAAAGCTGTTTGTTTACAGAATGATTATTTGTAACATATTTATACCCTTTAAAAGGTTAATAACTGGAATTAGATGTAGATCAGAGATGGAATTATAAGCCAGAGCTGATTCAGTGAAGATGTTCATTTTTACGTAGGAAAGAATTTCAAAGAAGGAGCATCTTAATGCACTATCAAGTGAACCTACATTTGTGCCCATTGTTCTGATTTATTAACATATACCTGAGCATGATTGGAAATTCTTTTGTTGAAACTCAGTAATAACATGGTATCTTGTATTTAAAATGTAGTCATAGAGAATGACTCAACATCCTACTTTATCCAGGTCTGTTTTAGGTTTAGCTAAATCTCCCATGTCCTAGGAGAACCCTTCTTAGTTCCATATGAACTGTGTAGGTTTGTCAGTTAATGACTGGACACCAACAGCATTGATTTTACCTGGGAGCTTGTTAATAATGAAGAATCTTGGCCCTACTTCAAACCTACTGAATCATAAATTATTTTTAATATGATCCACTGGGGATTTACAGGCATATAAAATCTAGAAAGAACAATAATAGGAATGAGTTGAGAATCTGTATTCCTTAAATTTAAATTCCTGAAATGTTTCTGAAATGTTTTAAAATGTCTCTATTTTCTATTCCCTTTTCTCTGACAGCAGTATTGTTCAAATTATGGGCAGATCTTCAATAGTCCTAGTCCCCCCAGGACTTTGTTAATTATATTATCCAGAGAAAGCACAAACTGCCAATTGCCCACTGAGAGGTGCCAGCTGTTTTAGCTTCATCAATCTTGCCTTTGTGTATGTGTTCATGCACTTTCAAATTAAATTTACTGTTTCAGAAATGTCTTTTAACTCAGATACATCCAAATATCTGGAGAATCATGATTAATGTACAACCAACAACTTACTAAGCTAAAGAACTAGTTAATAAACAAAACTCTAGTAATCTTCTTCTATATTCTGATAATTTGGAATTCCAAAACTCTATTACTAATCTTCTCTGGACAGAAATAGATGAAAAATATCTATGTCTAGCTTTGGGGGAGATAGAAATACCTTCTATTTTTATTTTTGTACAAATGATTTTCTGATAATTTAATATAAACATTCATAAAACAAGTGGTCAAAATCATGAACTAGATCACTTATACATATTGAAATATCTTTGTTGGCAAACCTCCCATCTCCATATGCAACCTGACTATATGGATTCTCTCTCTCTCTCTCTCTCTCTCTCTCTCTCTCTCTCTCTTTCTCTCTTTCTTATTTTAGAAGGCAGCATTTGCTCCAGAGTGTAGCATAAATTTTAATTTTTATATTTTGAATATGCTTTTTCTAAAGCACTTTTCTTTAGCATTGATGGTTTCAAAATTTGCTCATGGATTCATGGAATAATCTCCTGAACATCCAATGTTTGTTTAAGTTGGCATAAACCATCCCCACTCCCCACACACCCCCACTCCCCATAAAAAGAAAATTCCAACAAGGCTTCCTATGGTCACCATCCAGAAACAAAGCTCAGATTCACTACTGGCCCAGTACCTGAAACATTGACTGCTAAGTGAAACTGCAGGGTTGACTTCAGATCAGGAATGAATGTATGGCTTTGTAAAGTAATTAGGTTTTCCTAGCCTTTGATTTACTTTATTCTTATTCTACCTTAACTAAAGTATTAAACAGCATAACTTCATTAGACAAAACACCCCTATTTGAGATTTGATTCAAGACAGGTTTGAGTCTGCCTTTACTCTGCTGTCAAGAGCCAAATGATTTAGAGATCATGGGAATTCCATGAACCTCAATATCTCTATGTTTAAAATGAATAAAAATAGTGAAATATTTTGCAAAGTTATTGTGAGAGTTCAATTTTTAAGTATACAATAAAAGCACAGAATGCAATCCTTCACATTTAGTATTGTCACCATGGTAGCTATCCATGTTATTTGTGATGTGATAGTAATTACTGTCCTGAAAATAAAAAATAAAATAAAGCTATAATTCTGTACATATGGGTAGGTATATGTATTTTAATATATTCATGTGTTTTCTACAACTATAATTTATTTGTACAATTCTTTCCTAGTCTGTTGCCCAAAATATTAAATGCCATTTGGGAAAGGAAAACAAATCAATACATGTTCTGATTTGTCCCGGGCCAATTTTGCAGTTTTTAGACCATATCAAAATGCTGCTGTTTGCATGAATTATGTATATGTGTACCTGACAACTCATATCAGAGCCTAGAAGAGTCTTGAAAACTAGTCTACATTATTTTATACATAATATATGATTAAAGTTATAGCTTTTACAGAAGTTTAAATTTATATTATACCCTCCTTATATAGAGGATTGCATATTGAAGGAGTTTGGAGTCAGATACATACCATTCAAAACTATTTGATCAAGGGCAACTCATTTAATTTCTTGGCCTTAGGTTGTTTTATATTTTTAATATTAATTACAATGATAAAGTACCACTATAGCAATAATGAAACATTCCATGAACATTTATAGAGTGCTTACTATGCCATAATCCACATATTTATTTATTTAGTTGAGTATTTGTATTAGTCACACTTTGTAGATGACAAAATGGAGGCTCAGAGATGGCCAACATTATCCAAATAATAAGCATCAGAGCTGGGCTTTACATCTATGTTTCAAAGTACTGGTACTTCCCATACTGGGAAGTACTGACAATTTTCCAAAGTTGTCATCAGGAACTGAGTCAATGCAGGAAGAGAGTACTTTCTAAATTATAAAAATATGTAAATGTTAGCTATTATTTGTGCTATTAAAGACTCTAACCTCTGATGCTAGAGAAACTTTATTATGATATAAGAGAAAATACAAGTAGAAAAAAAGTCCTGCAAAGCTACCTTTTCAGGATTTTAAATAATGTGCTATTTATAATATGTTGTTTCCCTAGCCAAAGGCCACTTTCAAATTCTTCTCCATTAAACACTAAGGCATTTCCTCTATTGAACCCAAAATGCTAGATACATATTTCTATCTTGTCTTCATTTCACATGGGGATGGTTGTTAGTTTCCTAGGACTGCTGCAATAAATTACCACAAGCATGGTGGCTTTAAACCACAGAAATTTTTCTTACAAAATTAAACATATTTTTAACATATGAGCTAGCAGTATTTATCCAAATTAATTGAAAACATTTGTCTACACAAAAACCTTCACACAGATGTTTATAGCAGCTTTATTCATAATTTTCAAAACTTGGAAAGAACCAAGATGTTTCCAGTAGGTGAAAGGGTAAATAAATTATAGTGTGTGAAGACAATGAGATATTATTCAAGTCTAAGAGAAACTGAGCTCTTAAACCATGACAAGACAGAAAGGAAATTCAAGTGCATATTCTCAGTGAACAAAGTCAATATGAAAAGATTTTGCAATTGTAATGGTTAATTTTGTGTGTTTGTGTTTCTGGGTTTTGGTGTTCCCAAATATTTGATCCAATACTATGTGGAGTGTTTTTGTGAGTGCTTTTGGATAAAATTATCCCTTAAATTGGTGGAGTGGCATCATCTAATCAAGTGAAGGCCTGAATAGAAGACAAAGTATGACTCTCTCTAGTTAGGAGGGGAATTTTTTTTCTGCTTGACAGCCATCTGACTAAGACTAGGCCTATTTTCTGCCTTTGAATTAGAATCTAAACATTTGATCTTTTGGGGTCTCTGGCAGGTTGACTCACCCTCAAGATCTTGGACTTTTCAGTCTCCACTACTGCATAAACCAGTTTCTTTTAATAAATCTCTCTCTCTCTCTCTCTCTCTCTCTCTCTCTCTCTCTCTCTCTCTCTCTCTCTGTGTGTGTGTGTGTGTGTGTGTGTGTGTGTGTGTGTGCCAATTAGGCACAGAGACATCCATGAAAACTCCACTGAAGGTGTTGCCTTAGCTGTCTGCTGCACTACTCAGCAGTTCTCAGGAGGGAAGTGGTCAAATCTAGGGGATATTGGGCCTGTCTAGAGGCATTTTTGATTGTCAAAAATTGCAGGGGTTGGTTGTAAGACATCTAGCATGTAGGGAACAGAATTGTTACACAACATCATGGGCATGCCCCTAATCAAAAACAGCCTCTAGCGTATAAGAGTAACCATGCTGAGGCTCAGATACCCTGGCCTAGATCATTAATGCTGCACAGGAAAGCACTGGGCCTTTTCTAGTTCCTTATTTTATTTCCAGTGCTTTAAGAACAGGGATTGTCTTCTTACTAGGGGTCTTCTACTGTTGATAAAGGGAGGAAAAAACAAAAGAAGGGGAGAGAGAAGACACCCAGTATATTCTCAGAAGCAACCTAAAGCCTACAGACAGGAGATTTACTAACTTGGGTCTGATAGTGGTGCTACAGTCACTCTGTCAGAGTTTACCATTCTACCCAAAGTTCTCTAGTCTAAGTTCAGTTGTTGATGTCGAGCCAGATCAGGTGAGATTCCTCCTAAGCCAAAACTCTATTTAGGTAGTAGTCTTTTTCTCTCCTCTATCCCAAGCATGCACAGTGATTCATTGAGCACTTCACCTGCACACACACACACACACACACACACACACACACACACACACGAATTGCATGCAGAGCCATCATATCTTTTGCTCCATGTCAGAGGTTATTGTCTGAAGCAGTCTCTTTCCAGCTGCAGAGAAAATCTGTTCACTTCTGATGCTGCATATTCCTGAGTGGTCTCTGTCATGCTTCACTTTCCCTTCCAAGGTGCCATCAGAGAGAATAAAAGCTCCTGTGAGAGCAGTGTCATGTAAAACTAGACTGCTGCCTTTTTCTCTTAACCTGAGAAGTCTGTCCTTATCAAAAACATTGTAAGCTCACCCCAGGAAGGCATCTCCTGGTGACAGATTGAGGATCAAAGGACAGAGGAGAGACTATTGACAGGCATCTACATTCTCTGTTCAACTGGTCAAGCCTTATGTCACACTGGAAGATACACCACTAAAACAAGGAGTCCTGATGCTTGGCAGTCACTCATAATTCTGCTTGTTGTCCATGAAGCATGTGACCTAGAAGACCATAAACAGAGGCCCTGGCCTGAGAGAGTAGAGAGTCTCTTTCTTTTTTTCTTTCAGAGTCACTTTCTTCCTTTTGGGGAAGCAAACTTCTTGTGTTAGCCAGGGCTTTTACTGTTGGGACTCATGTTTCTTTGACTGTTGGGGGCTGCAAACAAGTCCAGATGGTGCCTGGCAGTTTGCCAGGAGGAGTGGTCTGTGAGGCAACGCCACAAAGCCATTAAGTTGATGGGGATTCCTTATTGGCTTACTGCTGTATGTAGATGATGCTAATTAAGTCAAGCTGTGTGTAATCAGTTAGGTATATATACTTCTGCTGTAGTGCAATAAGCGGGTGCCTGCTACCTCGGGTGCCTGCTACCTTGAGTTCCCTCTCAGTTCTCACTGAGTTTCCCCGCAATAAAGCAGTTCCCGCTTCAACCTTCAAATTGCTTGTCACCTCCTGGTTATTGTGCTCAGCCAGACTGCTGCATTTGACAATGGGGCTTTGCTTACCCTGAAGGGTATGGCTACCTAGGCTGCTTGTGTTTGTTTCTCTGTGTGTGAGGGGGTGCATGTGTGTGTGTTGGGGGCAGGGGAAGGTACTGGAGATTGAACTCAAAAGCATAGTACAGCTGATCTACACCTGAAAAATATTCCTAGCCCTTTTTATATTTTAATGTGAGACAGGGTCTCAATAATTTTCACAGGCCGCCTTGATGCTGAGCAGTGCAGCACACAGTTCCCTTACACACTTGAATTACAGGCATGTACCAGAGTACCCAGGGCATGCCCTCTTGGGTATATCTAATTCCTAGAGTCAGTCATCTACCCAACTTGTTCACCCATATGCAAATTAACCAATCTAGTTCTTACCCCACCAATCCCCTCCACATTGGGCTTCCAACCTCCCAGGACACTCTGCCTACTCTAATTGTTACCACTGTTTACCAGTGATGAGTCATTGCTTCCCCAAATGCTGAAGTATAACACCAGAGAAGCATGCCAAAGCAAGTGTAGAGTGGAAAGTGGAAGGCTTTATTAAAGGATAGCAGAAAAGACTTCTCTGGGGAAGAAGGGGACCCAAAAGGCAGAATCCGTGGAAGGTGGAGGTCTTCTCTTTTATATAGCTAAGGTCTTTGAATCTTCTCACATTCCTGTCCTTTTTCCCCCCTTTATTCTGCAGTGATAGAATGCAGGTGGGAAAACTAAAAGGTGGAAGATAGGAGGACTGAAGGAGTAATCTAGGCAGAAAGAATCTGGGATGGTTTGATTAGTATTTCTTTGTTTGCTGGGAGCAACTTCATTAACATTTCCTTAGGATGGGTTCTGGCCTTGGGCATATTAACATTTTAATTTCCCTAGGTGCTGTTCCAGTTTACTGGACTCCATTCTCAGCCAGATGTGTCTGACTCAGTTACACTAGGTGAGCACCCATAGCAACCCCCTAGCAACCACCAATCAGCATGAGACACGGAAAATACTTGGGATGCCAGATGACCCCCCAGTAGTCTCCCTGGTTGATAACATGTTAGGAAATCATGTAATTTAGCACATACATCCCTCATGAATTAAGCCAATCAGTTAAAATGAATCCCCCTCTTTTACTAACCAATCATCCCTACCCAACTTGTTCCTGCCAATGAATGTGCTAATCAATGTTAAGAGTTTTGTTTGATTTTCCTGTGGTGTGGAATGATTTGCTGTGTGATATTGTGATGCATATAGTATCCCCCAAAATCTATAAAATCTCACTGAACAAAGGACCCAGACTCCCTCCTTGGGACCACCGTGTTGGAAACGGTTGTGAGTCCCTGCTTGAGCTTGCAATAAAGACTCTTGTGTGATTGCATCAGATTCAGCTCCTGGTGTTTTTTGGGGGTCCCCCCAATCCGGCATTACAGCCCTAGCCTACTAGAACCCACTGCAATGATTGAAACATGCTAATCCTATGTAAACCTGCTTATGTTGCCTGATCTTTTCTGCTTGAACAAATGCAGTGAAGCCTCTTTCCCATATTCTCCATCACTTTTCACACACTCTATTTATGACCAAACCTGGTGCTTCCCACATGGCTCTGCACTACTGTTTATAGAAAACTGTAGCTCTCTGTGATGGTATACCTGTTTCCGTGAGTCTCCCATATCTGATAAAAACAAACCCAAGGCAGTTTTAGAATAATGCCAAACTTGTAAAGCTTCTCAAAAGAGCCAGGGAAACTACATCCATAGCCTATACTCCTAGGTCTGAGTCCTGGGGGTGCACCCAGCCCTCTTTTTTCTGTTAGTCTCTCCCCATCTCATTGGTGGAGAACAAAAAAAGGCTGTCAGAGGTGGGAGAGGAGAAAGGCCACTGCACTTAGGAAGTAGGAAGTGTGCAAGCACCCTTACTGTGGCATACTATCTTCTTTCAATATGGGTCACAGAAGAGACCCAGACACAGATAAAAGCCCACAGTAGTAAGGAGTATAGCTAGACTTAAACCCAAAATTTGAGTGTTTGTTCTCTTCCCACCTACTCAGTTACTTTCCCAATGAAGTTTTTAAAGCTTTTAAAAAGGCAGGCCATATATTCTGGGTGTTGTTACAATCAGAGTAAACTTTTTAAAAGAAGAAAATATACTGTCACCACTTTATGACCTCTCCTCCTCCAAATTGGTATTATTATGGCCTGTGATCACAGATCTGCTACCTCCTGGTTTTCATGCTATGGGGAAATGATTAGGCTGTCCTTCAGGGAGAGAAGGACCTGTAACATTCCAAAGGATTTTCCTGCTACTGTACTATAGCCATTGCTCTCTCTAATCAAAGCCCCTGGCTTCATATCAGTTCACTGCAGTAAAATTAGCCTCAGAACAGGAACAATTCAAAGACTCTGATAGGAATGACCCATAGAAGCTAGTGACTGGCTGAAACACACCCTTGGAGGCAGCAGAAAAATGCATGCTTGCCCTCTAATGGTCTTAACTGGCAACTGCAATGATCTGGACACCATGACCCAAGGTTTTCATATAAGAAAACTGTGGTCCTCCCAACTGTGGTCATAGCACAGTGACATGGCCTTTAGAACTTCTTAAACCACAGATTGGGTTTTGCTTCCATCTCTGAAAGAGAAGTAAATTTCAAAATCTTTACAGGTTTTTGACTAGTAGGTGTGGATGCTGTTGTTGAGGATCTTAAAAGGGGACATTGCAACAAGATTCCCTGGTCCACACTGCAGAATTCAAATGGTCAAAAAGTCAGGATGGGCATAATCTACAGTCTGTGAGGCCTGGTTTAATTTAGATGTCTCCACAAGATTGATACAAATTTCCATCACTTTTACACAAATATTTGCATGTGAGGTGTTTCTTTTTTTTTTTTTAAGAGAGAGTGAGAGAGGAGAGAGAGAGAGAGAGAGAATTTTTAATATTTATTTTTCAGTTCTCGGCGGACACAACATCTTTGTTGGTATGTGGTGCTGAGGATCGAACCCGGGTCGCACGCATGCCAGGCAAGCGCGCTACCGCTTGAGCCACATCCCCAGCCCCCATGTGAGGTGTTTCATGCTAGAGATTTACCAACACAAATGGGAAGCCTCTGTGATGGACAACCACCAGGATTTTATAAGAGGATTATTTTGACCTTGCAGTCTCCGGCACAGGGAGCTCTGATGGATTCTTGGCCCCATAAGACCACTGCTAGTTCAAGCAAGGAGAAATGAGAAGTATTCTTATCTATTGCCTTACATCCTGTTAAACCTAATGAAACCACAAGTACATTTGACCAATCAGAAGTGATCCCTGCTCTGACACCCCATCAACTGGAATCCACTTTCTGGCTATACCTGTTTTACTCTCTCAAGAAATACACCTCAGTTGATGTGGTTCTTAATATGAATCATAAATCTAGTAAAGAATAATTTGACTGAAACTAGAAACAAATTATTGGTTAAAAATACATGCCCACTGAAAAGCATGTATATATAATACAGAAAAAAAAGCAAGCACTTTAGAGTTGATATGTCCATTGGACACAATAGGCACTGTGGCTGTATTCCATGGAAATCTTTTATTTTGAAGTTCTAAGAAAAATAAATACATAAAATCTGCCTTGGAGTATATTCATCTTCACATTATTCCAGGAGCAAAAATGTCACTTTTAACCTTATTTTTATAACAATGTAACCATGAAGACAGAAGCAACTCTTTAGGACTCTCAAATTTGGGCTCCAACTCATAGCCAGAATTAAGTCATCCCAAGGCTTTTATGAACTTAATCTTACCCACATTTTATATCGGTAATTAGAGTTGTACATAATGATGTGATTTGTTTTTGCATATTTGTACATATGTACACTATACACAATACACTGACCACAGGGTTTTACAATTCACAGTGAACTCTTTAATTCTTGCTCCACCTCTAGTATTGTAAGGAAACTCAAGGTCATCAGACCATGCTGTCAGCAATGGCCACAATTCTCTGTATCCTTCTCTGACTCTCTTCCTTCTGCTTATTTTCTTCAGCAGAATCCCACAAGGGAGTCTATTCATCAGCACTGCTTAAGGCCATAATTTGGCATGATGCTTGTTAACACTAATATGAAACTAAAGCCCTGGTCCCCTTCCTTGTTAGGGCTTCTACCTGCACTATCCAGAAAAATCCTAGGGGAGTGTGGGCTTTATCTACTGTGACCAAGAGTCTGTGCCAACATTAAGCACAGCACCTTGACCAATGTGCCCAGAAGGGATAGCTGCATTAATTTAATCTCAATATTCCAGAGGGTACTGGTGCCAATTTGTGACTCCTAGAGACACATGACAAACCATAGCTTGGAAGATCATGAGAACATTGGTAACAGTGTAAGCTTGGCTTAGCTAGAAAACTGACCTTTAGGGAAATGGCCCATCCCTCTCAACAAGATCTGAGGACCAGGCCTGGTTCACATTCACCTACACTTCATTGAGAAAGGTGTGGCTTTCGACCTCAAAATTTTTCATTTCTTTTCTGCTCTCTGACTCCCTTTCCTCTTCTCACCTCATAGCCATTGTTCTCATTATAATGGGCAGGACAATGTGACGGGGCATCCCTGGACTCATGGTCATGTGTCTTAAGCCTTCCAGCCAATTGTTCAAGAGAAATATTGTTCTCACTTTATAAATGGAGCAAAACTGGTCCCCAAAGGATCATGGATGCTGTTGCTGAGAAGCAAAAGTCAAAAACACCAAAAAAGCAACATCTCTAGCAATTAGAGAAATGCAAATTAAAACTACACTAAGATTTTATCTCACTCCAATTATAATAGCAATTATCAAGAATACAAGTAATAGCAAATTTTGGGAGGATGTATGGGAAAAAAACACATTTTTGGTGGAACTGCAAATTTGTGTAATCTCTCTGGAATACGTTATAGAGATCCCTCAGAAAAACCACATTTTTTAGGAATAAAACCACATTTTTAACCAATTGTTTCACTCCCCAGCATATATCCAAAATATTTAATGTTAGCATCATACAGTGACACATCCATGTTTATAGCAGCACAATTCATAATAGCTAAGCTATGGAACCAACCTAGATGCCCACCAACAGCTGAATAAAGAAAGAAATTGATACAAACACACACACACACACACACACACACACACAATGGAATATTACTCAATCATTAAGAAGAATGACTATATGACATTTGCCAGTAATTGAGTGGATATGGAGACTATCATACTAAGTAAAATAAGCTAATCCCAAAAAACTAAAGGTGGCATGTTATTGCTGATATGTGGGGGGTAAAGCAAAATAATAAGAGAAAGAAAAAAGAAAATGTTAGTAGATTGTCCAAAGAAATGCTAAAAGATGAGAGCAGAGATAGGAATAGAAAAGACAGCAACATGAATCTTATATAAGTTAGATTGTATACATAAGAAAATTCCCCCATCATGCCCACTCAGAAAATGGGATTCCTAATTAGAAATAATTATGAATTATAATTAGAAAAATTTCTGTTTGCATAATTTTATCAAAATGGATTTTATGTCATGTATAATTAAGTTCTTCTCAAATAAATAAATAAATAATGAATAGTAACATGAAACCAAATTGATGGCATCATAGCTTAATGAAGAAATGTCTTTAGGTACATTCCAACATTTTCTGAATCTCTCCCCCAGTGGAGTATGCTGGGGGTGTTCAGACATGAGAGAAAGTTAGAAATTCAGGATGCTGCACTGAGAAGAAGGAACCCCATTCCTTCCACATTCATCTTCAGATGAAGATATGCAAGGGAGCATACAATCTCAAGTTCCCCCCCACAACATTTAACTATGGCAGAGAGGCACAGAGTGCATTTTAGTGGATCAGTGAGTATATATTTATTTGTTGGTAAGTCTATGAGTAATTTATTGAATTAGGTCTGCAATCAGCTTTCCTAGATTCACAATGAAAGCCGAAGTATTTTTTCCTTGAAGAGATAGACCCTTGAGCTTTTCTTAAAAAAGTCTTCTTTGTATTATTTAACTTTTTGCACCACTGGTATTTGGGGGGCAAGATACATAGATCTTTTGAATGAGATCTGCTGTTTGCATCAAGACATGTAGGCAGTGGTGGGCAGTTAGTAATGCTGTTTTTCTTTTTTTTTTACTTTTAAATTTCTTGTAAAGTGCAGAGTGTCAAGTTACAATTAAGAATGTACACCTGGGCAGGACTTTGTGACTTTTGTAGGAAAGCAGGTGAACACCCACAACCAGGGATCCTGGTGAGGAGCAGAAACCAGGGAAAGTGCTCAAGTTGGCCTTAGTCTATGCAAGGCTACAATAATGTGGCCACTGCAGGTATTTCTCTCAAAAAATGGCTAGCCAAGGAGCAAGGGAGCCCAGAGGAAGCTGAGTTTTACACAGGTTTGTGCTCTCTGACATCTCTTCTGAACTGATCCTTTTAGTCTTACTCCAGGCAGAATTCAGGCTCAAAATGCAGATTAAACTCACTTGAAGGAAAATCAAACTTTAATGTTGCCAACCAGGTTTGAGTCTTCTCCAAACCACCTACAAAAACTTCTGAGAGCCTCCACCAAAGGAGGCAGAGATGTATTGACTACTTCCCAACAGGATGAAAGGCCATTTCTGTTCATATAATTCTGCAAAGATAAAGAGATAACATCTCAGCACATTGAAGAATGATTTTGGAAGGTCTTATTATTATAGAAGGCCCACATAATGAAAATTTGAAGAATCAATCTCAATTTCTTAGCATTAGAACCCAACAAAACTCTGGTAACCAGGTACACACACTACAGAGATAGTACATTATTCAGCTCATTTAAAGGGAGATACACAAGATAAAAAGACGTTTTTGTGATGAATTCAAACCTTTCAAGGTTATAGACACAAAAGTGTCCAGAGCATGTTCACATGTTGGCTCAGCCCTCACACAAAATCCTTATAACGAAGGTCCAGAGGGATGATTCCCAAAGTCGGATCCCTGAGCACTCTAGAACTTTTACTTTTATGCATAAGCAAGTTTGAGGTACATCAAAGCAACAGAGTTGATGCAATATCATTGGATGGTGAAGTCTATATTCCTTACCAGGGTATAATCTTGTCAACAACCTAGGGACTCTTAGCTCTTATAGCTTAGGAACTTCTATTGCATTAAGGCTAAAGGGGGATTATTCTAACCCATTTTTTAATTTCCTATTTCTGATGCCATGGTTATCTTTTACAGGTACTTGTTAGCCACTGCAAGCCTTTATGGTTAAATGTCAGTAAGCAGAGCTGCTGTTAGGAAGCAGGATATATCACAGCCTTTCAGCTATTAAACAGCTGAATTTCCATTTACCTCTATAACAAAAAGCTATTTCTGAAGAATTTCCTCACATGAAAGAAGAGTAAACAATAGTCTCTCAACTCAAATAGATCTCCTGGGATATCTTCTCTATGCTGTCTTTTTAAAATGGGGAAGAAATCACATTTATCCTGATCGACATCTTCTATGTTAAGAACAATCCAGACTTGGAGGAGCTTCAAATGAATTTTATACAGTTCTGTCCTGGGCAGCTCTCAGCTCTCACTTATGTTGTTGAGAGATCATTTGATATCTGGAATCCTGTGTTTTCTCATATCTACAATTGGATGGACACAATTGAACAATGGCTCCAGGGAAGGTATTAATTAAGTAGGTGCCAGGCCTCCACAGCTGACAAAATGCCTTGAAGTTACTGTGAAGGTACTGCTTAACTATTATCTTACATCCCACATAAATTTTCTTTTAAGAAGCTTATGACTTTGTCACCATGAACACTCATGTCATTCACATGTCCAAATACAATATGTCACACATTCCTTGTCTGAAATTCAGATTCAAATTCTCTGATGATTTATGTTACTTCCAATAATTATATATCCATACTTGGCATTTTTTTGCTATATGCCCTTAATAATACAATTTTCTGCTGCTTGCCTTTAAAACATAGGACTTGGTGGTTTTTTATATTCCTCTAGATCAGCCTGTGTCTATAATTGATAAACCTTTAGTAAACTTGCCACATTTTCAATGTATATATTGATGAATAAATGGTGTGTGTGATGGATTCTAGCTGGTGTTTGCCCTTGATGTTCTTAAGGGCCAAGCTATACAGGAAATGACCAAACAGACTTCATTTTACTATGAGACTCAATATCATGTACAAATGCTTCTCCCATGGGAAAGCCCCACCTCTGTACCCATTAATAACATACTCAGCAACACAAAATAGCAATTCTTATACAATGTAAAATTGGTCTCTTTTCTTTTTATTATTCTTGGGCAATATAACTTGTCAGAGATTAATTGTGTAGACGTTAGTAACTATTCTCTAATCTAACTTGTACTCAACTAGTGTCATTTTGACTCACTTCCCGTATGTTTGCTTGCTGCTATGCCAATCGGCAAGTCCTGTGGGAAATACCAATGTACCCATTGCATTGTGCTGTCAAATGCCCACTTCGGCTTCTGTACATGCTTGCTTACATTGGCTAAACTCCCAAACATCCCTTTCCAGTTTTTTTTTTAATTAAATATAAGGCCAGCTAAAGACAGACATGTCACACTGACTATCTTGTTCTTTGGAGAGAAAAGTGACTGTCACTGCTAAGTACTAAAGGCTTAATTGGAATGGCAATGTGTAGTGTGAGTTATTTGGGAGATCTTGGTATAATAATGTAAACTGAACCAGGATTCCCAGGATCTGGAAATAAGAGGCCCACAATGACTGAGATATATGAAATAGTTCAGTTCATATTACACTAGGTATTACATTGGACTGGATTTTATTTACTTATATCACAAATTCTGCTATTTTGAATAACTGTCACTTTCAAAATATAAATACAATAAGGAATGTTTCAAGTTTCTTGTGATCTGGTGGAAGTGTTTTGCCTTTGCAATTAGACACAGCTTAGAAATTCTGAGTCCTAGCCTACTTGCTTATTTAGTTGTTGGACTTTGTCCACAAACAGAAACAGATTTTACATCTCAGTCACTAGGTTTGAGGCCAAATTCCAAATAAGAAATTTGCCTTTAATGAATATAAACTATAGATTCAAGGCTGTGGACAGAAAATAGGTTATGCATACCCAAGTCTGGAAACCCATCTTCCTATTTTTCCTTTTTTTTTTTTCTGATAACTACAATTGGAAAGAGACTTTGACCAGTACCAAGTTAGAAGACCTCTCTGTGGAGCTCCCTGCTCTCATTCAGGGCATTGTCTCTACTGCTCTTGGGCCAGAGGAGAAATCTAGTAAGGAATTTTATCCCTCCACTTGAGCACATAAAAGGATAGACCAGGGGTTTACCTCTTTGACATAAGGGAACCCACAGTTCTCATATTTGGAAGTTGGCTGCTGTGCTCAGATATTCTGGAGAGTTTCATGTTTGAGAGTGTCATTTAAAAAATACATACAATTCATTACTAATTCTTAGTCACATAAAGGTAATATTATAAACATATTGGTTTATGTGATTGAAATTAATTTCAACTGTTTCTGTTCACTTTTTTAATGTGAATTCCAGAAAATTTTAAATTACCCATGTGCCTTATGCTTTGTTTTTTCATTTGTTGCTTTAGCAGGTTGCTTCTTAGCTCAAAGTTCTATCTGTCTCTCAAAAAGACCAGAGAACAAGAAAGTTAAATAATTTTTACAGTAATTTTTATTTTAAAAAAATTTATGAATAATATACAAGCATATATAATTAATAAACTGAAATGACCTTATATGCAAGGTTAAATGCATATATTTTGCTGATTGGGCTAGATACCACTTCTGGGAGGAAATCTTGCAGCATCCTGAGGCTCTGAGGTGCATTTCCTACATCTCAAAAGATTAAAACAAACAAACAAACAAACAAAAAACCCCGCCACCCTAAACCTGCCATAATTCTGGCCTCATTCTTGCCTGAAGTGGATATCATCCGCTGTGGCTCAAAAGAAGGCTCACTGGGCTCAGGCTGGGTGGCGGGGACTGACCGAAGCCTTTTCCAATCAGAAGCCCTTACTAAAAACTGTCCAACCCTGAGAGCCGCCAGCGAAGAGGGGATGGGCTTCCGCACTTGGTTTCTGGAACTTTATTTTGGAGTCCGCTTTCCCTCTGGCTTTGCCTCCCTCTGGGCCCAAGATCCCGGGTTACTCTGCTGTGCCAGTGCTGAAGCCCATCAGGGAGCAGGTCTGGCTGCTGAGCACCAGGAAATGATGAGTGTTCTGTGGCACCTGGACCCTGGGCAGGGAGGCTGGAGGAGGGAGACCAGTCAGGGGGGACTGGCTGTGGGGAAACTGGAGCTGGCTGACCCAGACTCCAGAAACTCTCTGGAGTTTGCAGGCCTAAGCCCTACTCAGGGCCAGTTGCCCTCATTCCCACTGGCCAGCCCGGTGTGGAGCATGTTGGTTGCTAAGACTCTTGGCAGCCTCCCCATCCCCTTGTGGCAGCCTAAGCCCCTGCTCAAGCCCTATCTTTCAGGTGGGTGCCACATTCTAGAGTCTTCCTGGGCTGTGGTGATTGACACATGGGCTGAGTCTCAGAATCAAATCTCCAAATGTGGTTTTCCTGCAGGAGGGGAGCTGTGCTGTATAGGGTCCTTGGTTATTTATAAGCTAGATACTTTTCAGTTTTACCATCTTTGTTTATTATATTATATTTTATTTTATTTTGTATTGGAAGTTTTAACAGAAGGGTGTTTTACCTTATTTATACCAGTGTGTTACATTAGGTCACTGGCATCATTAAACAAGTTACAGAGTTAGCAACATTATGCAGCTTAATCCTCTGTTACCTACTAAGTTGCAATGTGCAGTGTTAGTCGCTTTGCACAGCTCTCAAGAAAGTCCTTTGTTTAAAGTTACTGTTATGTGGACAGGTTCTGGAGCAGCAGAGTTTGGTGAAACATTGTGGTTGTCTAAGAAGAGAGTTTCTTTTTTCCAAGTGGATATCATGCCCTGAGATTATAGTGGAGGCTGATAAGACACTAGCAGAGATCCTCATGGAGGGCTGCCTATCACAGCAGCTATTATCTTGCACCTTTGTAGAGAAATTTTCCCAGGCACTGAGCATGTCCCAGCCATGAAGTCATAAGAGGCCCCAATATCAGACACTACTCTCCCATTCTCTGTCACCCCTTTCCACAATCAAAGAAAACTTGCTGTTCTCTACATTTCCACAGTCAGAACCCTAACAAGTTTTCAATATTACTTTCTTTTTCTTTTCTTTTTTTTTTCTTTTTTTGGTACTGGAGGTTTAACAACAGAAGAATGGTTTACCACTGAGCTGAATTTCTTTTACTATTTATTTATTTATTTTGTGTCAGAATGCAGCTAAGTTACTGAGATTGGCCTTTTTATGGTTTAATGTATATTGGCATTCCTATTGCAATTAAATATATAATTTTTACATATACATGGGTTCACCTACAGATTTTGTTTAAATTGTGATTCCTTGATTATTGTAATAGTAAAGTTTCATAATATATTTGCATCAAGTGATGAAAACTCCTTTTTCTCTTATAATTGAGAAGTTTCTTGGCTATGTTTACATATATTTAACACTATATATGGATTTTAGAACTGTATGCTCTAGTGTTGTTTTTTTTTTCCACTTAATGTAAAGCATGTTGAGCTGGGGGTTGTAGCTCAGTGCTAGAGTGATTGCCTCACATGTGGAAGGCAGTGAGTTAAATCCTCAGCACCACATAAAAATAAAATAAAAATATTATGTATGTATGTGTGTGTGTGTGTGTGTGTGTATATATACATATATATATATATATATATATATTTACTATATATATAGTAAATCATGCTTTTTTATTAATTATTAATTATAGTTATAAATACTATTCAGGTTCATTTAGTTATAATTGTAAAAGCATAGAATATAATTGCTCCACTTAAGTACATAGTACTTCCCTTTTCCCTCTCTATTTTTCCCTTTCTTCTATTTATTTAGAGTTTTAAAATTTATTGCTTTATGGATACACATAAAGGTTAAATTCACTGTGATATATTCATTTATTTACATAGAAATTTTGATGGAAAAAGTTGTAAGTTAGTTTGGGAGAAAATTATCATTTTTGTAATGATGAAGTTTATCATCTACACATGGGCTGTGTAATTGAGTCATTTATGTACTTCTCATAATTTTACTTTCTCACAAATTATATATATATAAAACTTGTGTACATGGGAAACACCCTATGTATATGGCACCTATATAAAACTTAAATATTTTTTTAAACTAGCTATTCTGTGACCAAATTTTCCCACAATTTATTATTTATCACTTCTAAAAGGTACATTTCTTTCTTAAATTTATATATGAAAGTGGAATGCATTATGATTTTTATTACACATGTAAAGCATCATTTTTCATATCTATGGTTGTATACAAAGTATATTCACACCATTTTTTTTCATACATGTACTTTGGATAATAATGATCATTATGTTCCACCATTATTTCTAACCCCATTCCTCCTCGCCTCTCCTTCCATCCCTCTGCCCTATCTAGAGTTTATCTATTCCTCCCATGCTCCCTCTCTCCCTATCCCACTATGAATCAGCCTTCTTATATATTAAAAATTGTCATTTTGTTATTTGGGATGAGCTAACTTCACTTAGCATTATCTTCTCTAACTTCATCTATTTACCTGCAAATGTCAAAATTTTATTCTTTTTTATTGCTGAGTATTATTTCATTGTGTATATATGCCACATTTTTTATTTTATCTATTCATCTTTTGAAGGGAATCTAGGTTGGTTACACAGTTTAGCTATTGTGAATTGTGCTGCTGTAAACATTGATGTGACTGTGTCCCTGTAGTATGCTGTTTTTAAGTCCTTTGGGTATAGCAGAGGAGAGGGACAGCTGGGTCAAATGGTGGTGCCATTCCCAATTTTCCAAGAAATCTCCATACTGCTTTCCATATTGTCTGCACTGGTTTGCAGTCTCATCAGAAGTTTATGAGTGTACCCTTTTCTTCACACCCTCACCAACACTGATTGCTGTTTTTCTTCATAATAGCTGCCATTCTGACTGGAGTAAGATGAAATCTTAGAGATTTTGATTTGCATTTCACTAATTGCTGGAGATTATGAACACTTTTTTCTATATTTTTTGATTGATTGTATATTATCATCTCAAAAGTATCTGTTCAGGTCCTTGGCCCATGTATTGATGGGGTCATTTTCTTTATTAGTGTTTAGCTTTGTGCATTCTTTAAATACCCTAGAGATTAGTGCTCTATTTCATTTGTGAGGGGGTAAAAATTTGCTCCCAAGATGTAGGCTCTCTACCTCACAGATTATTTCTTTTGCTGAGAAGAATTTTTTTTTAGTTTGAGTCCATCTCATTTATTAATTCTTGATTTTAATTATTGTGCCAAAGAGATCTTATTTAGGAAGTTGAGGCCTAATCTCATGTGATGGAGATTAGAGCCTACTTTTTCTTCTATTAGACACAGGATCTCTGGTTGTCTTCATAAGTCCTTGATTCATTTTGAGTTGAGCTGTGTGCATGATGAGAGAGAGGGATTTAATTTTACTTTATTGCATATGGATTTCCAGTTATACCAGCACAATTTGTTGAAGATGCTGTCTTATCTCTAATGCATGTTTTTGGCACCTTTGACTAATATCTAATATAAGTTAATTGTAACTTTGTGGGTTAGTCTCTGTGTCCTCTAATCTGTACCATTGTCTACCAGTCTGTTTTGGTGACAATAAGATACATTTTCTTGAACCATCACCCTGCAATTTAAGTGTTTGGATGAGTACTGCTGTATTCCTCTGTGTTTTCATGGCTAGATTTCCTGTAATTTCAGTATGTCTCTGTTTCTGTCAGGGAGTATTATATATCTTCATTAGCCAAAGAGTTTCCAACAATAGATAATAACCTAAGCTTCTTCTTGAGTGTATGAGAATAATTTTCCTACTTTCATCATTTCATTTTATACTTCTCTAATTTTTAAAGACTTCTTTATAATTACTCAATACTTAGATGTATCTTGTATAAATTGGCAGTTTGTTTCTTGCTCACATTTCTTTTGTAATTTCTTGCTTCAAAGATAAGAAAACAGATCCTAAGAGGCAGATGTAGATTGAGTTCATGGAAAAAATGTATTTAATTTTAATTATTAAAATTTTTATTTGCCCTTTTTACTTCTCCTATACACATATTGTAGATTTCTTGTCTGTTTTATTTTGGAGGTTATTTCAAATGAAGTTTTAGTGGGTTTTTTGTTTGTTTGTTTTTAGAAATTCTAACACAAAAATATATAAGAAAAAGACTGTCTTTTTCCTGTGGATGCAGAAAAATGAATATTTCCCAAAAACGTTTGGTAAGTAAATTGTTGAAGGACACACATACATTAAATCATCCACTCTACTTCTTTGAATGTTTTCTTTTCTTTTGACTTTTTTTGGTAGTGAATCAATCCTATTATCTGGATTGTGGAGTTTAATACACAATCATATAGGATACAATTTGGGCAATCTTAGAAATATTAAGACGTCATTTTTTACATAATTTTTTTCAATATCTTATAAGTTCTTTATATTATTTTCTTCCTTGAGTCATACTTAGAATTTGAGCCTGTGATATCTTTTTTGCACCTTGTAATCTTCAAGTATTTTTCCCCCATCAAGAATCTGGGTCGAGGGCTGGAGTTGTGGCTCAGTGGTAGAGTGTTCATCTAGAATGTTCGAGGCCCTGGGTTTGATCCTCAGCACCACATAAAAATAAAATAAAGGTATTTTGTCCAACTACAACTAAAAAAAATTAAAATATTAAAAAAAGAACCTGGGTTAATAGCTCTTGCTTCTCAAGGGTTCCTTTAACATGAAAGAAGATAAATCAGTTGTATTTCTCCTGGGATATATTCTTGAGTCACTCTCTTCCAAATGAGGAAGAAAATAATATTTCTCCAGACTGACATATTTTATATCAGGAAAAAACCAACCTTTGTGGAGCTTTGATGGAATTTCATACTGTTCTGTCTTCAGATAGTTCTGTGTGTGCTGCTGAGTTGCCATTTAATGTCCAGAAGAAACTTGTGTTTCTTATCTTTACAATGGGAATAACTTTAGAGGACACAGATGAACAATGCTCTTCATGGAGCCTAGAAATACATATCTGTGCTGTGGCCCACAACTGACAAAGCACCTGGAAGACACAATGCAAATACTAATTGTTTAACTAGTATCTGCCACTCACATATATTTTCTTTCAAAAGATTATAATAACCTTTTCACTCTAGGCCCCTGAGTCATCCACATGCACAAATATAAAAAGTTGTGTTCACCATGTTTAAATTCGAGCTTTCATTCTCTTGTGATTCAAGATGGTGTGACTAATTGCATATTACATTTTGCCTTCCTTTTATTCTACATCCCCAAGAAGAATTCTCTACTTAGAGGCATAAAAAATATGTATAATGCATAATATATACATATATATTATATACTATGTGTCTATATAAATATTTATATTTGTGTGCGTTTGTGCTTTGTACATATATCCTATGTATGGTATATGTATATATACTATGTATTATATATATACTATGGTATACACATGATATTACATACACAAATATATATTTATATAATTAGTATACATATATAATACATGTTACATATACTATAGTATATATTTACACATACTGTAGAATATATGCATATACTATACATAATATATTCATATATCATACATACATATATAATGCATAGTTTTATACACACAGACACACACACACACAGAAGTCCCTTACTGTTTTGAATATTTTTCACTAACAAAGTCCTAAAATAATAAGAAAATTTTGTATGAGTTATGTGGTGTGGTAGAGGTATTTTGGCTTTTAAATTAAATAAAATTTGTTTTTATTTGTTATTTATTTATTTTTGGTATCAGGGAATAAACCCAGGGGTGCTATACAACTCAGTTACATTTTCAACATTTTTTGTATTTTATTTAGAGACAGGGTCTCAACTAAGTTGTTTAGGGCCTTTCCTCATTATGTTGCTGAGGATTACTTTGAAGTTGTGTTTCTTCCTGCCTCAGTCTCTGGAGCCACTGGGGTTTTAGGCAAGTGACACCATACTTGGTGATACCTGCTTACTAATTAAAGGGGCTTTAATCATGGAAGAAAAAAAGCCATAGACTGGTAATTAGGTCTAAGACCAATTGCAAAATAAGAAGTTTACCTTCAATGCATTTAAATAACAGACTCAAAGCTGTGATTAGATGTGAAGACATGGGCACCACTTTCTGAAACTTCATCTTTTTTTGCTTCTGTCTGATATCTGTAATGAAATGGTCCATGACCAGCTTTTGGTAGGAAAAAGTCTGAAAACTTTCTGGTTAGATCTTCCTGCTGTCACCAAGGGCAGTGCCTCTCCTACTTTAAAAGAAATGGTAAGAAATTGTACCCCTCACCTATACATACAAAAGGAGCAGTGAGGACCTTCATCTCCTTGAGGTCAGAGGAACAAATAATAGCTCTGAAATCTGGAATGTGGTTCTATGGACTGAGATATTCTATATTCTTGACATCAGTTTTGAGGGTACAGTTCAAACAATGCATATACTTTTTTTGTAATATTTTATTGGTCACCTAATTGTAATATTCCCATAATTAATATACTGGGTTATGTTACTAAAGTCAGTTTCTACTATTTATTTATATGAATATTAAAAAAATGACTATATTTGTGTTTCACATATTCTTACCATTGGAAATCACTGCCTTAGGGGATTGCTTCCCAGTCAATTTTCAATCTCTTTTTTCAGAAGAGGAGAAGGCAGGAAAGTTAAATAAATTTTTACATTATTGTTGTTTTATTATTTCCATTCATAAATTATATATATATATATATATATATATATATATATATATATATATATATATATATATATATATAATCCATTGATTAAAAAGGCCTTATGTGCAAGGGTAAATGCAAATGTCCTCTTGGGTGGGCTGGTTCTTACTACTACAAGGAAACCTTGCCTTAAATTAGCTACAGCCAGAGGCTCTGGATTTTAGTTTTCAGCAACTGAACTAAAAATTAAAAAAAAAAAAAGCTGCAACCAAGAAACTGTCATTTTGACCTCTTCCTTTTCATCATTTTATGCCATCTCCTGTTACTCAAACAGAAGACTTACTAGGCTCAGCCTGAGAGGGTGAGGATATAAACCCTGTCCACTCAGGTGTCTTAGGTGAAATCCAGCATATGGCCAGTGATGAGAGGCAGTCTTTGACTATCTGTTGCGGCTTTTGTTTCTAGAGCCTGCAAGCATTGGTTCCCTTTCTAAGCTCTCTGTTTTATGTTCAGTGGATCTGATTTTCTCTGGTGTGAAGGTGCTGAAATATTTACTGTGAGAACAATGGGCCCCTCAAAATTAGTAAGTAGTTATTATGCTCTGGCATCCTGAGCCTTGCAGGAGATGAGGTTGCTTGAAATTGACCAAAATATAGTGGGAACTGGCAATTGCAGACTGAAATTTTTGGAGTAATCTCTACAGTCTGCAGGCCTTGGGCCTCATCTGGATCAGGTTAGCCCTGAGTTTTTACTGGCCAGTCAATTTGGGCATGTGTTAGTGATAGGGACTCTGGGAGCCTTGTCCTATTCCCGCAGAGTATCTTCAGTTTCTACCTGAAGTACTATCTGAAGTTTTAGCATTCCAGCTCTTTCCTAGATTGTTTGTTGGGGTGAGGAGAATTATCAGAATCAAAACTTTATGTGTTGTCTTGTATGAGAGGGGATGTAGTCTTTAGGAGTCTCAGTTATTCCCTCCCCTTAAGCTTGCTATTCTTTCTTTTTTTGTGTGAGGGTGGTGGTACTCTGGATTAAATCCAGAGACCCTATGTCACTGAGCTACATCCTTGGTTCTTTTTATTTTATTTTGAGACATATGCTGAGTCTGGCCTTGAACTTGTTACTCAGTCTCCAGATTTGCTGGGATTACAAGTGTGTGCCATCCTGCATGGATTCCCCCTAAATATTCAAAATGTAAGGGAAGCAAAATGTCAAATTTAGAACCCTATCTATCATCCTAAACCATTACATATCTTCCTTTAAATGTTTAAAATGCCAGCTCCCTGTTCACATTTCTAATGACAGTGTCCCCTCTCAACTCTTCTCTCAACTATTTGTTTCTCATGCTATATTTCAAACGGGCATAGTATTTTCAAATTGTTTTACCAAGAACTGGATGGACCTTTCTAAGTGATTTGTTTTCTGTCTGGGTGAAGTGGCACATGCCTGTACTCCCAGAGATTCAGGTGGATAAGGCAGGAAGACTGCAATTTTCATGGTCAACCTTAGGAATTTATGTAGACTGTGGGCAAGTTAGGAACACCTATCTCACAATTTTAAAATAAGGGCTAGGTATATAGCTCAGATTTAACATGCCTCTGTGCTAGATACCCAATACCACAGAAAAATAAAAAGCAAAAGATTTGTTTTGTTTCTGAGCATTTTATGTGAGAAAAAAGTAGAGGAGAATCACTTGAGCTTTGTGAAATTGTGTGTATGTGTGTTCTTTCTTTGTCTCTCCCAAGCCAAAAACCTTTTCAGAATATCTTTGGGCTGAGAGTCATCCTTGTGGACTTTATGTCATAGGGATCTCATACCCTCTCTGATATTTTCCTGGTGCTGTGTTTCAAAACAGCCTCGCATAAGGATCCCACACCTGGCACATGAAAGGTCTCGTATCTAAGGTGCTAATTCAAGGCCAGACTTAGTACCTGGGTCCTACCCTGTTAGAGATCAGTCTAAGTTTAGGGAGTACAATTTCTTAAGAGAGCAGCTGAGTACCCTGCTGCTAGAAGGAGTCTTCTGAATCTCCTGGTATATCCTTAATCTAAAAATGCACTTCATTTTTTTTGGCTTCTGTGAATACCACTACAATGTAGATGACAATGTAGCCATTATTTAATATATTGATTCCAGTTTCATTGGAAATACATACAGAATTATTTTTACTGTGTTAGCTTTTAAAAAGCTCTCATGGTACTTAAAAAGTGGCTGTTATTAAATTTATATTCTACTTCAGCGTGAAAGTGTTTATTTCATATCCATCTAATTGGAGTACTAGTTATCTTTCATCTTTTTAGTAGTAACCACTCTTGTTTTTCTTTAACATTTATTTTTTAGTTGTAGTTGTACACAATACCTTTATTTTGTTTTTATATGATGCTGAGAATTGAACCCAGTGCCTCATTCCTTGTAGGCAAGGGCTTTACCTCTGAGCCACAACCCTCAGCCCTGATAGTAGTTATTCTAACAAATGTGCTCAGACTTCAGAATTCCTTAAACTTGGATGGTGAACTAAATTCTTGATGCAAGTTTGTTAGCATTCAGGTTGCCTTATACTCACTGGAAGAATGTGGTGTAAACTTTTCTAGAAACAGGAATCCTTTATTTTTACCCATTGTCTTCACTTCTGATAGGAATTGTAGCCCAAGAAAATACTCACACTTCAACGTGAAGCCCTTCTTTTGTGATCTAGGGAGATTTTCACATGCACAATTGCCATTGCTCCAAAAACTTAGAGGGGATGTAATGCATTGGATAGAAAATTTAAACTCTTTAACTTTATCAGTTCATGAGCAAAATTCAATGGGAATAATTGGTTAAGTCTGGAGTTATCACTGAGGTGAGCTGGGAGAGAGGGCTCAGGCAGTACTGAACTCCCACTTGGGCTGCTACTTGTGGATTGTGTTTCTACTAATATATATATATATATATATATATATATATATATATATTGGTACTGGCAGGATAGAAGATATGCTGCGAGCAAAAGAATTTTGCAGAGTATGCTGGTAAATCCCTTCCAGGGATTAACTGGGGCCCTTGGGATTTTACTCCTCCTCTGCCCAGGTCCTAGGAAATAAAATCCATGGATCTTTCATGGCCACAGGAAAATACCATTTTTCCCCCTCATGTCTTGATACTTGTATATATCTAGTCCCTTCCTCTCTATGCACCAGATAAATTAAAATCCAAACTGTGAGAAAGTTAGCATAAAATATGCTACATTCATGATCCCAATTTGGCTTCCTCTATTTAGAGTGACAGTGGATTTGGGCATTCTGTCCCAATTGTGTGGCACATTGCTTGAGGCAGAACCAATGCTTAAGTGCCCACCAACTTTTTCTACTCATCTGATGGTAGATATTTTCTCAGTTGTCCAATGTACATAAGTTTCTCAATTTATTTATGACTTTATTTAAGAGTGATTTAAAACAGAAATAAGTATTTATTTTGTGTATCCATGAATGGAGGGTGAGTCAGGAGCCTGCTATTCTGCTACATTTTGAAAATCATCCCTCTTAACATCTGTTTTTTTGGGGTGCCAAGATATAACACTATTACCACACATAATCTGTGCACAAGTCCTGCCAGTGATCTGTGTCTCCAATTCTAAAATCTATCTTTATTTTGGGTTTTACCATTCACTCATTTCAAATATTTTTCTTGACATGCTTGCATTTCTATGAACCCTTTTATTGCACTTAACAATGATTTGTACATTTATACAGATTCATCTATGGAATTTTCTGTATTGTGCTTCCTTGGTTATTCTTTTCAAAGTTGCACAAAATATTTTTAAGTTCATATATATAAGTAACATCACCATTTTTTAATCCTTTTTAAAATTTTATTTTGAGAAAAGTTTTTGCTCATTTGCTGGGATCACCCTCACAATTAAAATTCTTTTCCTCAGCCTCTAGAGTACTGAATATTCAGGTGTGCAAAACTACATGCACCCAATCCCTTTCCCTCTTTCTTACATTAACTTTTGAATGCTCTATGTTTACTTTCTTATTTCAGTATTACTTATTCATAATTTATACATTCATTATTTACTATATGAAAATGAATTGTTATGTGATATAAATGATGGGTACAATACCATTATGGAAGGGGTCAGGAATTAAATCCAGTGGTGTTTAGCCACTGAGCCACATTACCAGCTATTTTTTTTTGTATTTTATTTATAGAGAGGGTCTCACTGAATAGCTTAGGGTCTAATCATTTCTGAGGCTGGCTTGGAGCTATTTTTTAAATGCTTTATATTTTATTTTATATTTTAGTATTATTTATTAATAATTTTTATATTAAGGATTTAGAATGTGAAAATAAGGTGTTGTGTGATATGTAAAGGGTACAATTGAATTTTTAATGTCACACAGATGTCCCTTCATCCTAACATCTTTCTTTGGATAGAATGCTATCTTTCTTCCCTGCATTGCCATCTCTATGATTTTTGCTAATCCCCTGCTCCCTCCCTTACTCTCTCATCCCTCTGCCCTACCTAGAAATCATCTATTTCTTCCATGCTCCCCCTCCCTTCCCCACTGTAAGTCAGCCTCCTTATATGAGAGAAGACATTCAGCATTTGTTTCTTTGGGATAGGCTAACTTCACTTAGCATTATCTTCTCCAACGCCATCCATTTACCTGCAAATGCTATGATTTTATTCTCTTTTATTGTTGAGTAATATTCCATTATGTATATATGCCACATTTTGCTTTATCCATTCATTCACTGAAGCGCGTCTAGATTGGCTCCACAGTTTATCTATTGTGAATTGTGCTGCTATAAACATTGATGTGGCTGTACCTCTGTAGTATGCTGTTTTTAAGTCCTTTGGGTATAGACTGAGGAGAGGGATAGCGGGTACAAATGGTGGTTGCATTCCCAGATTTCCAAAGAATATCCATACTACTTTCCATATTGGTTTTACCAATTTGCAGTGACACCAGCAATATATTGAGTGTACCTTTTCCCCCACATCCTTTCCAACACTTGTTTGTCTTTATTCTATCTGCCATTATGACTGGAGTGAGATGATATCTTAGAGTAGTTTTGATTTGCATTTCTCTGATTGATAGAGATGATGAGCATTTTTCATATGTTTGTTATTGATTGTATATTCTTTTCTGAGAAGTGTCCGTTCTGGTCCTTGGCCCATTTGTTGATTGGGTTATTTGGTTTTTTTGGGGTGTCTAGCTTTTTGTGTTTTTCATATACCCCAGAGATTAGTGCTCTATCTGATGTGTGAAGGGTAAAAATTTTCTTCTAGGATGTAAACTCTCTGTTTACCTCACAGATATTTTTTTGTCAAGTAGAAACTTTTTAGTTTGATTCCATCCCATTTATTGATTCTTGGTTTTAATTCTTGTGCTATAGAGTCTTATTAAGGAAATTGGTGTCTAATACCACATGATGAATATTAGAGCCTACTTTTTGTTCTATTAGTCACAGAGTCTCTGGAGTAATTCATAGGTCCTTGATTCATTTTGAGTTAAACTTTGTGCATGGTGAGAGATATTAGTTTAATTTCATTGTGTTGCATATGGATTTTCAGTTTTCCCAGCACCCTTTGTTGAAGATGCTATCTTTTATCGAGTGCATGTTTTTCACACCTTCATCTAATACAAGATAATTGCAATTTTGTGCATTATTCTCTGTGTCTTCTATTCTGTACCATTCGTCTACCAGTCTGTTTTGGTGACAATACCATACTTTTTTGTTACTATTGCTCTGTAGTATAGTTTAACATCTGGAATAGGGATGCCTGCCACCTGCTTTACTCTTTCTGCTAAGGATTGCTATTCTGGATCCCTTAGTTTTTCCAGATAAACTTCACGATTCATTTTTCTATTTCTATGAGAAATGCCATTGCAATTTTGATTGGAATTGCATTAAATCTGTATTGCTTTTGGAAGTATGGTCACTTTGATAATATTAAGTCTGTCTATCCAGGAGCAAGGTAGAGCTTTCCATTTTCTAAGGTCTTCTTTGATTTCTCTCTTTAGGGTTCTGTAGATTTCATTGTATAAATCTTTCACCTCTTTTGTTAAGTTGATTCCCAAGTATCTTTTTTTTTAGGTTGTTGTGTTGGGGTAGTTTTTTTTTTCCTTTCCTTCTCAGAGGTTTTGTCACTGATATACATAAATGCCCTTTATTTATGTCTGTTTATATTCTGCTACTTTGATGAATTTATTTACTAGTTCTAGAAGTTTTCTGGTGGAGTTTTTTTTATCTTCTAGGTATAGAATCATATAATCATCAAATAGTGCTAATTTAAATTCTTATTTTTCTATCCATTCCCCTTTGATTTCTTTCATCTCTCTAATTGCTCTGGTCAGTGTTTCAAAAGCTATTTTGAATAGAAGTGGTGAAAGAAGGTATCTTTTTCTTTTTCTAGTTTTTAAAGGAAATGTCTTCAATTTTTCTCCATTTAGAATAATGTTGGTCTGAGGCTTACCCTAGATAGCCTTTATGATGTTGAGATATGTTCCTGTTATTACTGGTATTTCTAGTGTTTTGAACGTAAATGTGTATTTCATTTTGTTAAATGTTTTTTCTGTGTCTATTGAGCTGATGATATGATTCTTATCTTTAAGTCTATTTATGTGATTAATTACATTTTTTGATTTTTGTATGTTGAACCAACCTTGAATCAATTGAGAAGAATCCTACTTGATCATGGGTGCACAATCTTTTTGATATGTTTGTATTTGATTTGACAGAATTTTATTTTTGCATCTATATTTATTAGATTTATTGGTCTGAAGTTTTTTTTTTCTTTGATGTGTCTTTGCCTGGTTTGGGGATCAGTGTGATATTGGCCTCATAGAATGAGTTTGGAATTACCGCCTCTTTTTCTACTTTTTTTGAAATAAATTGAAGAGTATTGGTATTAGTTCTTCTTAAAGGTCTTGTAGTACTTGGCTTTGTATCCATCCGGTCCTGGGCTTTTCTTGGTTTGTAAGCTTTTGATGGCTTCTTCTATTTCCTTACTTGGTATTTTTCTGTTTAAATTGTGTCTATACTCCTGACTCAATATGGGCAAATCATATGACCTAAGAAATTTGTTGATGCTTTCAATGTCTTCTGTTTTATTAGAGTATAAGCTTTCAAAATAAATTCTACTTATCTTCTGTATTTTATAGTGTCTTTTGGTGATATTACCTTTCTCATCACGTATGTTGGTAATTTGCATTCTCTCTCTCCTTCTCTTCCTTAGGATGGCTAATGATCTGTCAATTTTATTTATTTTTTCAGAGAACCAACTTTTTGTTTTGTCAATTTTTTCAATTGTTTCTTTTGTTTCAATTTCATTGATTTCACCTCCAACTTTAATTATTTCTTGCCTTCTACTGAGTTTGCTGCTGGTTTGTTCTTTTTCTAGGGCTTTGAGATGTAGTGTGAGGTCATTTACTTGTTGACTTTTTCTTTTAAGGAATGAACTCCATGCAACAAATTTTCCTCTTAGTACTGCTTTCATAGCCACTCTCTACAGAAGGCACTAAGCAACTCAGTGACACCCTGTCTCTAAATAAAATATAAAATAAGGATGGGGATGTTGCTCAGTGTTCGAGTGCCCTGAGTTTGATTTATGGTATGCTTCCTCCCGAAAAATGACATGATAAAAAATACTTTCAGAATTCATTTAAATTTCTGTTCTCTAGTCTTAAGAGGAAGTCTGTTTGAGCTTTTAATTTTAAACCATCCCTTGAGTCAGCAATGTTCATGAAAATATTTGTGAAGCACAAGTGTAATTTTAAAATTTCTAGTGTTCATGTTAATGAAACAAAAATAACCTGAAATTGATTTTAATAACTTAAGCCAATATATCCAGCATATTATTATGGCTTGACAATATAAATTTACTAATGAATATATGTATTTTTGGAAATTTATTTTAAAATCCCTTCTTTATTGAAGTCCCAGGTACATCTTAGTTCACCACATCCACATTCCGTGTTTGAGAGCTGTGAATTCCTTGAACCCAGTAAGGTGAAATGCCAGAACAAGTCATTTTATGTCCTAGGAAATGGAATACACTACCTAGGCCATATTTTTATTAGGACCTAACAACAGGGGAGACAGTGTACTTTGGGAGAGTAGGCATCTCCAATGCAGAAGTGTACAAATGTGAATACTGATTCTCAAAAGAGGCTGAACACAGATCTATTCCTCTTTCTACTATAGCACTGTAAAACACAAATAATTGGTGTCCCAGGAGGTGGAGGGTGCCAGATCTTCCAGATTCAAGGGAATAAACACATGAAAAAAATTTATTTTGCAATTTTGCCCTTAGCATAATGTCAGAGTTGTGATGTCTGTTTCCTTCTTTGGTTGGGGTACTGAGAGAATATTAGCACAAATCAAAAACCTAGATGTCTACACATATTTTTAAATAATTCATTACTACATAAAGAAAAATCCAACGTTAAACTAGAGAAGTGAAATCACTACCTATAAGATATTTGCTATTTTCCAGATAATTTCTGTACCACATGTAATTGAATCTTGACATCTTGCCTACAGTGGGTTTGCTGTTATTTATCACCATGTAAAAAGTCACTTGAAAATTTGCTGGCTCATATTTGGATTTTAATAATCTGGAATTATTTTGCTACATGTGTTTAGCTGATGATTGATAAGGTTACTGAACTTCAGAGGGCCATCTGACTGCCAAAAAATATCACCCTGATTCTCCTCCTCGAGGATATCTGATAGTCAAGTAAATTAATGTGGGCTCATTTTCATTGGAGGTGACAGTGTTCTGAAAGCAAAAGCAAAAGCTTTCAAAATGTTTCCTGACTACGTACCTGGCTAATGCTTTTTCATAGCCACAGCTTAACAGAAGCCATAAAAAATAAGAAGAACCCAGATCCAGAATTTGGGAAACACATTCTGCATTTTGGCTAGAGTAAGATAAAAAGAAAATTGCTAAGCTATTTGTTATACAAATAAGGCTAAAGAACTGCAAAAAATTTGGAACTCAGTATTATTCTAAATTTTGTAGATTAGGTCAAAACAGCTGTTCAGTGTCAAAGAACATTTTCAAAACCCCACAAGTAGTGTGTGTGTGTGTGTGTGTGTGTGTGTGTGTGTGTGTGTGTGTTACTGGTAATTAGACTGGGGGATTATTATCCCTGAACTGTATCCCCAGTTCTTTCTATTTATTTCTTTTTAATTTTGAGACATTTTCTATTAAATTGCTAAAATGTTTTTCAAACTTCCAATCCGCCCACCTCACTCTCACAGCTTATTGAGATTACAGGGTTATATCACTGCACCAGGCAGAGCAATAATAATCAAGAAACTTGAACTGAATTCAGGATTAAATATGCCTGACCACAAAGGCAAAACTTGCCCTCTCTAGATCTCATGATTCACCATACTTATTTTGTTCCCTTCAAATTTAAATAATGACATTTATTTAAAAAAGACTATCCACATGTGGTGGTTAATGTCTGTAATCCATGAACTTGTGAGGCTGAAGCAGGTGTATCACAAGTTCAAAGCTAATATCAGTAACGTGGGAAGGCAATTTAGCAAGACTTTCTCTTAAAATTAAAACAACAACAACAAAAATTTTATAAGCTGAGTATATAGCTCAGTAGTTAAGCACCCCTGGATTAAATACTCATTAGAAAAATAAGTAGAATTTGTGTTCACCTTGTTCTCTTTTACTTCAATGGGAAAAATGTTTGTGCAAAGACTTCGAGCATGAGACAGCAGGAGCCGTCCTATTGCCGGACAGCGGGGGTCTATATACAACTGAATACACAGCCTGTTTCAATCCAGCATTATCCAGTCACAGCAATTATACACAGCTTAACTTAATTACCATCATCTTAATGGCTCGCTGGTGTCACCTCTCAACCATTCCTTCTGGCAAAATTCCAGTTGCCATTCCCACTCGGCTGTGGCTCTCAACACAACACAATTTTATGTATCTGATACTTTTCTTTATTCTGTAGAGATAGATACTGCATTGTATGGTTTAAGTCTTGAAGTGTGTTCTCTGTCAAGGTTATATGTAATTCAGTCACCATGGATAAACAAAAAGGTAAAACAACAAAAAAGCACCTCATTCTCCAGAGTCACTAGGATTGCAGGCATTTCCCATTACCTAATGCTGTAAACCCATCTTTTAAGAATGTTACAAAACAGCCAGGTACACTGTCATGTATTTCATTCTCAGTGAATCAATTTGCTGAGGCAGGAGGAGTACAAGTTTCAGATCAGCCTTTGCAACTGAGAAAGACCCTGTCACAAAACAGAAAAGAAAAATGGCTGGGAATGTAAGTCGGTGATAGAGGACTCATGAGTTGAATTCCTAGTTTTGCAATCTAGGAAAATATGAAACAAAATAATTTTTTAGATTTTATTTATTATATAGACTCCTCTTTAGTTATAAACCCATCATAATTTTTCATAGGCATTGAACCAAGTATTCTAATGTAGCCCACAGAAAAGCACAGATGTTCTAACACAATGAATAACATTTGCAAAATAAATCAAACTTTAGGCCATTACAAATTTTTTTGATAAAATGGAATAAACAGATTACTGACGAAAATGGATAATATTACCTCATTATACGTTCAAAGTAGGCCAGTGTTTAAACCTTAGGAAGAAAGGGGTGATTGTTACAGTTCTTTCTTTTAGCTATCCCAATTTTGCTTATTCACAAATCTAAATAGGACCAATATGGTGACATGTGTCTATTTTCAGTGATTCAGAAGGGTGAGGCAGAAATATTTTAAGTTCAGAGCCAGCCTCAGCTACTCAGTGAAAAACTATTTTTGTGAAAACCTACAAGTGAGAATTTTCTATTTATTATATTTCAATTCATTGGTTTTTTTTTTTGAAAACAAAATTTAGAAACTGCTTAGAAAGTGTTTCCTTATGTCAAGTAAATATAAAATTAAATTCTCCCATGTTTTCCTCTAATAATTTTATGTGTTTATTTTTAACTTTGGATTGTCATTCATCTAACATTTTAATATTATATAAAGGTTGGCATCTATTTTATATTTTGTTTTGTTTACGTATACCATGAGCCAGACTTGAATTTTTTTATTTGAGGTGATTGAACCAGGGGCACTTAACCACTGAGCCCACATTCCCAACCATTTTTTGTATTTTATTTAAATAAAGGGTCTCACTGAGTTTCTTAGGCCCTCAATAATTTGCTGAGGTTGGCTTTGAACTCACAATCCTCCTTCCTTAGCCTCCTGAGCTTCTTGGATTACAGGTATGTGCCACCATGCCCAGCTTGAATTTCAAGTATTAAAATAGTGCATTACCTCTTTTTTCAAAATTTGAAAAGGTTTCATATTCACTTTCTAAATCCATATGGAAAGTTTATATTATAATGTATTTCTACATTCCATTTCATTGATCTTGAGGTAAAGGCATAAAGTGATAAAAAATAGTTTTTAAAAGACTGTAATTAACAGCTTTTCCATTATACGAGGTATACATATATGTCTACATACAAATATATGGCAAAAAGAAGTGAAAAATCTTTATTAATTATCCTTGTATAAAACTTTTATTTAGATTTTTATTTGATATATATATATATTAAAATACATTTTGTCTAATTAAAATATAAACCAGTTAACCTTTTTTTGTGATCACAATGTTGACTTAAGTCAATATTGGAAGAAAATATATCTTCATATGACCATCACTGCTGTCAACTTTTACTTTATTATAATTAACAAAGTTAAACACCATGCTATAATAAAACCTACAACATATAGTTTTGTTAGTTGCAACAGGAAGGCTCAGAGATTTAGTAAAGTACTAAAGCACTTAACTTTATAAATGAAAATCTCAGGTAAATAAATATACATGAACTTGGCTGTGTATAAGCACCCATTGTGTGATGCCTAGAGCTTTTTTGACATTTTGAGCTACTTCATCTTAAATTGATTATTGTCAGTCATTAGATTTTGAAATATCAACATGGTTCAATCAGTACCTGACTTAATATTTACAAAATTCAGCACTAGTATAGTACTTTTTATGACATTGCTATCTTTAGTTTTATAGGGATTTGCCTTTAATAATGAATTTTCATTATGGAGTTATTGCATTTGATTTGTAAAACTATTATCTTATGTTAGTAAATCAAAAATCATTGTTTTCATTTATACTAAAGCTCACAGAAATTAAAGATTTTACTCAGGCAAAAAAATTAATAAGTAGCAAAACTAAAATATGATTTACAGTTCTTTTCATATGTTTCAATGTAACCATATTCTTTTTTCAATATTTCAAGAATCTATGCCTCAATTTAGTTTTCATTACACTCATTACTTATTGCCATGGTGTGTGAGCACATGTGTGTGAGCTTGAGCACAAATATGCATTATATTGGGGAAAATTATCATATTTGTTTTCTTGTATGAAAGAAGGAAAAAAGTCTACATTAATATGGAAATTTAAACTTGAGAAAGTAAATAACAAACAAAATATTTGTTATTTTATAGGGAATTGTTCCTTAACTTTAGCTTTCTTCTTTGTTCAGGGACTTTGAAGAGCTGATTTTTTTCCTCTCATATAAGTATCTAAGTAGTTTCCTTCCACTTAACCTTCGAACAACTGTAAGATCAGAAGTTCTCCCAATTTCAGAAAAATAAGAATAGGAAATAAATAAGCAGAAATTTTGAGAAAATTTATTTAACCAAAATAGAAAAAAGTAGACATTAAAGAAAGAATGAATGCCAACTATAACAGAAGGCTTTGATCTTCATCACTATGTCCATAATTTTTGTGATTGTTGTGTGAATTTTCCACCTCTAGAAATTGTTGACTAAATATGTTACCCAAACATGAGCACTTTCATTCATATCAGGACAGATAATTCTGGGGACTTGATGATGATTCATTTGCAAAAAAAATGGATAAAGAAGTACAGATAAATCTTTAGAATCCAGTTTTTAAAAATACAGAAAATTGTACATTCTGCTCATAAAATAATGGAATACTCTTTAGGGTAGCTCTGGAAAAAAAGATGGCCACCTCAGAAGCAAGGGATTCTTTCTTACTCCCCTGGGACTCTGCTAATGCCTGACTTTTAAGATATTAACTATCCTTTTCATAGAGTCTTACCACTACATACAATGCTAATAACAAAACACTTTTGTGAAATCCTGGCATCTTTCACTTTATGGATTCTAACACAACTAGCAGTATGGAAAAATATGTGGTGTTGGGGATGAAGAAAAAAGGAATATCAAAGCAAAAAATCATACAGGATAAATTTACAAAGAGGTAACAAAGACTTTATTCAAGATTATCACAATAGCAGAAAGAGAATAGAACTAAATTTTAGCCCAAATCCATTAAAGAGAAAGAGTTAAAGAATATTTTCATGTCTGGGTGGGCAGATCATTAGGTAGTCTGTGTTTGCTAATTGATCTCACCCAAAAGGGGAAAAAAAATCTCCTCTCTTCTGAACAGAAGATAGTTTCATAAATTGGAGCAAGACTCCTATTTTTAGGGGCCCTATCTTCCTTGATTCAATTTCAAAAGGATGCCTCTGAGGTCCTTAAAAAGACACTTCAAGGTTGGAAACCTGGCAAGAGCTTTTAAAAAGATTTACCTCTCAAAGAAATCAAGACATAATTTTAATCGCAAGTTTTCTAAAGTAGACATTCTAAGAAAAGGGATCTTAAAGGCCTGAAGTCAGGAAGACATCTATCTGAAGTTCCTCAAGTTGAGGAAAATATTAAGTCCACCAAGGTTGTGGGTATAATCTGTCCTGTCTATCTACATGTGTTCATTTTCATAATCCAATTTTTTACATTTCTTCAAGGCAAAAAAAAATTACCATTACTCTATTTGGATTCACAAAACTTACTTATTATTGTAATGTTTTATAACATAACACATTTTCAAGAATTGTATTTGTTTTTCTTTTGGACATCAGCATATATGCATGGTGATGTCCAAAAGGAGAACAATTCTCAATTAGAAAAGAGTACACAGTTTTGTAGAAGAGGCTTATCCATTTTTACACTAAACATGGGAATGCTGAGATCTATTGTCTTGTTGTTTTTGATCTCGTGTGGCTGTATCGCTCTACATCTGAATCACTCTCCTACCTCTTTCCCATTCTATCTCTCTCAGATTTGAGTCATCATAAGAAAGATGTGTCTTACTTTATAAGTCACTGACTAACTATGTGTGCTACTGTGGAGTAAGGATATCAGTTAAACCACATGTGGATGCTGGATTCTTCTATGTTCAGCCTAACAATGACAGACTTGGGTCCAAGTAAGGATCTGCCCTCAAAGCCTGATGCAGTCTGCACTGCATACTGACTATGTATGTAAGGACCTACTTTGAAGGGAGTTATGCTTTTGAAAGTATTAGTATTAGTTAATTTGGTCAAATGCATTTCTAAACAGAAGGATGTTCAATACCACTGTGAAGGAAGAACTTCCTTGAAATAAAAAAGAAACCAAATTCAGGAGGTTAGAAGTAGAAGGCACAAGCCCCAAAACAATCATAAAATTTCTAAGGGAAAGTGAGGAGAAAAACTTGAAACAATAAAGAGATCATGCACTACATATGCATATATAAGTATGTACACATATGTATACATACACATACATGCATATATGTATAAAATTTCTAAACTCCTAATGTTAACTGATATTCCAAATGTTGTTCAAGTTTGGCTCTTTCTTATTTATTATAAATAAAACAACATCCAGCATCACTAAAGTTTGTTGATTGTTGGCATTATTAACATAACCACAGTAAAAAACAAGAAACAAAAGGATTTATGTCATATGAATTTTTGCAAATGTGTATTGTAGCAGAAATCATTCATATCTGTCTCTAGTGCATGCATTGTGTGCCAATACTCTAGTAGTTCTAATGGGTCTGTACATAGTAAGAACCTGAGCAAAATTTCCAATTATGAATGGCTGAGTGTCATTTCTGTCCTGAAGTCCAGTGTGTTGTTGAAAAGCTCCTCAAGCAATTCTAATGCACCCCTGTTGCTAAGAGCTACTGTTTTAACTTGATATTTTACAAAAATACTAAAATATAAACTTGTCAAACAGGTGCTCTTCAGTGATCATTTTGACAGGAAACCACATGCAAGTCTTTTTCCTCCCTATGAATGTCCTTAATATTCATACATTGTGAGTCAAAACAAGATATATTCATCCACAATACCATCAAGTTATTGTAAGAACATATCAACACTCAATACTCTCCTCCACTGTAATTTTAAATCATAATCCCATTGAAACTGTCACTTTTAAAGAAAAAAGTTAGAAATTGCTAATCAAAATCTAAATGAATAAGATGATTATAGATCAATCACAGCTTTTCATAAGCATTTTCGAATGCCAATCTGGATTAGATCATCTACAAAACAGATATAAGAAGAGTTCCATGAAACACATGTACTTATTTTAACAGGAAGAATTTTAAATTGATACAGTTTCCTTAAATTTCAGAGATAACTATAAATTCATTAAGTCAAATGCTTATATTAAATTAAATTAATAGAGGTTATTGTCCTTCAGTTGAAACAAATTCAAGGATAACAAATAATTAATGTAATATAAATAATTCATGTATTCACTTGACACATATTTATTAAGCACCTACCCAAACAGATAATTTAGCAAAATTGTGGCAATCCTAATGCCTATTAAAATATTGTATCATCTCTGCCTTTAACATTTTATCTTCTAGCAAAGGAAATATTCTAGTTACATTTTCAAATGTTAATGTCACTACATTTTCCGAGATAGATGATTGGAAAATACAAAGACAAAAAATATTTAACCTAAGAGTGTTTTTTGCACACACTTGGTAAAAAAATAGTAATGAAGAACTCTATATAGAGAATAAAAATAAATTTTTCATCTAATATTACACAGGTAGAAAGAAAGAAAATGTAATTCTAAAACTTACAATATATATTAGTTTATACTGTTACATTAATTATAGTTTAAATTTGTGTATTTAGGACATTAAGTGCCTTTCATTTCAACCCTCCCTGCTTATTTTCTCTGAGTTAAATTTGCATAACTAGCTCAAAGAACTAGTCATTAGAAACTCATATTTTATGTAAAAACTTCAATTTTATAATTTTTTGTTCAAAATGAAAATGTCTACAAAAATCCAACTGTTTAAAAATGAAGATGATGGATTTTCAAAAAAATTGCCCTATTATATTGATGATATGCAATTTGAATGACATCTCAAATTACAAATTTCAATCTAAATAAAATTATCAGGTCATGGAATCCTCAAAATCAATTACACTATCAGAAGTACCCTTGAAATCTGTAGAAAAAAAGGTACATTTTCTAAAAGGGAAAGTTTGGACAATAAAAGTAAAATTCAACGGATGAAAATATCAAGAAAGAGGAAAGTTTAACAAGTCTACTTACTACTCTAATAATCTTTAGCAAATTCTTTCCTTTTTATTTCTCTATTAACAATGTAAACTGGTAACTTTTTCCTTATAAAATGTTCTATCAAATATAAATATTTGAAATTGCTTTCTTAGATCCATAAATTTCCTATGGTATACATAAAATAAAACTTTAGACATATGCTTCCAAATATTATGAGAATTTTCTTTAATATTTTCAAAGAAATCATATGAAAAGATGTTTCACACCATATGTCATGATGAAAATGAAAATGAAACTGAGAAACCCCTCCATACCTATTAGCATGGCCAAAATCCAGAACACTGACTACACCAAATGCTGGTGAGGATGTTGAACAAAAACTCTTATTCATTGCTGGTGGAATGCAAAATCATAAAATCACTTTGGAAGACAGTTTAGTGGTTTCTTAGAAAACTAAACATACTCTTAGAATATGATCCAGGAATTGGACTTCTTGGTATTTAGCCAAAGGAGTTGAAAAATTCATGCCCACACAAAATCCTACACATGGATGTTTATAGCAGTTTCATTCATAATAGCTGAAACTTGGAAGCAACCAAAATGTCCATTAGGAGATGGATATATTAGGAGTGGATATATAAGCTGTGGTAAATCTAAACAATGGAATATTATTCAGCACTAAAATTAAATGAGTTATAAATTCATGAAAAAAAAAACTTGGAGAAACCTTAAATGTATACTACTAAGTGAAAAAAGCCAATCTAAAAAGGCTAAATACTACACAATCCCAATTATTTAACAGGTGGGAAAAGGTAAATATGGAGCCCTTATAAAGATCAGAGTTTGCCAAGGGTTAGAGATGGGGAGGGAAGAATAGGAAGAGCACTTGAGACTTATAAGGCAGTGAATTAGACTGTATGATACAATAATGGTGAATACATATCATCAGGCGTTTATAGCTTTTGGGGGACATCTCATTTCCAAGCCATAACACTTTTGAGTCTGGATACTTAGAAAATATTTTGAAGTTCATCCACAACCACATTGTAACACATTGTAGTACTTTATTCTTTTTCTGTAGATGAGTAATATTCCATTGTTTGGATATCAAGTTTAGTTTACCCACTCATCTATTAATGGATATTTGAATGTATCTACCTTTAGGTAATTGTGTAGAGTGTGATTACAAATATTTGTATAAAAAATTTATCTAAATACCTCTTTTCAATCATTTTGCATACTTTGCTAAGGGTAGAATTGATGAATAATATAGTAACTATGCTTATTTATATTAGAAAGTATATTTTTACATAATAATTCATTTATAAAACACATTATGATTCAGAAGCTACCTTTAAACATGTTACCTCATTTGCTCATCAAAAACATCAAGGAACAAGTATAATTACTCATGTTTTATAGAAGTAAAACATGAGTAATTATATTCTCATGTATATGAGTAATTATATGAGTAATTATGTTACAGGGGTAGAAGCTAATACCTATTTAAATTAATCAACTTCTCAGTATTATTTCATAGTTTTAATAAAAATTTATTTTTTGTACTGCAGATTAAACCCAGGGATAATCTACTACTGAGCTGCATCGCCAGCCCTTTCTTTTGTTTTTTTTTTTTTTTTTTTTTTTTTTTTTTGTGTGTGTGTGTGGCACAGTCTTGCTAAGTCAAAGAGGCTGGCCTCAAACTTATGATTCTCCTGCCTCAGCCTCCTGAATAGCTGAGATTATAGGCATGTGCCACCACACCAGGTTCAAGAAGATTATTTCTAATATTTACTCTGAATCTGAAATTCTATTATTCTAAAGTTTGAGGAGATCCACATGGTAGATTTTACATATATTCTTGTTTTCAAGGCACTGGGCAGCATCTTCAAGTTCCCTTATTATGGCCTCATCTCTCCATGCCTGGTTAGTGTTTCTTAAAACCTGGAAAAAAAAGAAAACTTTAGTTTATGTCTTAGAACACCAATGACTCTCTCATACCTTTGGAGACATTTCCATTTTGTGAATCTTATTCACTCTTGCCAGTAACTTAATATAGATTACTGCCTATTTTTTTTCCTTGGCTAAATTTCAATCCTATAAATAGCTATAAAAATTCTGGTTTAACTATTTGATGAAATAAAAGAAGAATTTGGACTGGCTCAGATTATTAAAATGATAAGAACTGGGTATGGATATTTTGATGGAATATTAAAATGTAAAAACCCCTTTCAATGCAAGATTTGTAATCAACTACTGTTAGAGTTGTGGGTATTAAAAATAATGAGGATATAACATGAGTGACATGGAAACATGAATGAATGGAAAAGGCAAAAAGACACAGTATTGTTTGAATTCCTTTAGTTGGCATGGTTTCTGTGCTTCTCGGTTTCTATCCCAGGTTATTTTCTGCTCTAACTTAATTTTTGGTCCATCTCCCTGCTAAACAGTTCCCATTTCAGTTCCCCCCCTGAGCCTTTAAAGGAGATTGAAAGTAGCAGTTAAAGCTGGTTATGCTCAATAGTCAAGGCGAATTTTGTTTACAAGATGCTCCCTGTTATAGTGTTTGCATTGTCTAAATAACAGGCAATAAAATCTATCAGCTGGAAACCTCCCCTTGTTGTAAATGAGCAAATGATTTTAATCAGTATCTTCTGCTGAACAGTCTTTCAAGGGCCGTCCAGTTTTAACACTTCAAAATCTATCTGAAACCAATCTGTAAATATTTATTGAATTAATAATCACATACCCAGAACTCTGCTAAGCTCTATAATAGATACAGAAGTAGTATGAAAGGGCCCTGCCTGTGAGAATTTTGCATCAATTTCTGTGACACATTAATTTAATTTTTTAAATGAAGAAAATATTATTATGGTGCTACATATAAATATGGGATCCAACTTAGAGAAAATAATTAGAACTAGTATCTTCTGGTAGAGCTTCAAGGGAGAGCTCGAATCATGCCTCAAAGAATTTTGAAAATGTGAGATGATAAGGAGATGAAAGGGTAAATGATAATGACAATTTGGATTACAGAGAAAGAGTTGACTAAAGATTCATAGGAGATGGTAGTTTAAAATATAAAAATGGATGGGAATGTAAGAAATACATTTTTAAAAGGCCTCTCAAAATTTACAAAGTGATTAACTCATTGAGAAAGTGATTGTGAATTGACTTAATAAATTGAGAAATACATGTGATTGATTGCCTTTACTACAGATGTATAGTTACAAAACTGTCCTGAGAGATAGCCAATAAGCATGGAGATAATTTTCTATATTCTACAAAAGGAGATATGAGAATGTAAATGAGGCAGTGGGCATGGAGTGGAATAGAAAGGAGAGGGAAAATATGGTTACATGTAATCTGTGTGATAATCTTCTTAGCCCTTTTCCATTGTTTGTTACATTAAGTAGTTTTCATAAGTATGTATTTTTCAATATAAGACAGGAGTAAATTGAGAGGTCTATGATTTATACAAGTGGGACACAAAAGTGAGATTTTTATCGAGATTGATTTTATTCCAAAGTGTTATTTCCTTTGGCTCTTGCTGAATTTTACAGGAGAAGCAAAATATAAAGTGAAGCTTTCACAATAAGGTAATCCCAAAGTTTCTCATTATAAATTGTAGCCTCTTATCTAACTGAAATAGGAACCATATGTCATTCATATATCTCACAAATACTGATAATAATTAAATCCTAGTAATTGCATGTTAACTTTGAAGTCAGTAACAGCATTTAAATGATCATGTTCTCCCCCTCTTAATGTGATGAAGGTCTCCAATCTCTTCTTGTTGCTTCTTGCTTTTGTTATCTGGTGACAAATACATCATTTTCCCAGCAGATAGAATAAATATCAATGCCACACTGTCCTCAGCACTTCTCCCAGCCCTCCCAAATTCTATAGATTTGCATAGATGCCAGCTTTCAAATATTTTCAGTGAGTATTCAAACTTCAAATATAAAAGGCACAAACCCTCTCTGATTTTTATAGAGGAAAAAATCTTGAATTCTTTGATATCACTATCTTCTTCTTCAATTTCTCAAAGATTCTGTTTCTACTTTTAGTCATCTCTCCTTCATCTCTCCTCATCTTTTTCTCAGCTAGTGTTCGAAGACTTTTTCCTCCATGTCAGCTTTCCTCCTGATGCTCTGTGCATATTACTATAAAGATAAACATCTGTAATCTGAAAATCCAAAACTGAAATGCTCCAATTGCAGAAAAACTTATTTTAAAGAAAAGCATTTTGAAAAGATATACATTATTTAAATGAATGTAAGTATTCTAGAAGAAATAAGGGCTTTTAATTAGATATTTAAATAATACTTCATATATTTTGATCTTCAAAGTTTAGTATCTATAAGAATATTAGTACTTCCTTTCAAATTTTAATAAAATTGTTATAAGTTACAGTCATAGACTCTCAAAATCCAGAAAAGCATTAAAATTGAGATAGAATATTTTGAAAATGAATTTCAGTGTAATCTTGTAAGGCAATGCTAGTAAGAATGATGCCATTTAAGAATCCTCATGACTTCAATAAAAATTAGCAGAGAAAGTGAAAGACTTTTCAGTCTCACACTTTAGTTAGGTCTCAATATTCCCATGTTAAACAGAAACAAAGACTTGAATGGACCTTGAGTGAGATAGAATAAAAAGGCAGAAAAATATGATCCTCCAATGATGGTCTCCACACAGACACACCAAGTTGAACAGATATTCATTCACCAGACTATATTCATAGGAATTAAGGAAGTCAAGTGAAGGACAATGATGCCTTTTTTTTAGCATAAAAATAAGAAAAAATACATTTAAAAAGGCAGGGAAGAAACAGTTCCCATATCACTCCAGCCCAGCATAAAGAAGAAATCCTCCTATTTCAAGGAGGAAGAAAGAATTAAGTGTAGGCTTTAGACTTTACAGCCAGTACCAGGTGCATAGCAGTGAAGCTTCATGCAGGGTAGAGCTCCAGAATCCCTTCTGCCAGGCCAATATCTGTGGGCCAAGCTGTTGGAATGGGAAGCAAGGATACTCTCCAGCACTGCCACTCAAGCCCCTCACAGCAGATTGGAGAGCAAGACTTCACTTGTTGAGCGGCAGGGGAAAAAAGCTAGCAGAGGACTATGTCTTGGAGCTCAATGCCAAGGCTGATGCAGTGAGACCCAGCACACAGTAGAAACTGACATTCCCTTACTCAGGCAAGAGCTCACAGATGGAGGCTTTAATCTGCCCAAGCATTAGGAGACCTGTGACTGATGGGACAGACTCAAGTTTGGGCCAGCATCATTGCCAGCTCCTCTGGCACACTACCTTACCACAATACTGTGCACATTCCTACAGCTGTGAGATGTGTGACCCAGTTGAGTGTTAGCGTGTTGGCCAAAGTACTTTCTTCTCATTCCATCCCCAACCTCAAGCAGCATAGTTATCACCGGGCCAATGCTTGCAGACAGCACTATAGATGTGCCCTGTTGCCAGTCAGAGACCTGTACTTTGTTAGAATGAAGGCCTGCTGCAGCATGGGCCTTTGCATGTCCCTGAAATTGTACAGGTCTTTCTGGCTATGAGATTAAGGTGTAACTGAGCTTAGTAGTGGCCTGCGTTGTCAAGGAACTGCCTTAACCAACATCACTCAAATCTTGGGCAGCATACCTTGGAGTGAGATCTCATTTTGTTTAGGTAAGATAGGGTAGAAAGCACAAGATTGTTACCTGAAACTTAGTGGCCAGTCAGTGAAAGCCTCATACTAGGAAGTTCCTAAAAGCCCCTATTGCAGGCCTGACCAAAGACTGAGCCTCTAGAATAGCTTTCACACCAGAAGACACATGGCCTCAGTCTATCACACCTCTTCTAAGGCCAACACCATATGAAGCTTGGTCTATATATCTTCCTCAGCAGTAGGCTGCCCATAGCAGTATGGGCCTTGACTATGCTGGTCTTATCAGGTTTTGGGCTCAAATTTTGTGACACTTCTTGGTGGTTGGTAGCCACAGGTATGACATAGGGACCTGGGGCTAGATGATCCATAATTGTGTTCTGAGCTGGGAAGAATCTTGTAGCTCTTAACCATAGAATGGCTAATGTAGACAAGGTTTCTGGGCCTACATAGGCCACAGGAAGAGGCTTGTGGGAATGGATTATCCTTTTAGCACTACTCTATGTCTTTCTAAATTATACACAAACTATGGTTTAGGGAAAATTTGGGATTAGATTGCCCTGTAGTGCAGAAACAGTGACAACACATTGAACACAGACTTGAGTGCCATTCAGTGTTTACACAGTGGGAGAACCTGTAGGCTCAAAGAAAATAGAGAGCAATCTTAGAAATTCTGGATAGACAGAGACAAACAAGTCCAAATTAGGAAGGCTGGAATAAATATACACAGACATTCAATGCTCATATGATGTTACATGCCAATGAGCAGCATCAAGAGCTTTCAGGAAACCATGACATCACTCAAATGTTGAAATCTTGAAAAACTGACTTCATAGAAATTGAGAACAGAATAGTGGTTAACCAGAAACCAGAGAGAACATGAGGAGAGCTGTCAAAAAGCTACATTTAGGTAGGAGCAAGATGTTCTGGGATGTTATTGCACAGTGGGGTGACTATAGAAAACAATAATTTACTGTACATTTATACAGGCTAGAAGAAGGAAGTACTAAAGTTTTCAATATAAAGAAATGATAGATGTTGAAAAATGTATACACACATCAAAGCATTACCATTATAATCTAGTAGGGTGTACAATTTTTATGTTTTGATACATTAGTTAAAAAATAAATTTGACTTAAAAAGACAATATGGGTGTTTTAGCATTGGCATCAAAGTGGGCAGAAAGGAACAGCAGCAGATTTTTTCACAGGTAACTTTCTCTTGCTGTATCTATAGACAAAAATTTTATCAACACAACAAAATGCATCATATTTTTAAAGACAGCTTAAGGATATAATATTGAATATAAATATAATTTAACTAATTTATTTGAACTAATTTGTTTTTTAATCACCTAAGGAATACTTTTTTCTAATTGTCTTATCAATTTAATTTGGTTCATAACATTTTCCCATAGAATAAGCCTACGTTTCCCTTCCCAACATACTTCTTTTTTTCTCACTTGAAGGAGAAGTCAGCAAATTATTGAATTTATGCCTGTTTTTTTTTTAAACAGCGCCTGCCACAATCCTTGAACAAACTAGAGGCTCAATAATTTTAGAAATGATGAATAGCTTATATTTCACCCAAAGCAGAGAGAATAGGTTAAAAAAAAAAGACCAACTGTGAAAACTCTTTAATCTTGCAAAAGAGGCATTTAAATTAGTAACAAGGAAGACAGGTTAGTAAGAGAAGAGTCCAAGGATTAACCAAAGTGATTACACCAGAGAAGAACTAGAATTAGGTTATTCTTCAGCCCTAAGATTCCATGAGTCTCCTCAGTGCAGATGAGTGAAGAACAGATTATGATCCATTCTATTATTCAACAGCTTTCTATTTCCCATGTATCTTTTTTTTTTGCAGGTATGAAAATATTACAATGCATTCCAATTTTATATAACTATAATGTACCAATTAAAAATAAATAAAGAGAACACAATTGGGGAGGTTGGAGGGAAGGGAAACAGCAAATACTGAGGATTGAGATGGAATAAACTATATTATATGCATTTATGAATATCAAAATGAAACCCACTATTATGTACAACTATAATGCACTAATACATTTTTTTAAAAAAGAAATTAAGACAGTAAAATATTTGGTTGAGACAAAAGGGTACTGAGAATTTATAATAGTGAAGTTCTTCAAAAGAAATGAATTTTTCAGTACTTGGGTACTTGGCAAGAATAAATAAACAACTAGATATAAAAAAGTAAAAGGGCAATTAATATTTCCTTGCCATTCTAAGATTTTCTAACTATAGTTTCATCTATTCCTAAGCAATTATGGAAGTAGGTGGGAACCAATTAGTTTTACTAGGGCATGTATTTGATCCTCTAGTAAGGTGGCTATGTAGAAGAATCACTTAAGGAATATGTCTAGTAGGCCTCCTGGCATCCAGAATCAACTCAACAATGACTTGCTATATTCTACTCCTTTGTCCTGGCACAGTAAGAATTTGGAGGAAATTATTTAAAACTGTTAGGATACTTTATATATCCCTCTCACTCCGAGTGTTTACTGTAAACTTAAAACTCCTGGATTCACTTTTTTTACTGTAAATTTAAAACTCCTGTATTCACTGTTTTATCTAACGACATTTATTCTCTGTGCCTTATGTTACCTACACAATATTGTTCATTATTACATTATTATTGCTCAAAGGCAGAACTTCATTGGATAAAATAAGAAAACCACAACCCTGTGTGGAAAATCCTCATGCCAAAAAAGTATCTACTTTCATACTTTTCTTCTATGCATCAGTGTCAGGAAATCTTTGCTAATTCATTTGATTACAATACACAAATCACTAAAGTAGAATCACAAGTATTACACAGTAATAGAAAAGCAAGCAATGTCCATGAGAAAGCCACAGTAAATTTAATTCTTAAAAATACATATTTTAGTCTCCAATGAGAGTCTTATTTTATCAACTTTCCTAATCCAAAAGCCATCTTTGTTTTTAGAATTAAGAACTACTCAATATCTAGTGGTCATATATTAAGTGAAGTCTGACAATCAAGAATATATTGACTAACTAAACAACACTAGTGGCCAATGGAGGTTATGCTTTTAAAAATAAAAGCATAAGATATGGTAGGAAACATTATTTATAAAACTAAATACAAATGTAATATCAAATGGCTACTTCTAATTGTGGCATCTTAGATTTAAGAATTAGGGCAAATATGTCATAAGAGGGAAGGGAACTAATCAATCAAATCCAAAAGAACTCACTATTTTATAAAGTTTGAGCAACAGCCCTATGAACTATTATTCATTTTTTACTTTTCATTAATCTTTTTAGTAAATTAATTTTTAATCCTATAATCCATCTCAAGTTTTGCAATTAAGTAAAAAAAAAAGCAGATATGTACACCAAATATTTTTACAAAACTCGCCATGTATCCAGTCTGGGATCCACATCTGTAGATTCAACCAACAATAGACTGAAAATATTTGGGGGGAAATTTTCCAAAAAGCAAAACTTGAATTTCCCATGTTTCTTTAAGCAGGTGTGGTTCTAGTGTGGTGTTACAACTAGTCATCATTGCTATTACAAACATAGAGTGTCCAAATATTCAACATACAAGTCACTAAATAACACAAATTGAGTAGTGTCAGCTCATCTGCCTTCTCCAGAACATACTGTTTCAATGTTGGTCTGGGCTGAGTTGATCACCTCATCTGTCATTGCCTTGTACTGCCAAGCAGTTATGAGAAATTTATCTTGAGAGTTGGAGACTTTCTTATTCATCTATTTTGAGAACAAAGCACACAATGGGAGCTCAAGAACCATACTTTTATAAGCAATTAACTTTTCTAGTTCAGCTCAGTTAACCAATTTTCTGCATGAGCTGGAAGAAATCATATAACTATAACCTCAGTTTCTCCATTTAACAGGTGAAGACAATGTCTACTTTATAGTAAGGGAGATGTTTTGTACAATAAAAAAACTTAAATTATTGAAATAGATCAGTCTAATTCTGGGAGCATAGTCTAACTTATTTATGAAAATTTTATTACTACTTCCATAGTTATTAATAGTTTCAAAATAATTTCTCTCTATAAAAAGGTATTTTGAAGACAAAATTACAATAAGTGGTTTTTTTTAACACTAAACAATGACTGATTATTAGAGACCAGTGATTTATGAATTATCTTAGAAAACCCTGGCTTTGAGACTTTATTGGAACTCTGAAGGATACCGCTCAATTGAATTCTTCCCATGGAATCTAAGGTACTACTGGTTAGTAAGTAAGGAAAATGAATGGATCCATTAATTCTGTCAGATGACTGGGGAACCATGTGGTGCCTGCTACCTATGACTGACACAACAGCAAATGCAATATACCACAATGATGATGTCACAGTAGTTTCCCATTTAGTGTATACTGTCTTATTTCAGCTTTCATAGGAGAAAAGACTTAGCCTCATGTTTTATCAATACAGCTTTAAAACTGCAAAGAAAAAAAATAGAATGATCCCTGAATAGCAGATGTCACTTTTTATCATTCCTTAGGAGAATGGAAATGATGGAGATGATACAATATTTCCAAGTGCTTCAGCTCTATATGAAACTTTTTGTCAGGATGAAGGTTGATTCAGTTACAACTTAAAACAATATATAAGTAATAAATTTCATATGTACTTAACACATGTCAGAAACTATAAAACTTATTTAAACTCTGCTATATATACATATATTAATTTTTTAGTAGTAGACACAATACTTTTATTTTATTTATTTTTTATTTGGTACTGAGACTTGAACCCAGTGCCTCACACATGCTAGGCAAGCACTCTACCATTGAGCCAAAACACTAGACTCTAAATTGCATTATATTATTTAATCATTTTTATAACATTATTTAGCCTATTGTAATGTCTATATATTACAGGTAAGGAACGAAGAATATTTTTAAGATCAAACATTTGGTTTGTAAATGGTGGTGGCAAACATGCAGGTGGTAGTGATGTCCAAATCTCAGGTCATAACTATGACCTTGCCCTGGCCCAAAAAAAAAAAACTCAGATTTAAATATAAGTTATGAAAAGTCAATGCATGTGTAATCATTGAGCATTTGCTTTCTAATAACCAAAAAGTTCCTAAAAATCTTGAGATACACTAACATGCAAATGTGGATCTATAATCACCATATACTTTCCTCATTTTTTTAACTGAATTATTTTTCAGATTGATCGTTTTCTTCAGCATATATCTTTTTTTTTTTTTTGGTTAAACTTTCTAACAAGTTCAAATTCATGAAAACAACACAAGAGTTCTGACAGGTATCTGTTTATTTGTTCTGATTCACTGGTCTGAAGAATTCTGGATTTAAGTAGCAAAGGGGCAAATGTGAAAGGCACACTAAACCACTCTCCTTATTAAAACTCATATCACTATATACTCTCAGTGTCATTTTAAGGATATAAGTGATATTATTACAGAATCACTGCCTTTAAGAATCATTATAGAAGAGAATGATAATTACTACATGTTAAGTACACCCAAAGGAAGATCAGTAATCACTGAGTTTTACTAGAGCATAGTACCTCATTTATTAAGCCAATGAAATAAAGTAGAAATATAATAAAAATAATTGATTGAAAAGAAATGTGGAATATCACAAACTATGTATAAATAAAAATACTGAATTCATCCATTCAGCATCTCTGACAGGAAATTTTATCTTTCCCTTTATCAGTAATTTTTATATTATAAGTAGAATGTTATACTTTTATTAATAGGGAAAAAAGCCAGGCTACTTGAACTAGTTTAATTTCACATCTGTAATCACAGTAGCTCAAGAAGCTGAGGTACAAGATTGCAAGTTCAAAGTCAACCTCAGCAACTCGGTGAGGCCTTGAGCAACTTAGCTAGACACTGTTTCAAAATAAATTTTGAAATATGCTGGGGATGTAGCTTAGTGGTTATGCACCCCTGGGTTCAATCCCTGATACCAAAAACAAGCACACACACCACACACAAAAAAAAAAATTAAAAGAAAAAAAAATTAATGTTAAATATTTTTTCTCCCATTTTTAAAGTAAAAATGACATCAATGTGACTTAGTCACATGGAATCTTGCATAAGGAACCTTGGTTGAATATACTAAACTTATTAGAAGACATTCATTAACTCTGACATCTTTTTATATTTAAGCGTGTTCCACATGGTGAAACTTGATGCTTAGAAAAAATACTCAATTGTTAAGTACTTAAGGAATTTAGGAGCTCAATAAGATCATGAAAATACCTTTTATACTGCCATTCTTTATATAGGTAAGGAAACTGAGGTCTTAGAAGGTAAAATAACTTATTTAAATTAATTTACACAAAGCTTCTTGAATTCGGTCTTCTAGTTCCTATGCTACCATTTTTATTTTCCCAAAGATAATCAACAGCAAAGTTGCCATTCCAGGTTATCTAAGAAGAAACAATTCTATGGAAATAAAAATATGGGATTTATTTTTCAATTCATTGCTCACATATCAGGACACCATTCATTGCAGATGTTAATTATATAGATAAATTTTAATAGATATTTCCAATGTAAATAAACTGTAGTAACAAACTCTAAACTAAGCTCCGATTATTGGGCCACCTACTTTTTCCTCCATGCTCAACCAAAGATATAATTGCTGTTAGTTCTTAGATGTTCTTCCAGAGTGCCTCTATATAAATGAAACTATGAAATATGAAAATCAGTATATACCTTCTTTCACTCACCTCTTCTACAGAAATGGTGACAACAAATGTTGTGGACTTTAACTTTTTTTGCTTAACAATATATCTGTAGATATTTCTATTTCAGTAGGTAAAGAGCTTCCTTATTCTTTATAGAGTTACATTATGTTTATGAGCATGTAAATAATGGCATCATGTTATTGACAACCTTTTACCAATACATTCAATGACCACAACAAAACTTTGTATGTTTCATCAACTGGTAAATGTGTATGTCCAGTATAATTTCTAGAAGTAGAATATCTGAGATAAATGTAAAAAAATTTGCGATTTTTTAATCTATAGATATTGTAATAATTTATGAGAGTATCTGTTTCTTAACAGGTACATAATTTAAACTTTTGAGGATTTTCCAATCATATTGTTTTTAAAAGATGAATAATCAGTTTCTATGAGCAAATATAAATAGAAAGTAATTTCCATGGTATTTAAATAACAGAGGGCTTTATGATTTTATTTCATAAATACTGACTGTTCAATTTTGTGGTTACACAGTCAGACATCACACACAATTTTGTCCATTCGTTGGGAGCCAAATTTTTAAAACTGAAACAAAGGAGAATACATTATTACCTATGCTTGTACATTTCACCCTTAAGCAACACAATTTTAAACTGCATGAAACCACAAACTTGCAAATTTTTGTTTTGTTTTATTTTGTTTTGGAGATTTATGACATTTTTTTTAATATTTATTTTTTTTAGCTTTCAGTGGACATAACATCTTTGTTTGTATGTGGTGCTGAGGATCGAACCCGGGCTGCATGCATGCCAGGCGAGCGCGCTACAGCTTGAACTACATCCCCAGCCCAGAGATTTATGACAATTTGAAAAACTCACCGATGAAGTTCATAGAGTAGAGATACCAAAACAATTTTAAAAATTCAGGTATATCACGAATACCCCAGAATATAGATAATAGTCTGTTTTGTTATTGATGTAAGATATACAGAAATTTATTTTAAAATTTTTATCAAAACTTATTTACACAAACACTCAAAGACTTGTACATGGCACCAAAATTGAAGTAATATAAACAAGCATAAAGATTCCACATTAAGTCATGCCTGCATCAAATTAACTCTAGTACATAAGGTAATACTATAATAATTTCGCAGCCACCTCTGGTTGCTTTCCTAGTGAGCTCAAGCATCGCGTGTATCCACTTAAAACAGACATGTGATACTAATCATTTTCACATGAATAGTTCATCTCTCCAGTGAATTATAAGTCATCTCTCACAGTTTTCACACATTTTTCACAATACGGAATATATTTTATATCCAATATATATATTGGATATAAAATATATATATTATTTATAAATTTATTTATTTATAAATATATATATTACTTATAAATTTATATATATATATATATATATATTAATTGACCCTTTATGTTAGCAGTAATGCTTCTAGTTAATGACAACCTATTAAAATTTGGGGAAGTCAACGTTATCCCTTGGATTTTTTACTTTGTTGGAGTTAGCATTGCTAGCCCTCACCTTGTTCAAGGGTCAGCTGTATATAAAACCAAATTTTATGTTTGTCTTTGGGATTTTTTAGATAGCTCTTATATGAGCAATTGATTCTCAATATTTCCATAGATAACTATCCCAAATTACCCAAGTGCTGGAAAATGGTATTTAACAGTGTGTTCTGGCCCTGGTAATGATTGATTGCTTGGTCACAGTGTGGAAAATAATCACTACAAGTGGCTACAAGATATCATTTTTACCATATACACATTCAGCTTCTCAGAAGCAAATCTTTATCAAAGAAGAGAAGGCAATAATTGTAGAATTTATTGTATTTAGTGCTTATAAATAAAAATGTGTTTTAGTTATTTTTATATAAAAGCATATTTTGATAGTGAAGAATCAAAAATTCTGTTCTGAGTTATTTTATGGAGTTATATCTGGTCATGGAAATATCCTGACATGAATAAACACATCTAAAGCATCATGTCTTTCACAAGGAAACCAGTGACCATTAGAATCTGGAGCAGGTAATTGAATAAAAAATGAATTCATTTATCTTGGAGGTAGGAGAAACTCACTTGATATGGCCATAATATCCAAGAACTTATATTTGAGCAGGAAATTGACAGAAGTGAAAATAATATTATTATAATGCACAGCAAAACCCCACATTGTAAATTTGGGGAAGTGTCATCAATGGGTCCTAATTTATAGTTTGAAAGCTGCAAGAAGCTCCAGCATGTTATTATATGATAGAATGACTGCAAATAACAATAATGCACTGTGTTTTTCACCATACAGAATTGTTAAGTATTTAAAGGGATGGATATGTTTACATTATACATTGTGCACATATACTGACATATTGCATGCTCCCCATTAATATTTGTAATATTTATGTTTTATATATGTATTTTACATTAAAATAAATTTTATTAAAGAAAAAGAGATTATTGTTGTTGGAGACTTAGAGCTTTATCATTATTGTATTAAAGAAAAAGCAATATTTGTCAAACTGGATAGAGCAGGGAGGATGAGATTACAGATGGACATTTTGAATATTTCAACACAGTGAGGCAGAGAGGCCTGCCCCAGCTCCAGGAGGTCTGCAAGAAGACAGGCACCCCTCACACCCCACAACCAGGCCACTCAAATAGAGGCAACCCTACACCCACATGGAGAGCCACTCCATACTAGGGCTTCTTAGTCACCAAAGCATGGCTCCACAGCCCAACATTAGAGTACATATAACATTGAGGATGCTTCAGCTGAGAAACTGGAATATCCCTGCTTCTATCGAGGGATAACAATAAGGACCTGGAAAGATGTCACGAAGGTCCCTGTGGATCTGGCTGCACCAGAGGTGTCTCTGTTAAGGGTGCTGACAGTTATCCTGTTACTGAGGTAACAGGGAGTCTTCCATGGGGTTGCCTCTCTCTTGTTTATCCTATTAACAGCCGGCTTCTTTTCACTAGTCATATAATTTAATACCTCTATATTCTCACATCCTACATCATAAATATCTCAGACAATCCCCTGTCCCCCTTCTATCACTGGAAACTGTAATCCATTACATAAACCTATTGACTATATTTTAGAAGATAACCAAACTCATCATTTCTTATTATAACAACAAAACTGTAAATGTAAAAATAGAAGTTAACTGATCTATAACTGCACATTGTGTACATTGAGTGCAGTGATATTAATCTCCCCCTTAAAGGTGAGGTATAGGTAATCTTTATGGACAATATAAGAAAATAGGGCAAAATCTGTAATACCTCAAATCTACACTGCCAAAGAGGAAGACGCATAGCCATCATGAGAAAACAAGGGAGAAATGTGCCCCAAATAAACCAAGATACTACAACAATAGAATTTATAGGTAGCACAGTAGACAAAATGTCTGAGAAGGAGTTCAGAATATACAAAACAAAAATTATCTGGGAATTAAAGAAGGACCCAAGTGAGCAGATACAGGCAAAAATTTATGATCCAACAAAGAGATAAGAGAGCAAATGTAGGTAGCAAGAGATTACTTCAAGAAAGAGATAGTCTGGAAAAAAAAACAGAAATCATTGAAATGAAAGAAACAGTAAGCCAAATAAAAAAACTCAATAGAAAGCATTATCAACAGATTAGATCACTTGGAAGACAGGACCTCAGACAATGAATACAAAATATACAATCTTGACAATAAAGTTGTCCTCACAGTGAAGATGGTAAGAAACCCTGAGCAGAATATCCCAGAAATATGTGATACCATCAAAAGACCAAATTTAAGATTTATTAGGATAGAAGAAGGTCCAGGGACACAAACCAAAGGAATGCACAATCTTTTCAATGAAATAATATCAGAAAATATCCCAAGCCGGAAGAATGAAATGGAAAATCAAATACAAGAGGGCTGTAGGACACCAAATGTACAAGATTACAATAGGTCTACACCAAGACACATTATAATGAAAATGTGTAGCATACAGAATGAGGATAGGATTTTAAAGGTCACAAAAGAGAAAAATCAGATTACATAAAAGGGAAGACAAATTTAGATCTCAGCATATTTTTTTAACCCAGACCCTCAAAGCTAGGAGACCTTGGAAGAACATAGATCAAGCTCTAAAAGATAATGGATGCCTACCAATAATCTTATATCCAGCAAAATTAAGCTTCAAATTTGACAAGGAAACAAAATCCTTCCATGATAAACAAAAAAAGCTAAAAGAAATTACAGCAATAAAACTTGCACTACAGAGAATATTGTTGGCAAAATATTGCACAAGTAGGAAATTAAAAACACCAATGAAAATCTGCAAAGGGAAGAACTACTATAGAAGAAAAGGCAACCAAAGGAGAAATCAAGTTACCCCCCCACCAAAAAAAATAAACAAAAATGACCAGAAATATAAATCATGTTTCAATAATAACACTGAATGTTAATGGCCTAAACTCACCAATAAAAAGACATAGACTGGTAGATTGGATTAAAAAAAACCCACAACAATATGCTGCCTTCTAGAGACTTAACTCATAGGAAAAGTCGTCCACAGACTGAAGGTAAAAGATTGGGAAAAAATATATCAATCACATGGTCTGAATAAAAAAGCAGGAGTTTCCATCTTCATCCTCAAATAAAGTAGTCTTCAAGACTACTTTAATCAAAGTTAATCAAAAGGGATAAAGATGGACATTTCATACTGCTTAAGGGAAACATATATCAACAACACATAACAGTTATAAATATATATGCCTCAAACAATGGAGCATCTACATTCATCAATTAAAGTCTTCTCAAGTTCAAGAGTCAAATAGACTACAACACAATATTTCTGGATGACTTTAACACACCCTTTTCACCACAGGATATATCTTCCAAACAAGTGCTAAACAAAGAAATTACAGAACTCAAAAATACAATCAATAACTTAGACTTAACAGACATATATATAGAATATATTATTCATCAATGAGGAAATAAACTTTCTTCTTAGTAGCACATGGATCATTCTTTAAAATAGACCATTTATTATGCCATATAGCAACTCTTAGTAAATACAAAAAAGTAGAGATACTGCCTGTATTCTATCAGACCACAATGAAATGAAATTAGAAATCAATGATAAAATTTTAAAAAAAGCCTCTCCAACATCTGGAGACTAATTAATATGCCATTGAATGAACAATGAGTTGCAAAAGACACCAAGGAGTACATAAAAATTTTCCTAGAGGTAAAAGAGAACACTGATACAACATATCAAAATATCTGGGACACTATGAAAGCAGTTCTAAGAGGAAAGTTAATTGCATGGAGTTAATTCCTAGAAAAAGAAGAACAAACAAACGCCAAAAGCAGCAGAAGTAAGATAATTAAAATCAGCCCTGAAATAAATGAAATTGAAACAAAAGAAACAATGACAAAAATTAACCAAAAAAGTTGATTCTTTCAAAAAATAAATAAAATTGATAAACCATTAGCCATGATAACAAAGAGGAGAGACAAAACCAAATTACCAATACCCATGATGAAAAAGAAAATATCACAATAGCCACTACAGAAATACAGAAGATAATTGGAAAATATTTTAAAAATTTGTACTCCAATAAAATAGAAAAAATTGACGGCATTGAAAAAATTTCTAGAGGCATATGATGTACCCAAATTAAATCAGGATGATATATACAATTTAAACAGATAAATTTCAAGAAAGAAAATAGAGGATACCATCAGAAACCTACCAACAAAGAAAAGCCCAGGACCGAACAGATACACAGATGAGTTATACAAGACCTTTAAAGAAGAACTAACACCAATACTTCTCAAACCGTTTCCTGGGGAAAAAAAAGAGGGAACACTTCAAAACACATTCTCTGAAGCCAGTATCACCCTGATTCCAAAACCAGACAAAGACACATGAAAGAAAGAAAACTTCAGATGAATATTCTAATGAATATAGTTGCAAAACTTATCAATAAAATTTTGGCAAATTGAATACAAAAACATATGAAAAAGATAGTGCACCATGATCAAGTAGGGTTCAACTAAGGGATATAAGGTTGGTTCAATATATGGAGATAAATAAATGTAATTCATCACATCAATAGACTCAAAGATAAAATCATATGGTCACCTCAATAGATGCAGAGAAAGTATTTGACAAAATAGAGCACCGCTTCATGTTAAAAGCACTAGAAAATCTAGGAATACCAGGAACATATATCTCAACCTTATAAAAGCTATCTATGCTAAGCCCTAAGCCAACATCATTCTCAATGGAGAAAAATTGAAAGCATTCCCTCTAAAAACTGGAACAAGACAGAAATGCCCTCTTGAAACTCTAGCAAGAGCAATTAGACACATGAAAGTAATTACAGGGATACAGAGAGAAAAAGAAAAACTCAAATTATCACTATTTGCTGAAGATATTATTCTATACCTAGAATACACCCCCCAAAAAAATCCACCAGAAATCTTCTAGAACTAAAAAGTGAACTCAGAAAAGTAACAGTATATAAAATCAATACCCATAAGTCAAAGGTATTTCTGTACAGAAAAATTAGGCTCAAATAGAAAGTAGGAAAACCACCCCATTTACAATAGCCTCAAAAAAATACTTGGGAATCAACTTAAAGAAAGAGGTGAAAGACCTGCAAAATGAAAACTACAGAACACTAAAGAAAGAAATTAAAGAAGATTTAGAAGATGGGAAGATCTACCTTCTTCTTGGATAGGCAGAATTAATATTGTCAAAATGACCATACTACCAAAAGTACTATACAGATTCAATTAAATCCCAGTCAAAATCCCAATGACATTTCTCATAGAAATAGAAAAATCAATCATGAATTTTATTTTGAAAAATAAGAGACCCAGAATAGCCAAAGAAATCTTTAGCAAGAAGAATAAAGCTGCAGAATTACTATTCCAGACCTTAAACTATGCTACAAGCAATAGTAACAAAAACGGCATAGTATCAACACCAAAATAGACCAGTAGACCAATGGTACAGAATAGAGGACACAGAGATAAACCCACATAATTACAGTTATCTCATATTAGACAAAGGTGCATACATTGAAGAAAAGATAGCCTCTTCAATAAATGTTACTGGGAAAACTGGAAATCTACATGTAACAAAATGAAATTCCATCTCTATCTCTCACCATGTGCAAAACTCAACTCAAAGTTGATCAAGGATCTAGGAATTAAACCAGAGACCTTGTGCCTAATGTAAGAAAAAGTAGGCCCGAATCTTCATCTTGTTGGATTAGGCCCCAACTTCCTTAATAAGACTTCTACTGCATAAGAATTAAAACCAAAAATCAATAAATGGGATGGTTTCAAACTCAAAAGCTTCTTCTCATCAAAAGAAACAATCAGTGAGATGAATAGAGAGCCAACACAATGGAAGTAAATATCTACCACAGGCATATCAAATGTAGCACTAATCTTTAGGATATATAAAGCACTCAAAAATCTTAACATAAAAAAACATCCAAATAACCCAATCAATAAATGGGCCAATAAACTGAACAGACACTTCTCAGAAGGCGATATACAATCAATCAACAAATATATGCATAAATTTCCAACATCTCTAGAAGTTAGAGAAATGCAAATCATAGCTACTCTACTATTTCACATCACTCCAGTCAGAATGGCAGCTATTAAGAATATAAACAACAATAAATGTTGGGTAGGATGTGGGAAAAAGGACACACTCATACATTTCAGGTGGAACTGCAAATTCGTGCAACCAATCTGGAAAGCAGTATAGAGATTCCTTAGAAAACTTGGAATGAAACCACCATTTGACCCAGCTATCCCACCCCTTGGTTTATACTCAAAGGACTTAAAAACAGCATACTATAGGGACACAGCCATATGAATGTTTATAGCAGCACAATTCACAATAACTATTGATAGAAAATGAGGTTTGTTTTTTATTTTTTGTGAAATCAACCTAGATGCCCTTCAGTAGATGAATTGATAGGGAAGCTTTGGTATGTATACACACACACACACACACACACACACACACACACTGGAATATTACTCATCATTAAAAGAGAATAAAATTATGGTATTTTCAGGTAAATGGATGGAGAATATAATGCTAAGTGAAGTAAGCCAATCTCAAAAATCCAAAAGCTGAATGTTTTCTTTGATATGAGGATACTGACTCAAAGGCAATTGAGGTGGGGGAGCATGGTAGGAATGCAGTAACTTTAGATAGAGCAAAGGGGAGGGAGTGGGCAAGGGAGTCAGAATGAGGGTGGAATGAGTTAGTCAACATTACTCTAAGTAGACACGAATGGTGTGAAAATACAACCAGAGACTAGAAAATTTGTGCTCTATATGTGTAATATGAAATGAATTGCATTCTGCCACCATATATAACAAATTAGAATAAATAAATATTTTAATAAAAAATAGTGAAGTAAGCAAAGCTCTTTTGAGTGCTTACAGGTTCTTATTAGAAAGCATTCTCATATTAACTGTCCCTATTTTAATGAACATACTTCTTGACTCCAAAAATGCATATCTTAGAATATATATATATATATATATATATATATATATATATATATATATATATAATTGCATCTATACATATTCATGAATAAATAAGCTTAAAAACATTAATTACAGAGTTTTTATAAAAGAGATTTGAAAACCACAAATGCTATTTAGTTGAATGCAAATTGAATACATCCTGGTACACCACGAAAGAGAAAAATACCATATGCCCACCAGTGAAAAAAAGGGAAGTCTCGCCATGAACTGATATTGTACAAAACAAGATAGTTTCTTAAATGGAAATAAGGAGATCACTATTTAATATAAAAACATCTGTATGAAAACAACAATTTACAATAAATACAAATATATTCTTATATGGTAGCATAGTATAATCTAACTCTTCACGGAATGCCCAAGAATGAGTAATACCTTCAGTCACAGAAACTCAGAAACTGGGATACTAGGAAGAGTAGGCGAATTAAGAGTGAAGACAAATAAATGGAACACATCCTTGAGGTGGGGGTTTTCTGCATATCAAGCTCTATGAACTTGTGGAAACTGATATGCCAGTCTTCTGGCTACGCACCTGGAGAAGTGAGTCTTTACTCAGGCATCTAGTGCTTTTTTAAGAACAGTCTTAAATAAACGTACATTTAATCTGATTTTCTTCTGTTTTTTAACAGGATTGGAAATATCTTGAAGTTTAAGTCTTTTCAACTACATTTCTTATTAAGAAAGAAAAGAAAAGTTGTCAAAACACAGTTTTTCTCCAACAGTGTTCTTTATGTTCACTGCAATCTTACTGGGTGATCATCTCAATTTGACAGAAAACACTTTGGTGTCTAGTGTAGTGCCTATACACTGACAGAAGGTGAACAGAGAAAAGCTTTTTTTTTTTTTCACTGTTGGTTCAGATATTGGACCCATCATGAGGGTTCAATGTGACTTTTAAGGTTGATGTTCTCTGACTATATATTTTTTATCCCCTCATCTAGGAACCTAAAATAATATACACAGAAAATTAATTTATTAGAACTGATGTAAATAAATACCAGACTTACAGTGATAGAGTTACCCTAATTTATTGAATTTTCCAGGGAAACCACGACTGTTTCTTTGGTGTTATTGAATATTGGAAAACTCTTCTTTCAAAAGCCTTTTCCTTTATTTTACACAAAACTGATTATATGAGTGCTTCAAACTTTGAAGTGTTATTTCCTTTGATTTCCAGGTAGACAGAATACCCAGCATCTAACTCATAAGCATTCTTTAATGTCTTCTATAGATAGAAAATGAGGTTTGTTTTTTTTGTTTTTTGTTGACTTGAACTGTGCTGGTCTTCAGCTCAGTTCTTTGATCTCTATATCTACAGGCTTTTCTAACTGAGGAAATGGCTAACTAATGTATGCTGAATTAGATGGACTGAGTTATCACCAGAACTAATGATGAGATACTTAGGTTTCCACATACAAGCCTTGGCTGACTTTTGTGAGCTGTTAAATTTTCATCAATCTCACTGTATCATTTTGGTCTCTTTGGTTTATGTGGATCCACAGTTTCTCCCACCATTTCTTGCTGGTGCTACCTATGGAGTAGAAATGGCCTCTCCACTTATGGACCCTTGGTGTCTTTTGATGGAGTAGGGCAGTCTCTGGTCTGTGGGCTGAAGATGCTTCCTTGCTGGAAGCTTGCTGTGCCAGGATCATCTGTTGGTCTGGGTGAGAGTGGTTCCCTGGCTGCTGGTTTTTGGGAAATTTTTTATTGCTATTGTTTTTTGGTTATTTTATTTATTTTTGGCTCTTTTTAGCTACACATGACAGTAGAGAGTATTTTGACATATTATATATACATGGATTAAAAGTTTTTCTAATTCTCTGACTGCTTCTTGTGATGTGATTTTTTTTCCCTAATTTGGCTTTGAGTTTTCTCTCCTGAGTTTCTAACAACTTTAGACCTGCCCTAATGAGGCTCCTGTGGAAACTATCTTGGGTGTTTATAGTATAGTTTTCACAGAATACTTCTTCATCCTGGAAAAGGGTCTAATACCTCCAACACTTAACTAGGTGTCCCTCTCACAAAAGACTTGTTAGCACTGCACAATACCCTTGTGTCTTTTGTCTGACTTGTGTTCAATTTACTTATACCAAGATGGTCGCTCTCTAGGAGAACCCTGGCCTAGGAAAATATTTAGGACAAGTGTGGTCAGATGAGACACTGAGAGGGTACACATAAAAATGTATAACATGACAGAAGCTCTTTCATTGCTTACAGATCTCAGAGGAGAGAGGGCATCATGGCTCACTGGTCCCACAGGAAGGCAGTTGCTTTCTGGGACACACACACTCCACTAGCTGGTGGAGAATATGTGAGAGAGTCAGGCCTATGAGCAGAAGACTTTGGGGTCTAGGACACTATCCAGGAATGTTGTTCTTGGGAAGTTCTTGTTAAAGCAAACAGAGTTCTTCGGAGTTCCACTGTATTTGAGAGGTGGTCACACTGTCTTCCTGTGTAGTCCACACTGTATATAGGATCAGTGGGGTGAGTCAAATAGGTTGTAGTCGGCAATCTCAAGGAAAAGTAGCTTTACTCTTAGTGAAGCTCGAGATCCATTTCCTTTGCTGGCTCTGCCAGGGCTGACCTGGGGTTTTAGATGTGACTGGTAATCTGTCTCAGAGTAGTGGGTTTCTCTGAAATGTCTTCTGTTTCCAGTTTAGGTATCAAAAAATGCCAGATCCATGTCCCCCTTTTCTCTAATCCTAAAATCCCAGACCAGTTGTCTTTTTTCTTGCCAATGTTCAGAAATCTTGTATTGTCTCTTCTGTAATTTCCATGGTTTTTAGTTGACCTTAACAGTAAGAATCAGGGAAAAATAATGCTTAACCATCTTGTCCTATAACTGATGTCTCAATAAATGTTTAACCACAGGGTAAGTTTTATGATTTCCTTTAGTAGATGCTCCTGCATTTCCTCTCCTGGAGTGTAATTGTATGGACTGCTAAATATAAGCCTCCAGCAATATTAGATATTGCATTATTATTGATATCATTTGTCTGTAGAAGACCATATTCTGGTAAAGTCTGAAAAAGTAAAGACTTTTTAGCTTCATAAATTGCATAGGGGTAAGTGTGCAACAGTCTCTCTGATCCCCCTCAATGGAATAGCTATTGGATTTCTGTACTACCATAACTTTAGATATATCTATTTAACCTTAACCTGAGACAATTTCCTGAGAATGGTATTTGCTTCAATATTTGCATCATTATAGTCAAGATAGGGACAGCCTATTTAAATTGCTAAGGATACTTAGATGATCTTTTAACTTTTATCTTTTAATCCTTCAGAATCATTTCATATTTAACCCAAGTTCCTAATCCCTTAAGAGAAAGATAGTTTTCATATCTAGATATGTTTTTCAATCAAGTAGAATAGTCAATGAAGTAGTCATTCAATTAGCTGCAAAAAGTATTAATTTTATTGTAAGCCCTGTTCAGTATGATTTACATACTCAAAGAAATTTATCCAGCATAAAAATGAAGAAAAGCTATGCTTTGTTTCAATTTTTTTAATCTTTGAAGCAGTTGAAAATGTTTCAATCTTTTGCAAATGAGCTAGGGGTGTTTCTCAGAGTCAGCTTTTCATTCTGTCATTTTTATCTGCATCAAGCAGAAGGTACTAGTATAGTTTTACATAAAATACTAGAAAGTTTAAGATAAATGTGATAGAGTGATACAGTAGAAGCTGAGATATTTTCCAAAAGAAGAAACTATAAAGAGGGTAGCTTCCATGCATAGAGAAATAAAATAGATAAGAGGTATGTTTAAAAAATAAAATTCTAAATACCTCAAGAAAAATTTAGCACTAGTTTTTTGCACTAGAAACCAGAAAATTATAAAATGAATTTAGGAAACAATATTAAAAAGGAGTAAAACACATGCCTTGTAAAATGATTTAATTATATTGTGGCAAATGCCATTCTATTCTCTTTATAATTATATAACCCCATAACTACATACTCTTGTGTTTTTTTCTCTATCTCTGGACAGTTTTAAGCTGCTCTGTTCCATCTCCACAGCCCACTGAGTTAAAGTGTTAGGTTCTTATGATCTTGGGAAAAGGGAAACATTCATGTTAAATGATAACCTACTATGTACCTGCACTTATCTCTTTCTTATTTTTATTCTCCTTATTATTATTCACATTTAAAAAATAGCAATGAATTTCAGACAGGTTAAATAATTATTGACTTCACAACTAGAAGTATAAAATTTAGGTGTAGATCTAGATGTGTCTAGCTTAAGACCATTTATTTCTATTCAACCATGCTTTTTTTTTTTCATATTTGACCCCAAATCATATCATTAATTTTTTAGTCCTCAAAATTATTTTCTGCTTCTATTAATGATATAATCAGCAAATGCTTATGGAATTTCCCAGTATAAAAGTGGTGTGTATTAGTTATAGTATGAGGTTAGTACAGAATTGTTTGCAGTTTAGTTACTCATTTAATGAATAGTCATTAAACTATTTCTAAATCACAGACATCATGTTCAAAGTGTAATGGGAAGGGGCTGGGGATGTGGCTCAAGTGGTAGCGCACGCGCCTTGCATGTGTGCGGCCCGGGTTCGATCCTCAGCACCACATACCAACAAAGATGTTGTGTCCGCCGAGAACTAAAAAATAAATATTAAAAATTCTCTCTCTCTCTCTCTCTCTCTCTCTCTCTCTCTCTCTCTCTCTCTCTCTCTCTCTCCTCTCTCACTCTCTCTTTAAAAAAAAAAGTGTAATGGGAAGTATTTTTACTTGCATCCCAAAGCATTTAATTATGTAATATCAAGAATAGATTTATTAAAAAATAATGATACGGCTATGGTTTGGATGTGAGGTGTCCCCCAATAACTCACATATGAGGCAATGCAAGAAGGTGTAGATGATAAATGATTGGTTCATAGGCCTAAACTAATCCGCTAATTAATCCCTGATGGGACTAATTGGGTGGTAACTAGAGGCAGGTGTGTTGTGGCTGGAGCAAGTGGTTTATTGGGGGCGTGGCTATGGGTATATATTTTGTATCTGGAGAGTGGAGTCTCTCTCCACTTCCTGATTGTTATTTGAACCGCTTCTCTCAACCCTACTCTTCCACAATGATGTTCTGCTTCACCTCCAGCCCAGAGGAATGGAGCCAGTCTTCTATGGACTAAGACCTCTGAAACTGTGAGCAACTAAATAAAGTGTTCCTCCTCTAAAATTGTGGTCAGATCTTTAAGTCACAGGAGTGAAAAAGTTTACTAAAACAGATAATGTTCTAGGAGATCTAATTAAAAAATTGCTACATGAGTACTTAGAAAGGAAAAAAGTATTTAACCTTTCTGTGCATATAGCTATTTTGGAAAAAGTAATATTCAACTTAAAATTTGAAAGATTACTAGGCATAGAATATGGGTAAAGGGTGATCCAATCTAATAGGGAAACATAAGCAAAGATTCTAGAAATTAAATTATATGATACATTGTAGTCATAGCAAGTAGCTGTTTATTCTTAGGGCTGGAGAAACACAGGAGAGAGTGGGAAAAAGACTATGAACATATGTTGTGACCATCTTATAAGAGGCATTGTGTGTCTAATGAAGTATGACAATATTAGAATGTTAAATTAGAAGGATTAGAATGATTTTTGAGCAGAAAAATATTTTAATCATTTGACCATCTCTTACCTGTTGGGGCTAGCCTTCTGGGCATTACAAGGATTGTGTCATCACATTGCAATGTTTTTATGCCCACAATCAGCAAATGCTTTCTTTTCAAAAGAATAAGACCATAAACAGATTCTTAAAGCCTTTCTCACTCAGGCACTCAGGTATGCCTTCTTGTGTAGAACTAGTAGTGTATTTTATCAAATGAACATTTATTATAAGGGACCTTAGACAATGTGTCTCATGTGCATGATTAAAATGGTAACATAGGAAGGAGAAAAATATAGTAGCTACTCCAATAGAATAGTGAAGGCATGAAATAGTATATCAGAGTGAAACACTGATTTTCATTAACTAATATGATTTCTTGTCTTCAAGTTTGTACCCTAATTCTGAGATCTTTATCTCCACTCAAGGAAGAAATAGTGGTGAATTTTATGGAGCATAAAACAAAGTTATCAATCCTTGGCTCTGGAAACTGAAATAGCAAGTACCATTTGACACCACTGTCACAGAAACACTTGGCAGTTGCACAAGCCCACAGACTGCCCAGTTTCTATTTGTGTTTTTCTCTTGACCATTTTACATTGTCTGTGTCCACAATAGTTACCACGTTTTTATCTTGTGCTCTTCGAATAAGACAATCCTCTTTACTGTCTGTAAACAACCATTCTGGACCTGAGACATTGCTCAGTTACCCATACTGGCAGCGGTAGGTGAAAACTCTGCACCACCACCTTCCCTGTCTCTAGTAAGTATAAGAATGAGATCTTGGACTCATATCAATGAACTCATGGTGTGACAACAGTCAGTTGGATCTGTCTAAGGTGAGGCTAGACAAAATAAATTTAAAATCTTTTACTGAGCACAGACAAGTTGGAATACCCCTTACAGCATTGTACTACAGTAAAACAAAATTTTATTCCACTGAGTTATTATTATTATTATTATTACTTTACCTCTGAGAATTACATTCCATAGCATAAACAAAACTAAACTACTTGCCTGTCCTGGCCTGCATCCATTCTATAGAGAAAGAATGGGCCAGGATTGTACTTGAAGAGATATTTTCATTTGTTTTTTAATCCATGTGTATTTGATTAGAAATTTTACAAGTAAATAGCTAATGATTAACAGGAGATCTCTGGAGGGATGCTGCAAGGAACATTGGATACATTATAAAGCTCTATTTTTCTGATATAGTAAGTGATTGGCTGGTTATGGGACACTGATCACTGAAAAGTTTCTCAAGAAAAATGTGGAAGTTATTTATATTGTACTGTTTTAATGATGCTGACTGAACAAGAAATGAGGTATAATAAATTTGTAAAGGGTAAACCTTTTTTATTTTGAAAAGTAGGATTAAGTCAAGAATGGTTATAGTTGACAAGGAGCATGGCAATCATGTCAAGCAGTCTTTCAATTCCTCTGGGTAGACACTGAGGTAGCAACTAGTAAAATGGTTAGGAGCATGCACCAGGAAGCACAACAATAAAATGATTCGGGTTTTGGTGATTTTGTTTTGTTTCTTCTTTATTAGAGATTATTAAATACACATAACAGTGGGTTTCATGGTGATATAATGATACATGCTTATAACATCAATTTTACTACTCAGAAACTCCTCTTATCCTCTCTTCCTTCCTCCCCTGGTCCTCATTTCTCTATCCAGATAGTCTCCCTTCTACTGTTGTGATGGCACTTTTTAAAAATTTATTTTCCCAGTATCTTCCATATAATTTACTTAACATGATGCTCTCCAGTTTTATCCATTTTCCTGCAAATGACATCATTTTGTTCTTCATTATAACTGAATAAAACTTTATTACTGTATCTATACCATATTTTTTTTTTATCCATTCTTCTGCTGATGGACACCTAGGCTGTTTCCATAACTTGATTATTATGAATTGTGCTATGATAAAAATGGATATGCATATAACCAAATATAATGTGATTAATTCATTGGAATTAATGCCAATTAGTAGTAGATATAGAGAATGTGATAGTTTAATTATTACCTTTCTGAAGAGCCTTCATACTTATTTCATGATGGCTGTATTGATTTACATTTTCACTAACAATATGTAAGATTCTTCTCCTAACATGCTCACCAATATTATTATTATTTGAATTCTTCATCAAGAATTAGGACTGGGAGAGGTGAATCCAACATGGCGGCCGGCGAGGAAGCAGCGATTCTAACGTCTCCACATTAACCAGATAAGAAAGACCCATCGGAACAGCGGCAGCCTACCTACGGAGGAACTTCTAGCATAATTCCCTTAAGAAGAGAGCTGCCGTGAACTGGTAGGTTTATTGGAAGTGACAGTTTGTCCCAGAGAAGTGGATCTTGGACGGCCACGCGGGCACAGAAATCTAGTCCCGCAGCCATCAGCCGCTCCCGCAAGCGGCTCCCCCGGGAGGCTTAGCTCTCGCTCTGGGAGCAGCCGCATCACCCACCCGGTTCCTAACCACGCGGCCACAGCTACCCGGCTAGACATGTGGCCCCGTGGCGGGTGCAGAAATTAACTTCTGCAAACAGCAGCCGTTTTTGCAAGCGGCGGACACCCGGAGCGACTTGGCCCGCCCCACCCGAACCGGAATTCGGCCTCCACCATCCGGGCTCCCCTGGGAGGCCTAGTGCTCACTCTGGGAACAGCTGCCTCACCTGCCCGGTTCCTAACCACGTGGTCGCAGCTACCCGGCTCTACAGGTGGCCCCCCCGGCGGGCGCAGAGGTCCAATCCCGCAACCAACAGCAGCTTCTGAAAGCGGCGGCGGCCCGGAGTGGAGTGGCAGCCCAAACCGGCAGACGCCTCCACCATATCGGCTCTCCCGGGAGGCCCTGCTCTCGCTCGGCTAACAGCCAAACCACCCGCCCGGATCTTAACCACACAGACACAGCTACCCCGCTCTTCACGTGGCTCCCGGTGGCCTGACTCAGCTAGAAGGGTCCCCGCATGGCCCCGTACATGGCCATGCCCTCCGGGCTCTGCTAATAGCCCCGCCCACCTGGCGAACAACCGGGAAACTTCAAAATCTCTCTGTGGGCGTGACCGCAAGGACCAAAGGACTCTCGACACCCAGCTCCCCTTACAGCCAGAGTCAGGCAGACCTGAGACCCACCAACGGAACAGGCCTAGAGGCCTGCCAGCATGGTAGATACGCCACTCCATTTGGAGTAGGGGGGCAGAGCAGAGCAGCCGCCCGCATCCGGATCAGGCCCAACGACCCGAGGGGGTAATAGTCATATTGCCACAATTGGAGGGGGGGCAGAGCAGAGCTGCCACCCGCTCCCGCAGGGTGGGCAGACCTGCGAACAACCAGCAGAGCAGGCCTAGCAGCCTGCCAGCGCGGTATTCAGATCACCCCAACTAGAGAAGGAGCACAGCCACTATCCGCACTGCAAGGGAGATTTTTCAACTATACAAGAGCAAAATAAATAATTAGGGGGAAAAACTCATAAACACAACAGTTTCACCAAGCAGAAAGAAACGTGAGCAGCATGAAAAGACAAGGAAAGAAAGGACCACAAGCAATGCAGGTCAACTCAACTTTAGAAGAGGTAATAGCTGCAACAGATGGAATGTCAGATAAAGAGTTCAGGATATATATGCTTCAGATGATCTGGAGTCTCAAGGAAGACATGAGACAGCAAAATCAGACAATGAAAGATCACATTGACAAACAAATCCAGGAAGTAAAAGATCAATTTCACAGGGAGATAGAGGTAATAAAAAACAAACAAATAGAAATCCTAGAAATGCAGGAAACAATAAACCAACTTAAAAACTCAATTGAGAATACTACCAGCAGAGTAGATCACTTAGAAGAGAGAACATCAGACAATGAAGACAAAGGATTTCAACTGGAAAAGAACATAGACAGCTCAAAAAGTCTGCTAAGAAACCATGAGCAGAACATCCAAGAATTATGGGACAATATCAAAAGACCAAATTTAAGAGTCATTGGGATACAAGAAGGCACAGAGCTCCATACCAAAGGAATAAACAGTCTATTCAGTGAAATACTACGAGAAAACTTCCCAGACTTGAAGAATGAGACAGAATCCCAAATCCTAGAAGCCTACAGGACGCTGAATGTGCAAAATCATAAGAGATCTACACCTAGACACATTATAATGAAGATGTCCAACATACAGAATAAGGAGAGAATTTTAAAAGCTGCAAGAGAAAGAAAGCAGATTACATTTAGGGGCAAACCAATCAGGATAACAGCTGATCTCTCAACACAGACTCTGAAAGCTAGAAGATCCTGGAATAACATATTTCAAACACTGAAAGAAAATGGGTTCCAACCAAGAATCGTGTATCCGGCTAAATTAAGCTTCAGGATAGAAGATGAAATTAAAACCTTCCACGATAAACAAAAGTTAAAAGAATTCGCAGCTAGAAAACCATCTCTTCAAAAAATCCTTTGCAAAACATTACAGGAATAGGAAATGGACAATAACATTGAAAACCAACAATGGGAGGTAGGACAGTAAAGGGGGGAAAGTAGTCAAAGAGAATAACAAATCAGGTTTAGTAACATCAATAAACAAATATGGCTAGAAGAACAAACCAGATCTCAATAATAACCCTAAATGTTAATGGCTTAAACTCGCCAATTAATAGACACAGGCTAGTAGAATGGATCACAAAACAAGACCCAACAATATGCTGCCTACAGGAGACGCATCTGATAGGAAAAGATATTCATAGACTGAAGGTGAAAGGTTGGGAAAAATCATACCACTCATATGGACTGCGGAAACAAGCAGGAGTGTCCATACTCATATCTAATAAAATAGATTTCAAGCCAAAGTTAACTAAAAGGGATAAAGAAGGAAACTTCATACTGCTCAAGGGAACAATACACCAACAAGACATAACAATTATAAATATATATATGCCCCAAATAATGGTACAGCTGTGTTCATCAAGCAAACTCTTCTCAAGTTCAAGAGTCTAATAGATCACCATACAATAATCATGGGAGACTTCAACACACCTCTCTCCCCACTGGACAGATCTTCCAAACAAAAGTTAAATAAGGAAACTATAGAACTCAATAACACAATTAACAACCCAGACTTAATTGACATATATAGACTATACCACCCAACATCAAGTAGTTACACCTTTTTCTCAGCAGCACATGGAACCTTCTCAAAAATAGACCACATATTATGTCACAGGGCAACTCTTAGACAATATAAAGGGGTAGAGATAATACCATGCATCTTATCTGATCATAATGGAATAAAACTGAAAATCAATGATAAAAGAAGGAAGGAAACATCAAGCATCACTTGGAGAATGAACAATAGGATGCTGAATGATCAATGGGTTTTAGAAGACATCAAGGAGGAAATTAAAAACTTCCTAGAGTTAAATGAAAACACAGACACAACATATCAGAATCTATGGGACACATTGAAAGCAGTTCTAAGAGGAAAATTCATCGCTTGGAGTTCATTCCTCAAAAAAAGAAAAAACCAACAAATAAATGATCTCTTACTTCATCTCAAAATCCTAGAAAAAGAAGAGCAAAACAACAGCAAAAGAAGTAGAAGGCAAGAAATAATTAAAATCAGAGCTGAAATTAATGAAATTGAAACAAAAGAAACAATTGAAAAAATTGACAAAACCAAAAGTTGGTTCTTTGAAAAAATAAATAAAATCGACAGGCCCTTAGCCATGCTAACGAAGAGAAGAAGAGAGAGAACTCAAATTACTACCATACGGGATGAAAAAGGCAATATCACAACAGACACTTCAGAAATACAGAAGATAATCAGAAATTATTTTGAATCCTTATACTCCAATAAAATAGAAGATAGTGAAGGCATAGATAAATTCCTTAAGTCTTATGATCTGCCCAGATTGAGTCAGGAGGATATAGACAACCTAAACAGACCAATAACAATAGAGGAAATAGAAGAAACCATCAAAAGATTACCAACTAAGAAAAGCCTAGGACCGGATGGGTATACAGCAGAGTTTTACAAAACCTTTAAAGAGGAACTAACACCAATACTTTTCAAGCTATTTCAGGAAATAGAAAAAGAGGGAGAACTTCCAAATTCATTCTACGAGGCCAACATCACCCTGATTCCGAAACCAGACAAAGATACTTCAAAGAAAGAAAACTACAGACCAATGTCTCTAATGAACCTTGATGCAAAAATCCTCAATAAAATTCTGGTGAATCGGATTCAAATACATATCAAAAAAATTATACACCATGATCAAGTAGGATTCATCCCTGGGATGCAAGGCTGGTTCAATATACGGAAATCAATAAATGTTATTCACCACATCAATAGACTTAAAAATAAGAACCATATGATCATCTTGATAGATGCAGAAAAAGCATTCGACAAAGTTCAGCATCCCTTTATGTTCAAAACTCTAGAAAAATTAGGGATAACCAGAACATACCTCAACATTGTAAAAGCAATCTATGATAAGCCACAGGCCAGCATCATTCTGAATGGAGAAAAATTGAAGGCATTCCCTCTAATATCTGGTACAAGACAGGGATGCCCTCTCTCACCACTTCTGTTCAACATAGTCCTTGAAACACTGGCCAGAGCAATTAGACAGACGAAAGAAATTAAAGGCATAAAAATAGGAAAAGAAGAACTTAAATTATCACTATTTGCAGATGATATGATCCTATACCTAGCAGACCCAAAAGGGTCTACAAAGAAGCTACTAGAGCTAATAAATGAATTCAGCAAAGTGGCAGGATATAAGATCAACATGCATAAATCAAAGGCGTTCCTGTATATCAGCGACAAATCCTCTGAAACGGAAATGAGGACAACTACTCCATTCACAATATCCCCCCAAAAAATAAAATACTTGGGAATCAACCTAACAAGAGAGGTGAAAGATTTATATAATGAAAATTACAGAACCCTAAAGAAAGACATAGAAGAAGACCTTAGAAGATGGAGAAATATACCCTGCTCATGGATAGGCAGAACTAACATCATCAAAATGGCGATATTACCAAAAGTTCTCTATAAGTTCAATGCAATACCAATCAAAATTCCAACAGCAGGACACAATCCAGCCGGCCGCGGCCGAACTGCAGCGAACTGCAGCAAACGTACGAACGGCCGCGGCGGACTTGGCCCCCCGCAGGCCTGAGTCTGTGAACTGCCTCTGGCGGTTTGGCGCTGCAACAACACCCCCACCCCACTCCCAGCCGGGAACAACGCGGATCAGGGACACATTCCAGCTGGCCGCTGCCGAACTGCAGCGAACTGCAGCGAACATACAAATGGCCGCGGCCAGACTGGGCCCGCAGGCCTGAGTCTGTGAACTGCCTCTGGCGGTTTGGCGCTACAAACAACACCCCCACCACCCCCATCCCACCCCCAGCTGGTTCGAAGCTGCAAACCACACGACCCCCCACCCCCACCCCCACCCCGCTCCTGTGAACAACTCCTGCCCACTGGGATCTGCAAAGGGCCCCGACCACACGGCAAATGGACAAATAGTCCCGACCACTGGGCACTTCGAACAGCCCTGCCCGCACGGGGGAATCAGGAGTGGCGCGGGACCCACTGCACGGAACTCCCAGCTACGGCTCCCACCAGAGTTAACATCTGAGGTCTCTTGCACCAGTTTCCGGGGGCGTGACTACCAGAGGGCAAGCAAATTACCACGGGTCCTCAACCCCAAGCCCTACAAACTTAGGATTCCAGGGAATGGCAAACAGGGAGAGCGTGCCCAGGTGGCCATGAAAACAGGGCACACAGAAGCAGCAGACCTGGCGTGTAGCCAGTATTGTGGTGAGCATTACCGGTGAGCAGACCCGCCCAGTCCGGGAGGAAAAGCTGCTGCACAGTGACAGGCTCCCGCCTACTAAGAAGAGAAGCTTAGCCTGGTGGGCACAGCTTCACCTAATGGAAGAATAGTGAATCGGACTCTAAGACTGCATTTATTTATTTTTTTTTTTTTTTGTGGATGTTGTGGTTGGGTATTTGTTGTTGTTGTTGTTGTTGCTGTTTTTTTTTAAAAAAAGTGTTTTTAAAATTTATTTCATTTTATTTTATTTTATTTTTAAATTTTAATCCTCATCTCTATTATTACTATTGTTATTTCTTTTAATTCTTTTAAATCTTCAATTTTTTCTTTCTCTTTCTTCTCTTCCTCTGTCTTTCCATTTCTTTTCAATTCTCTTATTCCCCCTTCCTTGAATTCTACCCGGTTACTCTCATTCTCTTTGGTGATTTCTTCCCTTCCCTGCTAATACCTTTCCTCCCAAGCATCAAATAAATTTATAGGAGTAGACAGTAACTCAACAGTCAAACAGAACAAAAAGCAAAATGAGCAGTATGAAAAAGCAAGGAAGAAAAGGAGTACAAACAACACAGGACAGCCCAAATATTCAGAACGACATAGAGTCATCAGAAAAGTGGTCATATAAAGAACTCAGGGAACACCTTAGACAGATGGAATGGAACCTTAAAGAGGACACAAGACAGCAAATTCAAGCAGTGAAAGAACACATTGAGAAGGAATTACATAAAATGATAAAAGAAGAAGTTAAGCATCTATATCAGGAGATAGAGACTATAAAAAAGAATCAAACAGTAATCTTAGAAATGAAGGAAATTATAAACCAAATTAAAATCTCATATGAGAGTATCACTAATAGAGTGGAGCAACTAGAAGCCAGAACGTCTGATAATGAAGACAAAATATATCAACTTGAAAAGAGTCTAGCCAACTCAGATAGGATGGTTAAAAATCATGAGAGAAACATACAAGAGATATGCGATAATATAAAAAAACCAAATTTAAGAGTCATTGGGATAGAGGAAGGGATAGAAATTGAAACCAGGGGAATGAGTAATTTGCTAAATGAAATAATTACAGAAAACTTTCCAGAAATAAAAAAGGAAACAGATATACAAATTGTAGATGCATACAGGACACCAAGCATACAAAATCACAGTAGACCAACGCCAAGACACATTGTTATGAAGATATCCAATATACAGAACAAAGAGAGAATATTAAAAGCTACAAGAGAAAGGAGACAGATTACATTCAGGGGTAAACCAATAAGGTTAACAATGGATTTTTCAACACAGACGCTGAAAGCAAGAAGATCCTGGAACAACGTATTCCAAACACTGAAAGACAATGGATGCCAACCAAGAATCCTGTATCCAGCAAAATTAAGCTTCAGGTACGACAACAAAATAAAAATCTTTCACGATAAACAAAAACTAAAAGAATTTGCAGCCAGAAAACCAGCATTGCAAAGCATCTTGAGCAAAACACTCCACGAGGAAGAAATGAAAAACAATAACCAAAGCCAACAGTGGGAAGTACCTCAGTAAAGACAGACAGAGGGGGGAAAGCAAATCATGGAGAAACAAACTAAATTGAAAAAAAAAAAGAGATAAATAATCAAACATGGCTGGAAGAACAAACCATCTATCAATAGTAACTCTAAACATTAATGGTTTAAACACTCCAATAAAGCGACATAGGCTGGTAACATGGATTAAAAAAACAAATCCAACAATATGCTGCCTCCAGGAGACTCACCTGACTGGAAAAGACATACACAGGCTGAAGGTGAAAGGTTGGGAAAAAATATATCACGCACACGGTCCTCGCAAGCAAGCAGGGGTGGCCATCCTCATATCGAATAAAATCGACTTCAAGACTAAATTAATCCAAAGGGATAAGGAAGGACATTATATTCTGTTAAAAGGAACCATTAAACAACAAGATATAACAATTATCAATATTTATGCACCTAATAATGGTGCTGTGAAGTTCATAAAACAAATTCTCCTCAAGTTCAAGAATCAAATAGACCACAATACAATAATTATGGGCGACATCAACACACCTCTCTCACCATTGGACAGATCCTCCAAACAAAAGTTGAATAAAGAAACTATAGAACTCAATACCACAATCAATAACCTAGACTTAACTGACATATATAGAATATATCAACCATTATCAAGAGGATATACTTTTTTCTCAGCAGCACATGGATCCTTCTCAAAAATAGACCATATATTATGCCATAGGGCAACCCTCAGTAAATATAAAGGAGTGGAGATAATACCATGCATTTTATCTGATCATAATGGAATGAAACTGGAAATCAATGATAAAAAGAAGGAAGGGAAAATTCAATATCACATGGAAAATGAACAATATGTTACTGAACGATCAAAGGGTTACAGAAGACATAAAGGAGGAAATCAAAAAATTCTTAGAGATAAATGAAAATACAGACACAACCTATCGGAATCTATGGGACACAATGAAAGCAGTTTTAAGAGGGAAATTCATCGCCTGGAGGCCATTCCTCAAAAAAAGGAAAAACCAACAAATAAATGAGCTCACACTTCATCTCAAAGCCCTAGAAAAGGAAGAGCAAAACAACAGCAAATGTAGCAGAAAGCAAGAAATAATTAAAATCAGAGCGGAAATCAACGAAATTGAAACAAAAGAAACTATTGAAAAAATTAACAAAACTAAAAGTTGGTTCTTTGAAAAAATAAACAAGATTGACAGACCCTTAGCCATGCTAACGAAGAGAAGAAGAGAAAGAAATCAAATTACTAACATAAGGGATGAAAAAGGCAATATCACAACAGATGCTACAGAAATACAGAAGACAATTAGAAATTATTTTGAAAACCTATATTCCAATAAAATAGAGGATAGTGAAGACATCGATAAATTCCTTAAGACATACGATTTGCCCAGAATGAGTCAGGAGGACACACACAATTTGAACAGACCAATATCAATGGATGAAATTGAAGAAGCAATCAAAAGATTACCAACCAAGAAAAGCCCAGGACCGGATGGGTATACAGCGGAGTTTTACAAAACCTTTAAAGAAGAATTAATACCAATACTTTTCAAGTTATTCCAGGAAATAGAAAAAGAGGGAGCTCTTCCAAATTCATTCTATGAGGCCAACATCACATTGATTCCGAAGCCAGACAAAGACACTTCAAAGAAAGAAAACTACAGACCAATATCTCTGATGAACCTAGATGCAAAAATCCTCAATAAAATTCTGGCGAATCGGATACAAAGGCACATCAAAAAAATTGTGCACCATGATCAAGTAGGATTCATCCCTGGGATGCAAGGATGGTTCAATATACGGAAATCAATAAATATTATTCACCATATCAATAGACTTAAAAATAAGAACCATATGATCATCTCGATAGACGCAGAAAAAGCATTCGACAAAATACAGCATCCATTTATGTTCAAAACATTAGAAAAACTAGGGATAACAGGAACTTACCTTGACATTGTAAAAGCTATCTATGCTAAGCTCCAGGCTAGCATCATTCTGAATGGAGAAAAATTGAAGGCATTCCCTCTAAAATCTGGAACAAGGCAGGGATGTCCTCTATCACCACTTCTATTCAATATAGTTCTCGAAACACTGGCCAGAGCAATTAGACAAACGAAAGAAATTAAAGGCATAAAAATTGGAAAAGAAGAGCTTAACTTATCACTATTTGCGGATGACATGATTATATATCTAGAAGACCCAAAAGGGTCTACAAAAAAACTACTAGAACTAATAAATGAATTCAGCAAAGTGGCAGGATATAAAATCAACACACACAAATCAAAGGCATTTCTGTATATCAGCGACAAAACTTCTGAAATGGAAATAAGGGAAAACACTTCATTCACAATATCCTCAAAAAAAATAAAATACTTGGGAATCAACCTAACAAAAGAGGTGAAAGATTTATACAATGAAAACTACAGAACTCTAAAAAGAGAAGTAGAAGAAGATCTTAGGAGATGGAAAAATATACCCTGTTCATGGATAGGCAGAACTAACAATATCAAAATGGCGATATTACCAAAAGTTCTCTATAGGTTTAATGCAATGCCAATCAAAATCCCAATGGTATTGCTTGTAGAAATAGACAAAGCAATCATGAAATTCATATGGAAAAATAAAAGACCCAGAATAGCAAAAGCAATTCTAAGCAGGAAGTGTGAATCAGGTGGTATAGCAATACCAGACTTCAAACTATATTACAGAGCAATAGTAACAAAAACAGCATGGTACTGGTACCAGAATAGGCGGGTGGACCAATGGTATAGAATAGAGGACACAGAGACTAATCCACAAAGTTACAACTATCTTATATTTGATAAAGGGGCTAAAAGCATGCAATGGAGGAAGGATAGCATCTTCAACAACTGGTGTTGGGAAAACTGGAAATCCATATGCAACAAAATGAAACTGAATCCCCTCCTCTCACCATGCACAAAAGCTAACTCAAAATGGATCAAGGACCTGGATATCAAATCAGAGACTCTGCATATGATAGAAGAAAAAGTTGGTTCTGATCTACATATTGTGGGGTCGGGCTCCAAATTCCTTAACAGGACACCCATAGCACAAGAGTTAATGGCAAGAATCAACAAATTGGACTTACTTAAACTAAAAAGTTTTTTCACAGCAAGAGAAACAATAAGAGAAGTAAATAGGGAGCCTACATCATGGGAACAAATATTTACCCCTCACACTTCAGATAGAGCCCTAATATCCAGAGTATACAAAGAACTCAAAAAATTAGACAATAAGACAACAAATAACCCAATCAACAAATGGGCCAAAGACCTGAACAGACACTTCTCAGAGGAGGACATACAATCAATCAACAAGTACATGAAAAAATGCTCACCTTCTCTAGCAGTCAGAGAAATGCAAATCAAAACCACCCTAAGATACCATCTCACTCCAGTAAGATTGGCAGCCATTAGGAAGTCAAACAACAACAAGTGCTGGTGAGGATGTGGGGAAAAGGGTACTCTTGTACATTGCTGGTGGGACTGCAAATTGGTTCGACCAACTTGGAAAGCAGTATGGAGATTCCTGGGAAAGCTGGGAATGGAACCTACATTTGATCCAGCTATTGCCCTTCTCGGACTATTCCCTGAAGACCTTAAAAGAGCGTACTACAGGGATACTGCCACATCGATGTTCACAGCAGCACAATTCACAATAGCTAGACTGTGGAACCAACCCAGATGCCCTTCAATGGATGAATGGATAAAAAAAAATGTGGCATTTATACACCATGGAGTATTATTCTGCTTTAAAAAATGACAAAATCATGGAATTCGCAGGGAAATGGATGGCACTAGAACAGATTATGCTTAGTGAAGCTAGCCAATCCCTAAAAAACAAATACCAGATGTCTTCTTTGATATAATGAGAGCAACTAAGAATAGAGTAGGGAGGAAGAGCAGGAAGAAAATATTAACATTAAACAGAGACATGAGGTTGGAGGGAAAGGGAGAGAAAAGGGGAATTGCATGGAAATGGAAAGAGACTCTCGTTGTTATAAAAAACTACATATAAGAGGTTGTGAGGGGAAAGGGGGAAAAAAAACAAGGAGAGAAATGAATTACAGTAGATGGGATAAAAAGAGAAATGGGGGGGAGGGGGGATAGTAGAGGATAGGAAAGATAGCAGAATACAACAGTTACTAGTATGGCATTATGTAAAAATGTGTATGTGTAACCGATGTGATTCTGCAATCTGTATTTGGGGTAAAAATGGGAGTTCATAACTCACTTGAAACTAATGTTTGAAATATGATATGTCAAGAGCCTTGTAATGATTTGAACAACCAATAAAAAAAAAAAAGATTCTATAGGGGGGCTGGGGATGTGGTTCAAGCAGTAGCGCACTCGCCTGGCATGCGTGTGTCCCAGGTTTGATCCTCAGCACCACATACAAACAAAGATGTTGTGTCTGCCGAAAACTAAAAAATAAATATCAAAAAAATTTAAAAAAAAAATCCCAACAGCATTTCTTGTAGAAATAGATAAAAGAATCATGAAATTCATATGGAATAATAAAAGACCCAGAATAGCAAAAACAATGCTAAGCAGGAAGTGTGAATCAGGTGGTATAGCGATACCAGACTTCAAACTATACTACAGAGCAATAGTAACAAAAACAGCATGGTACTGGTACCAAAACAGGCGGGTGAACCAATGGTACAGAATAGAGGACACAGTAACCAATCCACAAAACTACAACTACCTTATATTTGATAAAGGGGCTAAAAGCATGCAATGGAGGAAGGATAGCATCTTCAACAAATGGTGCTGGGAAAACTGGAAATCCATTTGCATCAAAATGAATCTGAATCCCTATCTCTCGCCATGCACAAAAGTTAACTCAAAATGGATCAAGGAGCTTGATATTAAATCAGAGACACGGCATCTGATAGAAGAAAAAGTTGGCTACGATCTACATACTGTGGGATCGGGCCCCAAATTCCTCAATAGGACACCCATAGCGCAAGAGTTAACAACTAGAATCAACAAATGGGACTTACTCAAACTAAAAAGTTTTTTCTCAGCAAAAGAAACAATAAGAGAGATAAATAGGGAGCCTACATCCTGAGAACAAATCTTTAATCCACACACTTCAGATAGAGCCCTAATAACCAGAATATACAAAGAACTCAAAAAATTAGACAATAAGATAACAAATAACCCAATCAATAAATGGGCCAAGGACCTGAATAGACACTTCTCAGAGGAGGACATACAATCAATCAATAAGTACATGAAGAAATGCTCACCATCGCTAGCAGTCAGAGAAATGCAAATCAAAACTACCCTAAGATACCATCTCACTCCAGTAAGATTGGCAGCCATTAGGAAGTCAAAGAACAATAAGTGCTGGAGACGATGCGGGGAAAAGGGCACTCTTGTTCATTGCTGGTGGGACTGCAAATTGGTGTAGCCAATTTGGAAAGCAGTATGGAGATTTCTTGGAAAGCTGGGAATGGAACCACCATTTGACCCAGCTGTTCCCCTTCTCGGTCTATTCCCTAAAGACTTAAAAAGAGCATGCTACAGGGACACTGCTGCATCGATGTTCATAGCAGCACAATTCACGATAGCAAGATTGTGGAACCAACCTAGATGCCCTTCAATAGATGAATGGATAAAAAAAATGTGGCATTTATACACAATGGAGTATTACTCTGCATTAAGAAATGACAAAATCATAGAATTTGGAGGGAAATGGATGGCATTAGAGCAGATTATGCTAAGTGAAGCTAGTCAATCGTTAAAAAACAAATACCAAATGACCCCTTTGATATAAGGGGAGTAAACAAGGACAGGGTAGGGACGAAGAGCTTGAGAAGAAGATTTACATTAAACAGGGATGAGAGGTGGGAGGGAAAGGGAGTGAGAATGATATATAAGAGGAAAGGAGGGGTAAGACAAGATAATACAAATGGAAGAAATGATTTACAGTAGAAGGGGTAGAGAGAGAAAAGGGGAGGGGAAGGGAGGGGAGGGGGGATAGTAGAGAATAGGACTGACAGCAGAATACATCAGACACTAGAAAAGCAAATGTCAATCAATGGAAGGGTAACTGATGTGATACAGCAATCTGTATATGGGGTAAAGTTGGGAGTTCATAACCCGCTTGAATCAAACTGTGAAAGATGATGTATTAAGAACTGTGTAATGTTTTGAACAACCAACAATAAAAAAAAAGAATTAGGACTGGTATGAAATAGAATCTCATTATAGTTTGATTTGAATTTACCTGATAAAGATGGTAATTTATTATTTCATATAAGTGTTGGGCATTTGAAATTTTTCTTTTGAGAAGTGTCTGTTTAGTTGATATTCCAATTCATTGATTGAATTATTTTATTTTGGTGTGGGAGAATATTGAGTTATTGGAATTCTTCATGTATCCTTGATAATTATTCTCCCTTAGTGTAGTTGCTAGCAAAGATTTTCTCCTATTCTTTAGGCTTTCTCTTCATTGAGTTAATTCTTCCCTGTGCTATGTAGATGCTGTTTAATTTTATACCATCCCATTTATTGATTCTTATAATTACTTCAGATATTTTGTTCAGGAATTTATTGTCTGTGCCCATGTGTTGAAGTTTTCCCCTATTTCTTCTTCAAACAATTGCTTAGTTTTTGATGTATTGTGGGTTGACTCTTATACAGGTTAAGATATGGGAATCTAGTTTCATTCTTCTACATATGAATACAACCATAAAATTATATCAATATGGTAATGAGTAATTAAGCACATTCTTTAAAAGAAGAAAAAGTCAACAAATAAACCACCTGACATTACATCTCAATGCTCTAGAAAAAGAAGAACAAACCAACACCAAAAGTAGTAGGAGGCAGGAAATAATTAAAATCTGGGCTAAAATCAATGAAACTGAAACAAAAGAAACAATTCAAAAAATTGATAAAAAGCCGGTTCATTGAAAATATAAATAAAATTGACAAACTCTTAGCTACCCTAATGAAAATAAGAAAAAACTCAAAACACTTAAATTTGTGATGAAAAAGAAAATATCATGAAATAGACTAGTGAAATATAAAGACAATTAAAAACTATTTTGAAACATACTACAGTACAGTAGAAAACCTTGAAGACACCAATAAATGTCTAGAGGCATATGATCTACCCAAACTGAACCAGGAGGACATACACAATTTAAACAGATAAATTTCAAGCAAAGGAAATAAGACACCATTAAAAGCCTAACCAAGAAAAGCATGGGACCAGACAGATTTTCAGCCAAGTTCTAGAAGATAAACAAAGAGAAATTAATACTAATACTTCTCAAAATAGTCCATGAAATAGAAAAGGAAGGAATCCTTCCAAAGCACATTCTATGAGGCTAGTATTATCCTGATACCAAAACTAGACAGAGACACATCAAAGAGAAAATTTCAGAACAATATCCCTGATAAACATTGATGTAAAAATTCTCAACAAAATTTTGGAAAATCACATAGAAAAACGTATTTCAAAAAGTAGTGCACCGTGATCAAGTGTGGTTCATTCCAGGGATGTAAGGTTGGTTCAACTTGGAAATCAATGAATATAATTTATCATATTAATAGACTTAAATTTAAGAATCAAATGATTATATGAATTGATGCAGAGAAAGTATTTGACAAAATAGACCCTTTCATGTTCAAAACACTAGAAAAACTAGTGATAGTAAGAACATCACTCAACATTGTAAAAGCTATCTATGCTAAACCCAAGACCAACATCATTCTAAATGGAGAAAAATTAGAAGCATTTTCTCTAAAACTGGAAAAAGACAGGGATGCCCTCTTTCACCACTTCTATTCAATGTAGTCCTCAAAACTATATCCAGAGCAATTAGAGGAAGCAAATTAAAGGGATATGAATAGGAAAAGAAGAACTCAAACTATAGTTATTTGTTGATGACATGATTCTATACTCAGAGATTCCAAAAAAATTTAATCAGAAAACGTCTAGAATTAATTAATAAATTCAACAAAGTATCAGAATACAAAATCAATGCCTATAATCAAATGCATTTCTATATAACAGTGATTGATCCTCCAAAAGAGAAATTAGGAAACCTACCCCATTCATAATAGCCTCAAACAATAAAAAAAATTAAATACCTGGGAATAAACAAATGAGGTGAAAGACTTCTATAATGTAAACTACAGGACACGAAAGAAAGAAATTGAAAAAGAATTTTTAAATGGAAAAATATCCCATACTGTTATATAGACTGAATTAATATTGTCAAAATGGCCATACTTTCCAAAGCACTATAAAGATTCAATGCAATTCCAACTGAAATCTCAACATCATTCCTTATAGAAATAAAACAAAAAAAATCATGACATTTATCTGGTAAGATTAGAGACTCAAAGTAACCAAACAACCTTTTAATCAAATAAGAGTGAGGCAGAAGGCATCACAATACCAGACCTTAAACCATACTACAAAAATGGCATGGTACTGGCACTAAAATAGGCATGTAGACTAGTGGTGCAGAATAGAAGATGCAAAAACAAACCCACATAAATACAAGTATCTCATCCTAGACAAAGATGCCAAAAACATACATTGGAGAAAATATGTCCTCTTCAACAAATTATTCTGGAAAAACTAGAAATCCATATGCACCAAAATGAAACTAAATACCTATCTCTCACCATGTACAAAACTCAACTCAAAGTAGATCAAAAACCTCAGAATTAGAACAAAGGCTCTGCACCTAATCAAATAAAAGTAGGCACAAATCTTCATTGTGTTTGATTAGGCCCTGACTTCCTTAATAAGATTCGTAAAGCACAAGAAATACAATCAAGAACCAATAAATGAGACAGATTCAAACTAAAAAGCTTTCTTCTCAGCAAAATGAATAATCAATGAGGTGAAGAGAGATGTATATTTTGGGAGCAAAGTTTTGTCTCATGCACATCAGGTAGAACACTAATTTCCAGGATATATAAAAAACTCATGAAACTTGAGACAAAAACAAAACAAAACAAAACAAAACAAAAAAAACAAAAACAAAAAACAAAAAACAACCCAATCAATAAATGGGCTAATGAGCTTAACAGACACTTCTCAGAAGAAAATGTATAATCAATCAACAAATATATGAAAAAAATGTTCAACATCTCTAGTAATTAGAGAAATGAAAATTAAAGCCACTCTAAGATTTCATTTGACTCTAGTCAGAATGGCAGTTATCAAGAATACAAGCAACATTAAGTGTTGGTGAGGATGTGGGGGAAAAGGCACACTCAAAATTGCTGTTGGGACTGCAAATTGGTGCAGCCAATATGGAAAGTAGTGTGGAGATTCCTTAGGACACTTGGAATGGAACAACCATTTAACCCAATCCTACTCCTCATTCTGTACCTAAAGGACTAAAAAATAGCATTCTACAGTGACACAGCCATATAAATGTTTATAGCAGTACAATTCACAATTGCTAAACTATAGAACCAATCTATATGTCCTTCAATAGATGAATAGATGAATAGATAAAGAAACTGTGGTACATATATACAGTGGAATATTACTCAGCATTAAAAGAGAATAAAATTATAGTATTGTCAGGTAAATGGATAGAGTTGGAGAACATCATCTTGCTAAGTAAAATAAGCCAAACTTAAAAAAAAAAAAGCTTAATGTTTTCTCTGATAAGTGTGGGGGTTGCATGGGATGAGTGGAGGAACTTTGGATGGGGCAAAGGCAAGGGAAAAAGAGGGTAGAAAAGATGGTGGAATGAGGTGGACATCATTACCCTAGGTACATGTATAATTGCATGAATGGTGTGACTACTTCATGTACGATCAGAGATGCAAAAAATTCTGCTCAATTTGTGTAAATTGGATCAAAGATTTTTCTACTGTCATGTATAACTAATGAGAACTAGTAAAAAAATTGTTTTCAAGAAAAATTATAGCAATGATGGGTTAAATTAATGTTATCATTATTTTTCTAGTTATCTATATGCTACTATCAGGAAAATATTATAATCTAGATTCATTACTTCAATAAGCCGTGCTAGTATTACCTCCTTTATTAGCTTGGACTTAGATAAAAATATAGGTCAACATTATATATATCCAGTATCTTTTCTTTTGCTTTAATCTGTATGAAACTAGAAAGGAGAAGTAGGAGGAAGAGGAGGACAAGGAGGTAGAGGAGGAGGAGGAGGAAGAGGAAGGGGAGGAAGGGGAGGAAGAGGAGGAGGAGAGCACAGTTTAACATCAGACAGATTAGTAAAGACTATTAGAAGAATGTCAGCTATACCAACCACATTCTTAAAAACTATGTTTTTCAAACCCTAAGAATGATAGCATGTTTCTCTGCTTTTCAGCAGATTATTGTCGGAGTTCATTTATTCCATTGTCATTACTTCCTATTTATTAGTGTGGGAAAAACAAAATTTGATCACATATAATGGCTCCAGAAGCAATTACATCCTATTTCCACATTTTATAAGATTTTCTCAAATCCAGTACTCTAGTCCTTTCAGCATTATTATGTCAAGTAGACAAATTATGTAGAACTTGCACTGCCAAGTAAGGCTACACTTTTCATTTAGTCATTAAAAGAGCAATTTAGGAGTCAAACTGAGGCAGGCAAAAAATTATGAATTGAAATTCCAAATATCAGATGCCTAGAATTGGAGATACGGATTAGTGAAAAGAAAATCTTTTAATATAAAATAAAATTATAGAGAAAGAATGGTGGTTGAGGTAGAGCAAAAGAGAAGTGCAACCCTCTGCTTTCCCCAACCCACCAATAGCCATTGGAAAAAGACTTAGGCTAGTAACAGGGAAGAGGAGTGACATTCCCTAGGAAAACACTAGTGTATTTGGTTTTGTGGTGGCAGAAACTAAAGTACTATGAAATCTTGGTGTGAGAAAGACATGGAATTTATTGCCTGTGTGTTGGTGCCATGAACTCATTAAATTATGTTGTACTTGTCGGGGAGGGGATGTAATTGGGACACTGTTGTGTTTTATACAAATATCTAAGTTACCCTGAGAGATTTGAACTATGGAGCAAAATGGTAATTTCAATGCAATAGTTGAAGAAAATAGTGCCAAAATATATTAGGTCCCTTTTCTTTCTCTTTATTTTTGTTTTATGGAGAGGAAAGTCAATGATAACATTATTTTTTTAAATTAAAAATTCATAATATTTAATCTAATATTTACGGAGCAGGTGCCATTCTAGACTACTTATAATTTTTTCATTACTATGAAATATTTTCTAAATCAATATATTTTATAGTATTTCAATATAAGAAAGTCAAGTATTGACTACTAGTCAGGCCCAAATCTATCAACATGAAACTAGAAAAGCAAGATTGAAACGCAGGATTGCACCATTACATAGTACAGCCCTCTCCTCTCTCTGATACCATACTATTTTTATTTTGACAATATGTTCTAAATAAATAACAAACTGATATGTGTCTCAGAGAAAGCAAAGATTTTCATAATCAAGTAAAAGTCAAAACCAATATATTTACATTGATTTTCTTAACTTCTCAATTTATGGATTTTTTGTATTGCCTGTGTGTGACACTTTCCATGGTGTTGGATGACTCACCACTTGGGTTGGATTTTCAAAAGAAAAAAATCATGACAAAAAGAAGGAGTTTAATGTCCAAAGTGATGTATTATCACATAGAATTAAGAAAGTGACATATGGAATAAGTAATAACATATGCCCCACAAATTTCATACCCACTGTCATTTTGAGTCATTATAAATTACTGAATAAAATTTAGTTTAATATACAAGTATAGGAAGAAAAAAGAACTGAGTGTTTTTATTATAATCACCTATTTAAAAAGTCTTACACTTTATGTGTACAAGCAAGGTAACAACTTTTTCTACAGAATAGTAATTCTGTTATAATATAAAATACATAAGTGATTATTTAGCAACATTAATAATGTGAATAAATTTAAATTCATCAACTTAATATCCTACATTAATCATTATATTCATATGACACATATATAAGTTTGGTTATAATCTACATATTTAAAGAGCTATAATATGATTTCATTTTTTTAACCAGGGGTGAGTCATCCATGATAAATGGCTCATACCCTATTCAAGGCAGGCAACAGAACTAGAATTTCTCTTCCCAAATGTGGGTCATAAAAACTCTAGATTTTTAACCTTTTTATCTTAGAGCTGGTCATAAACAAATTCTCTGGCTTACATTTGCTTGGTAGAATGTCATAAGACCCTCCTCATTCTAGAAGTCATTCAGTCTCATAACTTACAGGGAAGAATGTTACATAGGAAGGATAAGAAGAATGTGTACTGGACTTTCTGGGTTTCCTCTTTTTTTTCTTATATTAGTTCTTTATTTTTTGTATTAGTTGCTCAAGACAATACAATGATCTTGACATATCATACATTTGATTCAAATAGGGTATGAATTCTCATTTTACCACATGTACAGATTGCAGGATCACATTGGTTATACACCCATGTGTATACATACAGCAATCCTAGTGTCAGTTGTATTCTTCTGCCCTCCCTAACCCTTTTATTAGCAATAATTCTTATTCTTGTGGCTCACCTTTCTGCACAATTGTTTACACTTCATTTGTGTATATACAGTGAAGTTCCAATAAAAACTCAAAAGGACAGAGTTCAGAGAGCTTTTGGAAAGCCCAGTGCATGGATGTTTTTGGGGGGTTTTGCACTTGTAGAGGATACAGAAGCTCTCTGTTACCTCCTAGGTGCCTTGCCCCATGTGTCTCTTCATCTATATTTATAATATCTTTTATAATAAACCAGTACACATTATTGTTTCTTTGAGTTCTTTGAGCTGCTCTGTCATATCAACTGAATCCAAGTAAATGACTATAGAAATTTTGATTTATACTTTACCTGTGAGGAGCACATGTGAAACAACCTGGGATTTGTGACTAGCATTAGATAGTGCAGGAAGTCTTGGAGACTTTGCACTCAACTGGTAGATTCTAACTCTATCTTCAGGTAGATTGAGTGTCAGAACTGAATTGGATTAGAGAACACCTAGCTACGTAGCTGGTGGGTTTTTGTTCTGTTTTTCCTGCATAATTGCTTGATTGATGGTGAGGAAATATCCCTACACCTTTTGAGGTCATAAAAACCTTCCAAGTAGATCATTGACATGGGATGTCAGAATAAAAAAAAAAGACACTTTTTTTTCCAACCAAAGAACAAAGCTATCAAATGAATTTAAATATAGGCATAGATAAACTTGGCAAGTCCTCAGAAGATACAATTGAAATAGTTTTTGTCTGAAATGAAGAATTTTGCATTGTGAATTGTTTATTGATAATGTCTTTCTTGTAAAATTGACTTATTTTCTTCAATTAGCTAAAACTATGGGCCAGGCACAATCCTTTCCCTTTCAATTCTCAAACTACACAAAAAAGAATTAGAGATAATTTGCATTAAAGAATCTAATGTGATTTGACAATTTGCTTGTATATTTCACATATAAAGGAAAAGGGGCAAATAAATTTATTCTTTTGTTACTAAATTTACTTTCAGAAATTTGACATTGTTTCATCAAAGACTGATAAACATGGTAGTTCTTAAAATGTTTTATTGAATGAAACTTTCTGCACATACCACTTGAATGCTTAAGCATTTTGAAAGGGTTTTGCCATTCCCAATTATACTAACAAAAAAATATGTCATTTACCTCCTACTGCTGATCCTATCATCACTGTCACAGCTAACCTATTCCCTGAAACCTAAAAATGCTGTGCTCCTCTGTGACTCTGGATAAAATCCATCCATTCATCTTCCTAGCTTTTGTGATAACACTTAATCCTCCTCAATTTTTGTCAGCTTGCAGCTATATCACTCCAATCTGCTTCTGTTCTCACAGGTCTCTCTTTTCCCATTATCCTGTTACATAAAAGTTCTTCAAGCATATTGGTTAAGGGTAACATTAATTTCTACATCTTTACTGTGTGTGATAAAAACATAATGGATTTTACCATCTTAGCCATTTTTTTAAACTCACAGATTATATTCTTCAAATTATAATTTAAAATAAACAATTTACAAGAGTGACAGGTTTATTTCATTTTTTATTTTACAGTCCCACGCACTATTAAGTACCCCATTTTGTAATGCCATTTGAACATTCTTAAGTTAGCTATGTACATAGTTGTTTTGCATTAAAATATGCTGGCATTTTAAATCTCTAATTTTCAGTTCAGATTGAATTAATTTAAGTGATACTTAAGAAAAATCAAATAGTAATTTCTTTAAAATAACATATTAGCCATTTTAAGTGTGAAATAGAATAATATTAACAATTCATATTGTTGGAACAACGTGGGGTTCCCTTCAAGAGATGAATTGATGAAGAAAGTATGGTGTATATAAACACAATGGAATATTACTCAGCCTTAAGGAGAATGAACATATGGCATTTTTTTTTGTTAATTGATGGGACTGAAACTATCATCCTAAGTAATATAAATTAGTCTCAAAAAAATCAAAGGCCAAATGTTCTGAGATGTGGATTCTAATCCATAAAAAGGGAGGGTAAGTATAAGATTTCACTTACTTGGACAAAAGGGAATGAAGGGAGGGTATAGAAAATGAAGTAGGATGAATTGTACATGATTCTCCTATGCTCATATGAACACAAGACCAGTGTACCCACACAAGAATAGAATAAAAATTGGAATGATTTGCACTCCATATATTTATAATATGTTAAAATACATCCTAGAGTCATGTGTAGGTAAAAAAAAACAAATTTAAAAAAGGAGAAATAGTTTTATAATTTCATTCAAATTAGAATATTTTATACTGTCAGTGATGAGAAATAAAACAAAGTTTTCTGATTAAAAAAAGTCTGTATTTGTATATATTCCTTTCTCAGAATGTTTTTATGGTCATTTGCTTATTTTTGTTATTGCCTAGTATTCTTGAGTTTCTACTTGAAAGACTCCCTGTAACAATTTCCATAAAGTATGTCTAGTGGTGATTTACTCACTCAGAATTTTTTTTTCAAGAAAGATGTTATTTTTTCTTAAGTTTATAAAGGACATTATTGCTGGTGCTCTTTTTCTTTGTTGTCAAATTGTTTTTAATTTGTGTGTGCATCTTTTTTATTTGAAAAATTAATACATAAACTCTTACCTAAATTTTTCTTCCAAAAAATCTTCTGATGATTTTCTGGAAGCTCCATTATAAAAGATAAATCACTCTTCAGTTCTTGTGTTCAGAATTCTTTATTTTCATTTAATTTATTTATTTAGTTAGTCATTTTTGTTTGTGAATAGACTTTACTTATTTATTTATATGTCGTGCTGAGAATTGAACAGACTTTTATTTATTTATTTATAGGAGGTGCTGAGAATTGAACCCAGTTCCTCAGACATGCCAGCCAAGTGTGCTACTGCTGAGCCACAGCCACAGCCCATCAAAAATCTTGATTTTTAAATTTTGGTAGTTACAATTTGGTAGTTACAATTAGGAGGAAAAGTGGGTATGCTTCCCTCACTGTGGGTCCTTTGTAGATTTATCTTAATTATTGTTCTTTGAGCTTCTTGAATTTGAGTATCCATTTTCTTTCTCAGAATTGAAAAAAAATTCTATTATTTTTTCAAATGAGTTCTCCTCCCCTTTTTCTTTCTTTTCTTTAGAGATACATGCAAAACACATATTAATTTTTCTGAAATTATCTCATATGTAAAGTTTTTTCACTTATAAAATTTTATTTTATTTTTTTTTGCTTTTCTTTTTATTTCTATCAGTAATTTCAAAAAGCCTGTATTTTAGTTCAGTGACTCACTCTTGTGCTTGATCAAATCTGTTACTGAACACATATAGTGAATTTTTTTCATATATTGCTTTATTTAGTTTTTATACTGTTGTGTTGGCATTTTTATATTTTACATGTATTTTCCTGATTTTTTGTAGTTTTTTTTCTTTTTCTTTTTTTTTTTTTTGAGAGAGAGAGAGAGAGAGAGAGAGAGAGAGAGAGAGAGAGAGAGAATTTTTTAATATTTATTTTTAGTTTTTGGTGGACACAACATCTTTGTTTGTATGTGGTGCTGAGGATCTTACCTGGGCTGCACACACTCCAGGCGAGTGCGCTACTGCTTGAGCAACATCCCCAGCCCTAGTTTTCTTTTTATTTTTAATATTTATTTTTTAGTGTAGTTGGACACAGTAACTTTATTTTATTTTTTCATTTTTTTGTGGTGCTGAGGATTAAACCCAGGTCTTTGTGAATGCTAGGCAACTGCTCTACCACTGAGCCACAATCTCAACTCTTTTGTGTAGTTTTATGCCTGTATTCTCTCATAACACATGTATGTACTTTTAAGAGGCCTATTTTCATTTCATGAAATTATTCATATTACCTTCAAAGTCTTAGGATTGGTCTTTTTTATTGATTTATTTGTGTTTCTGTGTTTCTTCATGTGTCTTGTTAGTTCTGTTACAATTTTTTTGTTTGTTTGTTTTTGCATTTGAAAAAACAGCTACCTCTTCCAGACTTTGTGAATCAGTTTTGTATGGGGGGCAAGTTTTCCAAATTAGTTAGAAATGTTGGAAGCCACACAAATCTTTTAAGAGAGTGCTTCTTTGTGGACTTGAATTATGGTTTCTGAATTAGACAGGTTTGCTGGTTTTTTTAGGAAGGTCTTGTACTCTATTCTTCACCCTAGTGTCTTATTGCAATATTATAGAGTCTTAGACAGTCCTTTTGAGCTCTCTCTGGTTCTGAGCCCAACTCAGGTATTGAAAGTAAGAGATTTCCTCATATGAGCATTGAGATATGTAAGACAAATCATTTCCTCAGGCACTTTCTCTCCCTAAACAACACCTTGAATATTGGAAGCATATCCACTCTTCTTCCTAAGAAAGTAGTCATGAATTATGTTTATCCTGCTAGGTTGGGCATGGGGTTGACAACAGGTTAAAGAAAATGGCTTTTTTCCCTTCTTTAAATAAAACTGTATATTCTATGGAATAACCCAATTTCATAACTGGCTTCTGGTATGTTCCTACAGGATCATTTAGACCATAATCTTGCTATGTCAGTGTTTGTAAGAAAGTGAGTTCTGGGGCTTTCTACTCTGAAAAGTTGCAGACATCACTCATGAAAAAAACTTTTATTTTAATAGAAAAATTAATACTGTTATTCATATTATAATGTGTCTCTCATTGAAGTATAATTTCTTAAATGTGAGCATAAAATTCATTTTATGGGAAAGCTTCAATACACTTCAGCTGCTTTTATCTTGTAACCCATTGAGTAACTATAAATAATAACATCGTGATATTTGTGGTATTGTTTAAATATCCTAAACCTGTTGGGTTTTTCAAGTTGAAATATTTTATAAAATATGTAACATTAAAATTATTTTTCAATGCTGAATAGCTGAATATATCCAATTAAAGTCAGGCAATCTCCAAATTTATAATCCAATCTTCTAAAAAAGATTAGTCAAATAATATTTTTTCTGAGCCCTGAAATAAGGGAATCTGATGAGCACATTGAAGGTTTTTATATTCTACGATGTTAGATTATAAACCAAATCTGAAATCCATATAAATCCGGAAATTTGGGGAAGATAAAGGCTGAGAATCTTGGCAGAACAAGAAGAACTTTCTGGTTCATTTCAGAAAATCAGATCACAAGTGAAGATTTTCTTCAATGCTCCTATTAACTTCCAATTCTTTTTATTTTTCTGATACTCCCTTTGCCAGCTTTGCTGTTTCATACCTACGCTTCCCATTTAATAGAAACTTCATGATTTATAACACCTAACTTAATTTTGTCTTCCTAGCTAAAAGATATTATATAATTTAGATATTGATCTTTATTTTTCTAGCATACTGTCATATCATGAAGTGATCTTTTTATGAATTAATGGGAAAAATTACTTTCTTTTACATTGAATGTTTTTCCATTAATACATAATACATACATTTCATGGTTACACATTTGCAAAATATCTTGACTGAATTCAAGATGTAAGACACTGAATCTAGTTTTCCTAATAATAAGTAGGTTAATATTAACTGAATTGATAATTTATCATATACAAATCAGCATCATAGAAAAAAAATATACTATATATCACATGCTGTGGTGATAATAGATTTTAGGCTATGGAAAACAGAGGTATTGTTTCGGAGCTTTAAACATTAACTTTTATCTTATAATCTGCTCATAAGTGTCAGAGTCATACTCTAAAATACTTTCCTAACATAACAATGAAGGATAGAAATTAATTCCAGTTGTGGATTTTTATTAGATGATTTTTGAAAATATATTAAAGTCTCTGAACAATTTGTAGTTTCTGAAGTTCTAATTTACATACTTATTTGGAACTTATTTTTCTTCCAGTGTGTGTGAAGAACTTATAAGTCATCATTCCCATGCTTCAACTAAGAGATAAGAGTTAAAAACTGAAAATCAAAAAAGCCTTTTTAAATACATCACAGAAATGAGATTCTATGACCAAGAGATGCTCTTAAAACTGAAAAGGTTGACAAATACAAAGAAATATAGCTTGCAAGGAACAGAAGATGCTGGAGCAGAAATGGAGGAATGGTTGAGACTCATCATTGGTTTGTGTGAGATAGCTTGAGAGCAACAGACTCCTGAGAATTCAGTCTCACTGTTCATCCAGAGTTGTAGCTCCAGGAGCTCTTCCAAAATTAATGGTAAAACTCTGAAAAAATTTCATGTTTCCAAAAGAGGCAGAGAAATTCACTTGTGTGGAATATGTTCACGATAAAGAAACCATTGTGAGAGATTTTCAGGGCATTTGTTTTTCTCTGCCTGCCCACAGAGAAAACAATTTTGTTAGAGTTTGTGACAATGTAGTGGTAGGGAAATAACTCCAGCCCATTCTATCTTTTCTCACATCAACAGGCAGGTGTGGGGGTGGGAGGGAGTTGAGAAACTTGAGAAGATTTCAAACCACTGACAAGTGCCCACTGAACTAGGATTTATAAGTTTATTTCATGATTTTTCTCTACTCATGAATTGAGATAACTATGGTTAATATGTTACAAATTGTGAGAAATAAATTATTTGTGTCAACTTGCATAAGTGTGGTACTTAGTGTTTTAAATGTTGAAGTGAAGACATTTTTAAGATATGCTTAATATCAACAATCAGATTATTTTAATGAAGGATATAAGCCCCATTAATGTATATGGTCACATCAAATCAGTTAGAAGCCTCAACAATGATAACTACTTTTCCTGGGAAAAGAATTCTATCCCAATGCTGGAACACAGAAATACTGCATGAATTTCCAGTTTGGCAGAGGTTGATGACATTCTGACTTGTGAGCTGTGACCAGTGGTTTTACTACATGTTTACAAACTCAGAAAGAGCACAATTTGAAAACTGGCAATAAAGAATTACAGGGAAGAGGTATGGGGATTCATATCTCTGAATCGATTAAAAAATAAGCATATTTGTGAGAAAAAATAACTGTGTACTGTTATTTTATATCACAAATATTTGAGATTTTTTAAAATGTTCTTTTGCAGATATATACCCTTACTCTTCCTCATTCTATGACTCTTCTGAAGTATTAACATTTTTGGCCAGTGAGCTCTTCTCTCTGGTAAGAATAATAATGATGATTATAATCATGATGATAATAATAATATCCCTTTTTTCAGTGGGTTTTGAGTTAACTTTATTTTCTTTATGCAATAATCTTACATTGAAAGCACAAATTAAAAAAAATGAAAAATTCAAAAAATAATTAGAAGACATTTTGTTTATTAGTTAAGAAATTTTAAAATTTTATTCAAGTCTCATTATTTATTTATTTTAGATGTAAAAAGAAATGAATTTGCATAAAGATTATATTAATAGTATGCAAAGATAGAAGGTACACAAACAATATTGTTGAAAACGTGGAACAAGAAAGTTGCAAAATATTTTACATTAAGCAGAGAGAAAAAATACTAATTTTATCTAAAAATTTCTAACAAGGGAATAATATAATAACTTTTAATGTTAACAAGAATTTTATTTGAAGATTCATTTGATGCTAACATGTAATTTTAATTTATTAAATCCCATGAAGTTAGGAGTTGTTTTTCTAATTTCTTAAAAAAATTAGAATGATGCAGGGAGTAAAATTGCAAAATAAATATTGATAACATGAACCATAATGTCTGTTTTTTCATTAATTAATTCATAATCTATAGGACTATGCTTAGGACTATGTTGATAAGCAAATTGTGTTCCTTTAAATCTCTAGATGATATGTGAATTTTAAGTGTAAAAATACATATTTCTCACATAGGAAAAAAACCTGTTTAAAGTTGTCTAAAAAAGTACAGTAAAATCAGAAATATATTTTAAAATTTAGGAATATAAACATTTTTGCAATTACAAATTTCAAAGGCAGGTTAACATTTTTTATTTTTATTTAAATATAGTAACTTGCCTCTATTACTTTTAGTGTTGTCTTCTTCATATTTTGTATAATAGATGCATTCCTGCTATAATGTATGTTTATATGTCTTATTTTTAAATTTATCTGGTATTTACAATATCTATATAAAACATTTAGTTTTAGATTTTATTATTCTTTGATACACGTGGTGGTGGGAATTGAACATGCTTTTCATGCTTAGTAAATGCTCTACAACCTAAGTCACATACCCCACCCTCAAGTCTATTCTGGAGAGATATGATTTTGTTATATGATTGAAGCTATTACCAACAATTAGCTAGGGGATGTTCTTATATACTGATGCTAGTGTTAAATATTTTTTCAAGTATAAAAAAGATTACTCAGCTAAATAAAAATTGATTAATTCAGAACACTATATTTATAAAGTTTAAATGTGTTTATACATATATCTTAACATGTTAAAAATATGTTCTATACAAACTTACTACAAAATTTCTCTAGGAGACATATTATTGCTCAGCAAAAGGTTTTAGAGTAGGATTCAATGGTAACACTACAGAAGTCAGGATCAGGGTAAGTGCTAAGTACTTTCTTTTGAATATGTGAACCTATACTAGCAGCAATTACCAGTTCCCAACTGGCAACTGGCCTTGTGCAGCTCTTGGAAAATTTGGGTTAAAACTAACTACACCATTTAGTCACACATTATTTACAGATTTGGCAAAAAGTACCTGTTCCCACATCTGCATATTCCTGAAAGTTTGGACATTGTCTTAGTTTACCTTGTATTTCTAAAACTTCTTTAGTTGTGAGGCAAATACAAAGTAATCAACAGATTTGTTTAAGAAAATTGATTCACTTGGTTGAATACTGAGATAACATTTCTAAAATATATTCTTAATTATTTTTAAAAATTAATTTTGATAGCATCCATTATCTTTCAGAGTTTTGTATATATTATTTCAAGTTCTCCTAGTTTTTAAGGGTCTGGCTTGAAAAATCAGCTGAAATCATTTTTGTTTACTTCTAAATATGACCATTCATTTTTTTCTAGCTGCTTTTAAAATTCCATTTTGTTTTGTTTTTTGTAGATTAGGCATTTGGCATATATATATATAATTTTTTTACCTCTTAGATCATCTTGTCTGTGAATTTTCTAAATTCATTCCTTGATATTTCCTGTACTGTAGTATCAGTGGAGTCTATTGCTAAATTATTCTGTTTTGGATGTTTTTATCTCTCTGTTTTTTTTTTATTGTTTAAGTGTCTACCCATATCTACAAATGGACCTGAAGCAGTGGGGTTTTTACTCTACCAGCTTTTATCCTGTAGGTTTCCAGTGCCTCGGAGATTAGGGGGAGTCAAATAATTGCAAAAACCTATGCATATAACACATAGGATTAAATTAAGTACTTAGTTCCTATTATGACATCTACAATGTTGATTGACACCATAAACAGAAATTGTAGGCTAAACAATTTCTATCAGTAAAGATAGTAGTTAATCATGAATTTTGTCCATTGTAAACTCAAACAATTGGTATTACCTATGAGTTGCTTCTAGAGAATTAGTGGTGGGGTCTGACATTTTACAAACTAACCAGTAGTAAGAGAAGTTAAAAATAGTGGTAAATAAGAGGAAAGAAGAAGAAGATATCAGGAAGACAAAGATTTGCAATTTCAAAATAGGGCTGATCTATAGACAACATAGGGTGCATTGTTTATGAGGAGGAAGAAAAGAAATATAAGTAAAAGAAAAAATAGAGGAAGAGTGAAAGGGAAAACAATGAGTCTGGCTTCTTGGTGTATCTTCTATTCATTTATAAATTTTTAAATTAGTGCATTATAGACTTACACAACATTTAAATTCACCCTGCTTTATTCATAGATTTACAGATAGAGTTTGGTTTGTTTCATTCTACTTTTCATCTCTCTGTCCTCCCTGCCTTCCCTATAACCACTTCCACAGATATCTCTGCTATTTGTGTTGGATTCTCCCCATTTTCATTATGTGGTCAAGTATTCACATATGAGAAGAAACATTCGACCCTTGGCTTTCTGAATGTGGCTTATTTCACTTAGAATTGTGTTCTCATTTCATCAATTTTCCACCTAGTGCCACCATTTAATTCTTAATGACTAAGTAAAACTTTATTGTGTATATACACCAGGTATTCTTTATTCATTAATCTGTTGATGAGTATGTTAGCTGGTGCTGTAGTTAGGTTATTACGAACTGTGTTGCTATAAGCACTGATGTACCTGTGTTTCTATAGTATACTGATTTCAGACATTTGGATATTTACCAAGGAATGGGACAACCAGGTCAGATGGTGGTTGTATTCCAAATTTTGAAAGGGATATTCATACAGTTTTACAGGATGGCTGTACTAATTTGCAGTCCTATCAACACTGCAATAGTGTAAATTTCACCACATATTATTCTTTTTAAAAAAATCTTTTCAGCAAAGTGTATTTTGACATATTATACATACAAAGACTATAACTTTCCATTCTTGTGCTATATATACCATAGAGTTACACAGGTTGTGTATTCATATAAGAACATAGGGAAGTTATGTTTATTTCATTCTACTGTTTTTCCTATTCCAATTTCCTCCATTCCCTTTATCCTACTATGTCTAATCCAATAAGCTTTATTATTCCTTTCCACCTAAATGTTCTCTCTGATATGTGGATTCCCCACATTACTCTGGATAATTGATATTTTGAGTGCAGTGAGATGAAATCTCCATGTAGTTCTTTTAGAGTCTAATAGTTTTATTGAAGTATAGGGAAAGAGTGAAGGCGCATTATTAACAGACTTTGTCTTCCTTATAGTTTTGATTTGCATTTCCCTGATTCCTAGAGATATTGAATATATATATGCCACTTGTATTTTTTCTTTTAAGTAATGTCTTGTTTAGATTTTGTGCCCAATTAGTAATTAGGGGTTTCATTTTTTAAATCTTTTTTTAAATTCTGTACATTAATTTTCTGAGATCCAGATGAAAAGTATTTTCTCATATTGGTAGGCTCTCTATTTACATTCTTGTTTCCTTTGTTGCACAGAAATTTTGAAATTTGATTTTATTTCACTTATTTACTCTTAGTTTTATTTCTTGTGCTTTAGAAGTCTTGCTAAGGAAGTTGATAATTTTGTCAATAATTTGGAGTGTTGGGCCTACATTTTCTTTCAGCAACTGTAGAGTTTCTGGTTTAATTCCTAGGTCTTTGATCCCCTTGGATTTGGCTTTTTTGCAGGGTGAGACAGATTAAGTTTTATGTTTTTCTACATATGAATATCCAGTTTTTATAGCAGCACTTGTAAAAAAAAGTTTCTGTTTTTTTCCAACATATATTTTGGCCCCTTTGTTGCAAATCAGGCATTGTATCTTTGTGGATCTGTCTGTATTTTCTATTCCATTGGTCTTCAGGTGTGTTTTGGTGCCAGCATAAATCTGTTTTTTTGTTTTTTTTTTTATAAAGCTCTGTGACATAATTGGATATCTCGTACTGTGAAGCTCTCAGCATCACTCTTCTGGTTCAGAATACATTTGACTATTCTATTTCACTTCTGGGTCAAAAAGAATTTGAGAAATGTGCTTTGTCTGTGTGTTGTGAAGGATCTCATTAATATTTTGATTGGGATTGTACTGAGTCTGTTCACTGGTTAAAGTAGTATGATCATTTAGATAATATTAAGTTTGTTTATTCAAGAACATTAGAAGTATTTCCACTTCTAAAGGTTGTCTTCAACATGTTTCTATTTACCATTTTATAATTTTCATTGTTGAAGATTTTTATCTCCTAGGTTAGATATTTTACCAAGTATTTATTTTTTAGGGTTTGTGAATAAAATATTCTCCCCAATTGTTTTGAAGCAGGTTTGTTTTTGCAATGTAGGAATGCAATTGATTTATGTATTATGTTCTTGTATCATCTCCTTTGGTAGATTTGTTATCAACATTAAAAATTTTCTGATGGAGCATTTTAAATCATCTAAGTAAAATGTTCATGTCATCAGTACACAGAGGCAATAGGACTTCTTTCCTATGTGTATGCCATTAGATTTCTTCTCTTGCCTGTTTGCTCTGGCCAGGGATTCAAGGAGTGGTGAAAGTTTACTTACTTGTATTTTTTTTTATTTTTAGAAAAAAATTCAACTTTTTAAATTCAGTTTGATGTTGGCATTTGGTTTCTCACATACAGCTTTTACAATTTTAAAGAAATGTCCTTCTGTCACTAGTTCCTCTGGTGTTTTAAATATGAATGAGTGCTGAGTGTTGTGGACAGGCTTTTCTGAATCTATTGATTACCTCATGGGATTTTTGTAATTAAATATTTTTTACAGTAACTTTTGTATATGTGTCTGTGTGTGCATATGTATACATACATATATATGTATTTAAAATTTTTTTGGTATTGGGAATTCAAAGTTATGATTTGCCAATCAGGTTCATATGCCACTATCCACTTTTTAATCTTTTCCAAATTTTTGTTAATGCATTATAGTTTTACAGAGCAATGAGATTTATTGTTATACATTCACATATAAATTTATTATAAAAATAAGCAATATCATTCCACAGTGTTTCCCTTTCCTCTTTCTTTCCCTCCTCCAGGTCCTTTTACTCCTTTTTATTTCTTCTTCTTAGATATATGTGACAGCAGAGTACATTTGGAGATATTATACATACATGAAATATACCTTATTCTAATTAGGTCTCATTTATGTGGTTGTACATGGTATGGAATTTCACAGGTCATGTATTCATATATAAACAGAAGAAAGTTACGTCCAATTCATTCTAATATCTTTCCTATTCTCATGCTGTTCCCTTATCTTCATTCCCCTTTATACACTCCAATAAACTTCTGTTTTTCTCTCCCCATTCCTTTTTTTTCCTCCCCATTCCCTCCCCATTCCACATATAAAAGAAAATATTTGGCCTTTGTTTCTTGGGACTGACAAATTTTTCTTACCTTGACATTCCCTAGTTCCATCAATTTACTGGCAAATTCCTTAATTTGACTTTTCTTTAAGGCTTAGTAATTTTCCATTTTGTGTGTGTGTGTGTGTGTGTGTGTGTGTGTGTGTGTGTGTGTATCCACATATTATTTTGGATATTTGATTTTAAGAGAGACTAGGGTGAAGGGTCAGGAGCTTGGAAGAGAAAAGTTATTGGTATGGTTCTGCAATTCCCAGGTGTCTTCATGGAGAATAAAATTGATGCTTCTATCCCAGGCCATCTGTTCAAGACTAGAACAGTGTATCTCAAATAGGGTGTATGACAGTCAATTGGAGAGCTCACTCAAACTCAGACTTCTGGGCCTCAACTCAGAGTGTCTGACTCAGGCGCCAGGGGTGGGCCTCAGCTTCTGTATTTTTATAAGCCCCCAGGGTTCGCTAATGTTCCTGGTCTAAACACTTTGAACTGATGGTCCTTGTCTAGAAATTTCAGGGGCAATGAAGGTGACATAAGGTCCTCTTTGGGTGCAGTCTTCACCTTCTTTACCTGCCTCTTTTCCCAGTGCCCTACCTGTAGCGTCTACTTAGATTACACCTGCATATGTTCATGATAAAATGGGGCACTTAGGATCCTCCATTCTCATGGGCATTTCTCATTTGCAGACCTTTTCCCTGAAGACTGTACTTCTGTACAGTCTTGAAGACTGTACTTTCCTCTGTACTTCAACAATAGTCTACATATTAGTTTTTAGAATCTCATTTTTTGGATTGTTGATTTCCATGTGAATTTCAGAATATCATTAACTCTTTGAATTCCATACTGAGTTTTCATGATATTTTATCCAGATCTTTGTGGACACAGGATGTTGATAACCACGTGGAACTCCTCTTTTTCCCTTTGATGGCAGGAAGCTATCAGTCTGGGACTAACCCCTCTACTGAGTGTTAAGGGGGAGCCAAACATATGGGCCCTACTCTGAAAAATAATACTTACTGGGTGTCTTAAAGAATCTGCAATATGTATAGGGGGTAAAAATGGGAGTTCATAATCTGCTTGAATCAAATGTATGAAATATGATATGTCAAGAACTTTGTAAGGTTTTGAACAACTAATAATAAAAAAATAAATAAAAGTAAAAAAAGATTAAAAAACTAATGTAATTTAAAAAAATAAAATTCAAAAGTAATCCACTGGAAAAAAAATCAAGTTACTGTAAAACAGTTGTGGAGTCTAGGAGTCCAAACTGAATTATTATGAGGTATATGCTCTGAAAGGTCTAGGGGAAATTTTTTCTTGATTCCTCTAGCTTTCAGTGGTTGTGGGGAATACTTGTCATACCTTCACATGTGCACTCATTCCTCCTTTTTCGGTCACCATTATCACATGGTGTTCTCTCTGTACAAGTATACTTGTCCAAATTTTCCTCTTCTAAGGTGATGAGTCATCAGATTATAGCCCATTCTAATTGACTATGGCCTTATATAAATTTTAATGAACAAAAATCTCATTTTCAGATGATGTAATAAGCTGATATGCTGGGAAGGACATGGCAATTCAACCCAGAGCATGTACTGAGCACTTAATGTGCGCTATTCCCTGTATTTCTCATGGCAGCACTGTGAGGTACACAGGGGCATCACTCACTCTGAATAAACTAGGATATGAAACTCAGTAAAGTTGTGGTCCAGCTAGAAACACATGGAACCCACAAGATTGTAGTCACAGTGTAGCTGTAGCATGGGTCCACCTGTCCCTTGAAAGAATAATTCTGTACCCCCTGCATCTCTGTAAACATGATACTGCTTCCCAGAAATGGTCCTAAAATACTACAAAAGACTCCAAATCTTCTTAGTAGCTGCCTCTTTGAGAATCTTAGAGCAGGAATTGATGCATAAAATCAAATTGCTCAAATTTACTCATCATGTATCGCCAAAGTTACAATATTACTCTTCTAAATTTAGATTACTAGAATTTCATTGAACATCCTATACAGGTTCATAGTATAGAATTTTTAAATTAATTTTCTTCACTATTTTTAGATATGTAAATGACAGAAGAGTGAATTCTGAAATACTATATATACATAGAATATAGCATATAACTTATTCTAATAAGGATCCTATTCTTATGGTTGTATATGATATGCAGTTTCACTGTGTGTATATTAATAGATGAACACAGGAAAGTTATGTTTGATTCATTCTGTCTTTTCTATTTCCATTTCTCCACCTTCCTATTATTCCCCTTTGTCTAATTGAATCAACTTTTCTCACATCCTTTTCAACATGTTCTATTACTTGTACTCTTGATAATTGCCATTCCAACTGGAGTGAGTTGGAATGACAGTGTAGTTTTAAGTTGCATTTCTCTAATTTGTAGTGATGTTGAACATTTATTTCATATATTTGTTGGCCATTTTCATTTCTTTTATGATGTGCCTGTTCATTTCCTTTGCCCATTTGGTGATTGAAATACTTGTTTGTACTGTGTTAAGTTTTATGATTTATTTATATATCCTGGAGATGAACGCTAAACCTGACGTGCAGGTGCAACAATTTTTCTCCCATTGTAAGTTCTCTTCACATGCTTGATTGTTTTCTTTTCTGTAAAGAAGATTTCTAGATGGGAAACTCATTTAACTCTTGAAGCAATTCAATGATAAGTGAAATATGGAAACCAAAATATAAATTACATGTGTGTCATGCTCATTTAAAGAGCCATAATACATTCAAGAGATAAAGGCAGTGATAATCCTATTTAAAATCATGAATGTAGGTTCACAAAATGTAGGCCCTTTAACCAAATCCCAGTGTCAGTAAGTCATAGAGTACAGATAAAAAGCTAGTTTTCCTCTGTTATTTGTGTTTTACCTGAGGCAATCTGCAGTACCAGGCCCAACAATCTAATAAATTCAGTTTGTTTGAATAGACATAATAAGACATTCTTATTAAAACCCATCAGTCAAGACAATATGATGGTTTAACATTATGTCCTCTTTGCCAGTGTTAGATGTTGATGATTTAAAATGTTGTTGAGCATTCATCACAGATTTTCTAAACACAGAAATGTGGGTGGATAAAGTAGGGGGAGAAGCTCTGCTAATAATTATATAAAACAACAAATTGTTTCATTCAAAAGTTGACAGATGTTGCTGAAGGGTGTTAGAACAATCAGTGAAAGAAGCTCAAAAAACTCAGTGAGAAGTAAGCCTGTATTCTCATTTCAATTGATACATATATATAAATGTATTAATACAAACTGCCATTTGTTTTGCCTGCTTTATTTCCCCTTGTATTTCTTTACTTCAGAAGAAAAGATTAAAGGAGAAAATGCATAAATGTACACAGGAACAGATAAGAGAAGCAAAATCCTTAGACAATGAGCATATGGAAAAGTAAGCAAAAAGGGTCTTCTTTCCTGTACCTTATGCCTAGGAATAATTTTATTGTGCTTCAGAGAAACAGATTTATAACTAGACAGGGCTCTTCTGTAAATTTCTCCACTGATTAACTTTCTAAGTGATCACTAAATTTAATAGAGCTCAATCAGGGAGTACTTCAATAATAGTTTAGGCACATGCAGTGCCTTCTAGATAAAAAACATAAGAGCTTAGGAGATAGTTAAAGCACCACTATGTGAATTGGCCAAGATCATTAATTTAGATCACATGGTGAAAACAAAGCTTGTGTCCTGGAGGCACCTGACCTTTGTACAACAGCTGGCAAATAGTTTCCTCCTAAGAGTTGAAAGAATGTTGGGAGTTCATTTTGAAGTGTGAGGTTCCAGATTAGTTGGTATAATGATCTGTTGTTTCAAGAAGATAAAGATGGTCTGCTTCTGCACCCTGGAGGTGGTGCATCAAGAGTTATGTGGGCTCATGATTCTTTACACTCTTTACAAAACGTGTGAGTAATTTGTAAGCTTGTTGAAAACTTATGGAAGTAAATACCATGCCCTACTGTACCTTTTGATTACTAGCACCCTGCAGAGTTGCTACAGGTGTAAGCCCTCCATTATCAGTGTTTCTTCACAAACCACTATCTGTATAAAATGGGTTACTCTGAAAATATAATAATTTGTTGAAACAGGAGCCTTTAGACATGATGTAACAGGCAGTTTAAAAAAAAAAATTTGGAGACATCATCAGTGATAGAGAAGACTTGCAGGCTCCAGGTGTTACCAGACCCAAGTCGAGGCACCTCATCACTGGAAAACCAGTAGTCAAAAGATGTGAATTAGTGGGAAAGAAATCAGGTTTACTGTGCCCTCTTGGGGATCTCAGGGACACAAAGGGTTTTTATAAGGACACAAAGATGGGACTGTGAGGTACTGAGAGGGAAGGTTTCTATTAGCAGGATTTTTGTCATCCAGGGTGTGTCTCCTTTTCTTCATTTTAGAATGGACCATCACAATGGAGCTTGACTTTCTGGGGCTAGTATCTAAACTTTCTTTAAATAGACAAATTTATTTCTGCATGTCAAAAGTCACAGAAATTTACTTTCTTTGTGTTGATATATAACTAAATACTAAGAAGAGGCATGACACATTTGATTTTATCTGAGGATCACCAGATGTTCTGGGTTTTTTAAAGGTGGTTATTTAATTAGAGTGCCATGTGAGGGACAGATAAGCCTACTAGAGTGCAGGCGGTCATTGTTTGTGGTGATGGTAAGATCATTCTGCTCTTCACTTCTCAGGCTGACTGCTCAGCTAGAACCTTCCATCAAATACTCACTCTCCCTTCTTCTTCCTCCCTTTCTTCTTGTGGGAGAGAGATGCTAGTCTACATAGTAGAAAAACAAAACAAAAAAATTACAGTAAAGATTGTTCTGAGTTTATGAAATGTGTCATTTTGTTATCTTCCATTTGCAAATCACAGAAAATGCAATTAAAACAGGTTTGGACAAACAAGAAGGAATAATATTTTGTATAGCTGAAGTATTCAGGGGAAGAGTGGACTGCAGATCCAGTAACATCTAGGGACTCGTCAGGGTACAATTTCCCTTCACTTTCACTTTTGCCTTCTGCCATGTGTCTCATGGTCAGAGAGGCTCTTCCATCATGGAAGCAGATCCAGCCTCACGTCCCTCTGAGTTTAGAGCCAGAAGAACAGAACTTTCCTCAGGGAGTTATCCAGGCCTAGATGTGTTCTAATCTTATCCTGAGTGGAAGTGGAGGGGGCCTGGGTCTTCTGGACTCAGTCCTTCTTAGGCACTTATCTGCAGAAATGACAGTGCACATAGTGGCAAGGTGACCAGCACGTCCACTGCAGTACTCATGGACATGGGGGAGGCTGTCACTGCCAGCCTGGGAAGCAGCAGGTGAGAGGAGGAGGTGCTGTGTTCAACTGATGGCAGGTTTTCTATATGTCTCCAGGAAACCATTTCAGGGATTTAGACTGATAGCACTGGGGAGAACAGAAACTTGGTGAAGCCTCTTACAGACCTTCAGGTGGAGGAGCAGACCCAGCACAAAACCTATTCCTGCTATGAACTTCACCTTCCATTAGATTTGTGCATGACAGTGCCACTCTTCAAGGCCACTGAGCTTATTTTCTGTGGGCTCTGAGGTCACATGGCCATTCCCCTAAAAACTCCTTTGGTTGGAATTGTGTGGCTGACTCACTACCTTTCTCCTCCTCCATACCCATGATGCATTATGTACAGAGGATTTGCAAATGTGAAAATATGTGCAGACTCCATGGAGAGCAGTGTGAAGGTTCTTTGGAAGAATAAAAATAGAACAACCATATGGCCCAGAAAGACCTCTCTTGTGTACATTTAAAAGAAATGAAATCAGCATGTGGAAGAGATGTCTGTACTCATGGGTTTGCTGCAACACCCTTCACAATAGGAAGGGATACAATCCATCTTAATTTTCTGTGGGTGAATGGATGGATGGATAAGCAAATTGGCGGGTGGCCTGTGGAATATTATTCAACCCAAAAAGGAAAGAGATGCCAGCACTTTCAGTAACTTGAGTGATCCTAGAGAACACTGTGCTGAATTACATAAGCCAGGCACAGAGAAATCTGGCACAACCTCTCTTACATGGACAATCTAAAAATGTAAACTTACAGAGGCTGAGAATAAAGGGTGGTCAACAGGGGTGAGGGTGAAAAATAGGTGTTGGTCAAAGCTACATGGGCACATGTATGCCAGGTGAGTGAGACCTAAAGATCTGCACCCTAAGTTCATGTAGTTAAGAATGTGGTCTTTTGCCCTTTAAAACCTGTTCAGAGGACAGCTCTCTGATTAAGTATTTTTGCAATACAAAACAAAGCTCACAAGGGAGCATGAGGACATGACAGGAGGACTTGTGGCCCCAGGGTGTTCCAGGTGTGTGTAGTGGCCAGCCCACTGAGGTGCCATTAGATAGAAGGAATTATTTGTTTTTCTTGTGCCTCCTACTAAGGAAGGGCTCATGAAGTGGCAGTGAAGGTGGCTTCTCCAGGGGCCAGGAGGCATCTCTTCCACCTGAGCTCCTAAGTGGACTCAGCTGCTAAGGCTGAACCCTTTCCACCTGCCCAAACCCTCCTCACTGCCTGCATCTGTGGGAGATGTGCTGCATGTGCACATAGATCTTTGGCCAAGGGGCAAGGACTGGGAATGTAGCCCTGCCCTGCTCGTCAATCCACAATGGAATTTGAAGGAGGGTCCCAGGACTGGCTGCTGCCTCCTCTTCTTCTCTGCTTTTCTGCTCTGTTTTACTTGTTTTTATCATAAGTAGATTAGTAACAAATCCCCTGATTTTTGGGTTGGTGTGTGTGTGTGTGTGTGTGTGTGTGTGTGTGTGTGTGTGTGTGTGTATGATAGGATGGCCTTAGGCCTGAGCCTAAGCAACTCCATTTTTAAAAACCTGCAGTTTCACCAGGCACACCCACAGATCTCTCCAGTATGGCCTCAAACAATTTCTTTCCCTTACCCTGATAAAAAGAGTGAAGCCTCTGGCAGGCTGTCCTCACCTGATAAGAGGGAAAGTCCGATGTTTCTGACCCCAGGGCAAATGATGTCACTGAGAAATCTGGTGGTAGCTGATAAGAATTGAAAGGGAGGAAAAAAAACAAATTTAATATAAGTGATAAAGCAAATGAACTGGGATTCAGCCAGCCAAAAACTGAAATCCCAGTGTCAATGGAGACCATCTGGATGTCTGGACTTTCCCCCTGTCTGGGGGTAACAAGGCTCTTTTTCCTTCCCAGTGAGTTGCTGCTAGACACAGCTAGTGGGGCAGGAGCAATATATCCCTGCTCAGAAATGACAACACCATCCCAGAGCACAGCACCACTGGGGACTTGTGAAGCTATAATGAGGCACCTCTGCCCCTCAGTTGAGGGTGTTTCTAGTGGAAGTGCAGTGGACAGTTTGAACTCCACCCAAATCTATCAGTGATGAGCTTGCATTGAGAAAGCTGGACTTCCTCCTCCATTGGGTGAAAATGGAATGTGCCTCTCACCTCCCAAAGGAGTGGTACCAATTCAACCAATAAAAATAGAGGAAGTTGGTGCCTGCATCTTCATGATGGAGTTTTAACCCTCTGTTTTCTTCTAGAAGTTGCAAGGTTTCTATTCTAATTCCCAAGTTTTTGGTTCATTTAGATTTGACTTTTGTGCAGGGTTATAGACAGGGGTCTAGTTTCATTCTTCTACATATGCACATCCAGTTTTCCCAGCACCATTTATTCATGTGGACACAGAGGAATGGGTATGAGGGCTCACTGAAAGTGGAGTCCTCAGAACATGAGGTCCAGAGACAGCCCAGCCTCTGGAAGCACAGGCTGTAACTATAGCTTCAGGTGGGCACTGTAGAGTGAGCCAGGAAGGATAGAGAGAGCAAACCTGTCACTGAGGGGCTTTCGTAGCTCCTTATCCTGAAGAGCAAATCATGTATGAATTTTTGCAGAAAACCCTTATGTGTATGGTCAATATTATTATGTGCGGAGGTGTCCCGTCCAGCAGGACACATCAACCATGGGCAGCGAACCTGGATGGGGAGGAATGAAGGAACAAGAGACAGGAAAGGTGACAGCAAGACAAAAGTTCTGATCAAGCTGCAAACTTTTATTGTTCACACAGGTGTATTTATATGCTGGGGATGGGGAAGCTCTCTAATCAGCAATTGCTGGATGTGGGTGATAAAACTGCCAGATGCAAGATGTCTGATGATCCTGATAACTGCAGGATGTTCCAGGGAGATAGGTAGCTGCAGGATGCCTCCCAGGCAGGATGTCTCCCAAGGGGTTGTCAGGCTAATCTTTGAAGAAGAATTTCCTTGTAGTTCCCGACACTGAGGCATCACCAAGAATGAATGGGCATGTGAGAACAGAAAAGAATGGAGTCAGACTCCCTACATCACTTCATATACATACACACACACACACACACACACACACACACACACACACACACACACCCTCAAAATATATCATAGAACTCAAAAATAGGAATCTGTTATTTTGGTCTTACATTTAGAAGTGGTTACTAATTTAAGGCACTAGCTATGCAACGAAAAAAGTAATAAATAAATTAAACTTTATTGAAAATTATAGTTTTTGAGCATCAAAGAATGCACTAAAAATGAATTGACAACTCACAGAATGGAAGAAAATATTTGCAAATCATAGATTATAACTCAGAACTGATTGTTACCCCAAATAGAGAAAGAACTGTTACAACTAAACAACAAAGAAAATCCAATAAAAAAGTATCCAAAGACTTGAATATACACTTCTCTAAAGATCATTATGTTTGATAAGTAGTCATCATTTATCATTTATCATTAAGGAATTGCAAATCAAAGTCATAACAAGAGAACACTTTATGAGTAGAAGGATGGCTACAATCAATGACATGGACAATAGCATATGTTCTCAGGGACAAAGATACACTGTGACCTGGTGAAGAAATGTAAAAGATGTGCCTGCTTTCTAGCACAGTCTGGAAACTCCTTCCATATTAAACACAGACTTACTAAATGACCCAGCAATACCACTCCTATGTGTACATCCAAGAGAAACAAAGTTATATGAGTGTTCACAGCAGCATTATTCAAATAGCCAAAAAGTACAAGTGACTAAGTCAACAAACAAAATAGTTTAATAAATAAGGCATATCCATCTAATGGAATGTTGTTCTGCAATAGAAAGGAATGGAATACTGATGACATGCTATGACATGAATGAACCTTGAAAATATTATGCCAACTCAAAGAAGCCAGTCACAAAAAGACAGGGTCTCACTAAGTTGCTTAAGGCACTGATTTTATCCTTGATGAAGGAAGGGTCACTTGGCACTTTGTCCCCCATGCAGACAGCCACACACCTATCCAGGAACAGTTAGAAACATGCTTACTGAAAAGTTCCTGGGAGAAGCCAGGTTTCACAGCATGCTTTGCATGGTCCTCTCCCAAGTTCCTTGATGCCACAATTCCTTTCAACACCTGTTTCTCTACTAGGTCCTCCAGACAGAAGGCAGTATCTTCTGGAATATTCCTTGTCATGCTATGCCATTACCCTGCCCAGAGTTTTCCATTCCTGCCTTCCTCCGGACCTCACCAGAGAGCCACTTTCAAGGTTTCTCAGGGCAAAGCACACTACTCTCAGGGAGCATGCCCTGCAGCCTCAGAAGATGCTCTCCTTAGAGGCATGGGATAATGGAAGAAAGGGGACTCAGGAAAAAGTGCATCATGTAATTTATATCAGAGAATTTTTCTATGGATACATAAAATATATTTATATTTTGAATAGAGGTTTACATGTTCAAAAGGAATTGTCATTTCTTATTTCCAGGAATCTGTCACTTTAAAACTCTAACAATAGGAGGCCACATTTGTCATATTTTTGACCTTCATAAAGTTTTATGTTGAAAAAAAAAGCTGCATGTTGTCCTCTAATTCAATATTAATATAGCTAATGCCATAATGACTCATTCAACCAAAAATTTCAGGCAAGGATTTATGAACAGCATGCCATCACCAACCAAGCCCTCCCAAATGAATCCTCAAATGGACATCTCACCAGGCTAAATATCCCGGGATGTGGAACCATCTAAAACACCTATTGAAATTAGGCCACCTGCCATCCTTACTGAAAACCCACCTGTCTGTTTTCCTTTAGACCCACAGCTCCCTCACTGGTACCCCTGAGTTGTTTATTTTCCATTTTACATGTTTGATTCTGTTTAAAATATACATGACATGAAATTTGCTATGTTAACTATTTTTAAAAATATTTTTTAGTTGTAGATAGACATAATACCTTTATTTTTTAATATGTGGTGCTGAGGCTTGAACCGAAGACCTCACATGTTCTAGTGAGTGCTCTATAACTGAGTTACAAACCCAGCCCTCATTTTTTTTAACATACAGTCCTTTTACTCAATATGAATACTTTCTAATCCATAGCATATTTGAGGAATATTGATATCCCTGAGTGTATAAATTTAATTCATTTCAACAAAATTCTACCATGCCCATTTCCTCTATTGTAGAAGAGTAGATGCTCACCAAGTGCAAGGAAATATTTCAGGCCTTTGGTAAAACCTCTAGAGAATCAAAGAATCCCTGTAATGAATACAACATTAGAAAATAATTCAGGTCTAATTGTTATTGGTTATATATTTTTGGCTTGTATTTGTTTAATAATGGAGATATTCTCCTTTTCTTTTAGATCATTGTTAGTGGTTATTAAAATATAATCATGAGCTGGGATTGTGGCTCAGTGGCAGAACTCCTGCCTAGCATGTGTGAAGCACTGGGTTTGATTCTCTGTACTACATATAAATAAGTGAATAAAGTAAAGGTCTATCAACAACTAAAAAAATTATAAATAAAACACTTAATCATATACCTATAAGTTTCATTCCCTTGTACTATATTTCTCCACATCAGTCATATCAAAAAGACTATTTCTTTAATTATGACAGTTCAAATATCAAAAGAGGATTCTTCTTAGTCATGGAAATTTTGATTTTTATAATAACAGCCCAATTATTTAGGTAAAGTACATATAAGTATGTACTGTATATATTTTCGTGATGCTCCATGAGTGTTTCCTGGAGGAGGTGGAGGAAGAAAAGGTCCTCTTCTCATGAACCGACTCCTTGGATCCACAGAAAACAATGGACCTCTGATTGGAGGGTAAGATGAGAAAGAAAAGCCAGAGCCAGTTGCTTGGTTTTCAGCAGGGGGAGATGAATCAGGTACATTGGAATCACCTAGATCAACTTTAGTATCATTTCTACTAGATTCCATTTCTGAATATGTAGGCCCATCTATTTTATCCAAAGGTAGCATAGTGGAACTTCTGAGTTCTGCTGATCCAGATGGTCTACCATATTTAGAATAACATCCATCTTGCCTTTGTAGAGGAAGATGTGGATCAGAATATTGTTGGCCTTGTGAAGGGATCATTATCCTGTGGGCCTGTTCCCATGGATGTTCCAGGGGCTGTATGTCAGAAGGTGCTCTCTGAGGATAAGTTGACTTATCACAGTTTGATTCTCTTCTTTCATTGTTAGTTGGATGGTCCAGAGGATTCTCTGGGCCCCTTGAGCCTTTTTCTCCTCCTACTGGCACCAAAGTTGAGGGTATAAGTGTAGCCTTCTTTTCCAAATGAGAAGGTCTTATTTCACATGAAGGTTGACCCAATGGTGAGGAACCATTTGGAGAATTCTTTTTGCCAAAGGCTGTATTTGAAGCATCAAGCACAGAAGGATCTTTTTCTACAAGCTTAAATTATAACTCTATTTCAGTTAATTTTTGTATATTGTGAGCATTTTTTTCTTAAATTATTGAGGTATCTTTCAGCACTCCTAGCTGCCAACCCATTACCATGAGCTTTTATCTCATAGTAAATAATGTGCCCCTGATAAAAACAAATGGTTCTTTCCAATTCTTCTTCAAGATCTTTTGATCGCTTTCTATTGGTCTCCAGCAGTTTAGTTGTATGGCTGATCTTTTCTTCCTCTTTGAAAAGTTTCTCTTATTGCTCTACCTGGTAATTTTTCTCTCCTATTTTCTTTGGAGTTTCATTACATTTTCTTGATATAATTCCATCACGACTTTAAGTTTCTGCTGGAGATTCTGATTCTCACTTTCAAACTGTGTATTTTCTGTTTGCAAATATGCTTGTTCTGTCTTATTATTTCTAATATGTTCTATTTGGTCTTCCTTTGTTTCAATTACTTCAGATAATAAAGTAAAAATTTGATTTCTTTCTCTTTCTAAGATTTTAAAAGAGGCCTTTAACTTCGCATCATAAACCAGTGTCTTCCAACACTTTTTTGGCTGATCTTCTAAGTGAGCACTAATTTCTGATTAACTCTTCAAATCCAATTCCAAGTAACCATCATCTGTTAGGACTTTTTCAAGCATGGGAGCCAAATCTTTTATCTGCAGTAAGTGTTCAGTCAGAGAATTAATGTGATTTTATTTGTCTCCTAGAATTTGTTCTGCATGTACTTTAGAGTGTTCAAATATAATTTTCTGTTTAGTAAGGCCATTCACTTTTCCTTTCCATACTTCAACTTCTTGTAAAAGCTCTTTATGACTTTCCTGAAGTCATTCAAAGCCTCTTTTATTGCTACTGTAATTCTTTCTTTATTCATTTGAAATATTCTCAAGTTTGTTTTAGCTTCAGGTATTTGTGATTTAAGGGATTTTGATTCATCTTCTAGGAACTTAATCCTTTTTGATATATCCATCATCAATTTACCCTGTTGAGAATATTTAGTTTTCTCTTCTTTTAGCTCATTTTCCAGAAAGAGTATTTCATCCTCATGTTTAGATATGGACCTCTCCAGGATTTTATATATTGCCTCCAAGTTTTCTGTTTTTACTGACTCCTTCACCAAAATGATATCCTTTAAAGGTGACTCTAAGCCTTCCTATGCTTTTTAAACAAGGCTAACATTTTCAAGTAATTGACATTTTTCTTGAATTAGTCCAAAAAGTTTTAGAGCAAGTTTTTTTTTATCTTCTCATGTAATGCCTGTTTCTCATAGACTGATAACTTCTCCACAAAAAACAAGAGAACAACAAAAAATCCAATAGCTGTACATATCACCAACTCCCATGGACAGCCATAAGGACTAGAGTGTGTTTCCATGTCTTCAGTCAAGGTAGACCACAACCCTACTTACTTCTTCCAGGACCACCCCCAATTATGGCTGAGAGATAGCTGTTGCCTCTCCATCGTGCTAAGGCTAATTTGGCTATTCCCTCCACAACCATACAATCCCCAGCCACGCCAAAATAGGCTGTGAACACTCAGGCCTTTGGTCAGGAGAAAACCTGCAGCAGGCAATGGAGCAGACCATTTTGTACCAGTGAGTGGTGGGGAGGGACTGTGGGCATGGGCATGGGCATCCCTGGTCATGGGATCTCAGGGGCCTAGTACACTTACACTGCCTGTCATGGAAGTCTTGGTCCCTCCACTATGCTATAAATTCTGAACCAGTGAAGGTTCAAGAGTGTCCAAATCCAGCCAGAGAGAAGTCCTCTCCAGGACACCCACCCATTTATTTGGTTTAGGCCAGGCTAAGGCAGAACTTATTATGTGTCATTCTATATAGTCATAATATCACCCAGTTTGATGTAACTAAAATTCTACAGCTCTGTAAATTTTTTAAAGAGTTAGTACACCATATATTTATATTTATACCACTTGCCCTTTTGTTTTAATTACTCATTCTTTTTCCTCCCCTCCTGTCCCCTCTCTTTATCCTTCCTTCCTTTCTTCTTTTTCCCTTTCATTTCCTTTCAGTGTTGGGGGTTAAACTTCAGGGCCATGTACATGCTGGACAAGCTCTCTACCACTGAGCTACATGTTTAGCCTTGTTGACAATTTCTACAGAAGTCATCTGAATTATTCCATAGAAAAACTCTTGTGTTAGACATTTGAAAAATAACTTGAGAAGAGTTGCAAACATGGGAATAAATCAGTTTTTGATAAGTTGTTTTAAAATAATATATGATATGAAATGTTTCTAAAAATAAATTGAGTTGGTTTTCATTTCATTTTTTGTAGACAACTATTTATTTAAGAGTCTTTGAAATCTTTTTTCAGATGTTCTTTTCACTTCTCACAGGATATAAACACTTCTAAGAAAGCTGTTTATTATAAATATATATCAAAGAGAAGGATAAGATAAGTGAGACCCTGACTCAAACAAAACAAAATAAAATGTTGTGTGGGATTCTCACACAGACAAGAGACACCAGCGTATTCAACAGGAAGCAGTGTTTATTTGTGTGCATCTAGCCTCAGTAGATTCTTATCTGAAGGCTGAACATTTAGTGTAGAAAGTGATCTCTTATATATTCTAGTTAGTTTCCTTTTACATACTAGTCTTTGTCTTCATATGAGGTAATAGACATTCCTGATTGGACATTCTATTTCAATACTACAAAGTAGCAAGAATGTTCAAGATTGATTTCCGGAGGGCTCACAATGATACACATGGCATCATGTTATTTTTCTTTTCTTCTGAGATATCTTTACTATAAAATGTAGATCAGTGGTAAAGCATTCCTAGTGTCTATTCCCAGTACCAAACCAAAGCAAACCAAATAAATGCATATGCACTTAATTTAGGGCAGAGAGTTTAGCAATATAATGAGTTATATGAGCAAAGTTTACTCTAGGTCACTTACAAGAGCAGCTGTGTATCTTTGACTGGTTTAAGGCCTTTTCTAAAGAGCAGATTCTGAAACAAAGAAACAACTTCAAGTGAAGTTAGCCATGAGCAACTCTTTGCCTGCAATCACAAGTGTTCCTAAGTTCCTGCATGTCAGCTGAACACTTTGTAGGCCATTTCCTAGTGGGGAGAAAAGTCTGAAGGGGAGAAAACTTGAATTCTTGGGTGATTCCCTTCTTATTTGGCTATTCTAATCAACTTTATGTCAGTACCTCCAGTATCTAACATGCAGAGAGGTTGAATAGCCTCCAAATCTGGATCTTTGAGAATTGATCCTGGCCCTCACCTCACTCCACATTCCTTGGTTGTTTTCTGAAGCACCTCAATACCCGGGTTTTGGAGGATTTCACTTCCTTCCACCTCTATGGCCTCCCGTTCACTGAAATTCTATACAATTGTATACCTGAAATTGGGAAGGAGTTTCTCCAGGCAGGAGATTCAGCCTTTCTAGCAGGCTCTCTTGACCTTGGACCTACATAAGGCAGTCCCTTTAGGGCTACCCAGTAGATCACATTTGGGCTATTACTTTTGGGGTTGAGTGTTAGCAATTGTTGCCAGAAAGGCATATCTCCCTTGTTCCCAGGATCTCCCTCACTGAGGTAGTACTTACTATTTGATGGAGGATGAAGGCTATCTAGGTGCCCACAACTCACTTTTCTCACCTCCTTTGCCAACTGGTATCAGAATCAGCTTTCTCTCACACAGCCCATTGCCCAAGGCCCCGATGACCCAGGAGGCTTTAGAGGCTAGTTCTGTAGGAGGGGTGAAGCCATTCTGCATTCTGCAAAGAGACACCTCTGTTCTTAGAGGCTGTAGTGATAGGAATCACCTGCATGTTTTCTTCTAGACCATCTTGACAGTGGGGTTGTAAGGGATGCAGTCAGGAATTCCTTTAAATCAGCTGTCAATTATGGCTAGGGATAGACCCAGGTGCCTGTAGTCTTGGGCTAGAGAGAAGAAAGCATATTGGTTCCTTCTATACAATTTCAGCACAAGTTTTTATTTCTCTGGTTGTACCCGATGTAACAATGCACTATATGTGCATTAATATATGTACCTAGGTTAATGATTTGCATCTTATTCCACCATCTTTACTCTCCACATGCTCCCTTTCATCCCTCCCTCTCCTTTTCCTCATCATAGTTCCTCCATTATCCCCCCCCATTATGGATCAGCATTCAGCTATCAGAGAGAACACTTAGCCTTTGGTTTTTGTTGTTGTTTGGAATTGGCTTACTTCACTTAGCATAATATTCTCCAGCTCCATCCATTTACCTACAAATGCCATAATTTTATTCTCTTTTAAAGCTGAGTAATATTCCATTGTGTATACATACCACAGTTTCATTATCATTTCATCTATTGAAGGGCATCTATGATGCTTCCACAGCTTAGTCATTGTAAATTGAGCTGCTATAAACATTGGCAGCATTACTAAGCCATAATCCCAGCTCACATTAATAATTTTTAAGTGCAAATAGAATTCAGAAGTGTTCAGTACATTCACTATCACCACCATCTATTGCTAGACTTCATCTTCATAACAGAAACTCTGTACCCATGAAATATTGCCACCCCATTGCCCATCATCCAGTCCCCTGCTTTCTGTTTCTGTGGGTTTGATGTCTCTATATACATCTTCTAAGCAGTATTACATAGTAAGTGTCCTTTTGTGATTGTGTGACTACACTTAACATAATGTGGGATGAATTATATTCCATTGTGTGGATGGACATCATGTTTATCCATTCCTCCATCAATGGATGCTTACATTGCTTCCACTCTTCAGTTTTGGGGAACTCCTACTTGGCATTTCTGGAAGCTTGAGCAGTAGAGGAGGTGGGGAATCTACAGGAAATGAGCTGTGGTTGGGATCTCATGAGTCCATTAATTCCACCTTGATGTAATCTGTAGGCAAGAGGAGACATGAGCTGATCCAGGTGAGGGAACCTGCAATTAGCACAGATGCTACAGGTAATGCCAGAACAACCTCTTGACTCTAAAGAAAGAGGAAATTATGAAACTCAAAGACAGACTTGACAAGAGGGCCTACACCTAAGGAAAGATGAAGTTGTGCCACACAAAGAACACTAAAAAGAAATGAATGTGAGTGAAGGATGAGCAAAGCTCAGGTACATCTTTCTTCCCAACATCACAGGTTGCACTTGCCATCCTTTGTTGATCAGTTGGTAAGAATATGGCTTAGTGTCTACTAGGTTTGAGCACTTCAATTCCAAGATCACTGTTACCTGCTCCATTTAACAGAAGGATACCATTTTACAGACTTTCCTTTTAAGGACTTAGAAGTTCCCTGAGTACAAGATTAAGTCTAATATTTGCATGTTCCAAGGTGCCTCATGTGTAGTCAGCACTGGGCCTTTCTGCAGTGTCAGACTGAGGGCAGAGGTCAGGCCCAAAAAGCAAAATTTAGGAATCCATCAATTGAAAGAAGATGCAAGTCACTGGGAATATTGGTCATCCATTATTCAGAGGTGGCAATAGCCTCTAACAAACCCCCAGGGCATTTTCATATATCTTTTCAATATAAAGGCCAAACAAAGAAGGCACATTGCCAACAAGTTGGTACATCCCCACAAGCAAAAGTGTATGACCTTGATTATGAAGTTGCACCCCCTTTCTCCACAGAAAAGCCTTAACTGGTCTTCTCCAGAATCTTTACCATGGCTGATTTTAGGATCTCCAGCAAAAGAGTTCAATGTAGATAAACTATTTTTGTGTCACCTGTTTGCTTGGCCACTGGCCAAGAAGATAACAGCACTTCAAGTTCTGGACACCCATTTACAAGTTTTTTACAAACATATCCAATATAGTAGTTTGTAGAAATGTTCAAACAAAGCCTCTGGCCTTGAGCTGGGCTTCACAGAGATGTCTACATTTTTAAGATAAGAGAAATTACTAATTGAGCTCTATAGTAACAGCTGGCAGGGGGAGGAAAGAAAGGGGAAAAGAAGAATCTCTCCACTTTTAAGGTGTTGTTCTTGAAGGGTTAACTTGCCCAAAACACTGAGAGAAAAAGCTGCTTTGATCTGAAGTTCTGTAGACTGCGAACTTCTAAGCCTCTCCCTTTACATGCTGGGTATAAAACTTTGAAACTACCTGAACTCAGGGTTTAGGGAATTGATTGATTACAGAAAAGCTCTGCCCTCTGAACCTGGCTGCAGCCAAATAAAACTGCTTCCTGATATCTTCAGGGCCTCGCTTCATCTATTCCTACAACAATCCAGGCAGTCCTCTCTGTTTTGCTCTTGGAAATGAAACTCTTGTAGATAACTATAATAAGTCATATGCTGGATTATCTCTCACTGACCTTAGAGTTATAGTTAATTCTACCTATAACCAGAGACTGCAAAAAATCCTTGCTACCAACATACCCAACAATGCTTTTTGGAACGTTCCCCTCTGATAATGATAACACCCCATAGAATTAATGTGTTACTGCCGTACCTTCTCTGGGGAAGAACAACATCTATGTTCCTGGGCAAGTGCAGTCCCCTGGAATGTAACTAACGTGCCCAAAAACCATATGGGCTACTTCAATAACTGCTATGCAGAACAAGCCATTACCAATGGGTATGCAGAAAATCAGTATGGCATGATGAATATCACACCAATATTGCTAGCTGCTAAACCCATCAAATGGACAGCAGCTGGCTGGATAAATGGCTCTATATTGAGTCCATACCCTGACCATGGATTTTGACAATTGCCTTGGTAAGGTTATGCATAGTCATAAAATAATTAGCATCCCAAGAACCCTTAATATAATATATATTATATATACATGGATTTGTCTTTGTGCCAAACTATGCTTGTACCCACTATGCACTAGCTTGTGTTACACCACTCTTTGCCAGGCTAATAATCAATGATACTTATGGCATAAATATCACTAAGACATACATCCCATATGCAGTAAATATATCCTGCTGGCTAACAAATTGTCTAACCCATGCTATGAAAGCTAAATGTCTATTTATTCTCAGAGTGTCCCCAGCAGTCTGGCTTCCAGTGAACCTGTCTGGAGAGTGGAGGAGTCCATGGGACATGGAGATGAAGAATCTTCTAAATGAGATACTACACTGTGTGGTGAGCCGTTCCTGTGGACTGTGGTCGCCATTACATGATGGCGCTGGCTCCGTTGTGGTCTGTGAAGGACAACTCCATATCAAAGAGAGTTGGCGTGTTCCCAGCTCCTTATCAGAGAAAGTTGGCGTGTCATTTTCTAGCACCCTGTGAGAAGGGTACACGTGGCAGCTTTGCATTGGGGTTCGAGGTGCTTTATTAAGGCTGGGAGGGGCATCCAATTATTATTCCAGGTAGTAGAAGAATTATTAGAAGAATATCAAGGGCCTGAATAAACTGCTGAAAGAAGATTCCTGAGTCGCGTCGTCTTCCTTGCGGGCAAGGGGGGTCGCGACAAGTGGTGCCGAGACCCGGGAGAAAAGAAACAAAGAAACACCCAGGAACCAGAACTTTCAGCAGTCAGGGAGGCGCGCCGGTAAGTCCCAGGTAAGGTGGGACCCGCTGTTAAAAAGCGGAGGCTCCTCTATACATAAAGAGGGAGCATTAAAAGGTACCTGCTCCTCTGTAAAAAGAGAGGGCGTTACATCTCATAGCAATTGCACTCTGTATTTTCGTTTTTGTTTTCTGTGTATGTTCGTTTTGTTTTGTGTACTTTCACTTTCGATTTCTGTGTTTTCTTGTGTTGCGTTATGGGAGCTGTGACTTCAAGTCCACTCCTTCTGGCCCTCGATGGCCTTTTACGTTCCAAGGGACTGGAGGTGAAGCATCGCACCTTGGAAAAATTTTTACAGAGAGTAGATGTCGCTGCACCGTGGTTTGCATTTTCAGGCAGCCTCACTACACCCAGCTGGGATAAATTAGGCAAAGACCTTGACTTTGCTCGTGAGCAGGGCATGCTAGAGGGCGGGGTGATACCCCTCTGGAAGATGGTCCGTAGTTGTCTTACGGATGGCCGATGCCAAGAAGCGCTTGTTAAAGGGCAGGAGGTTTTAGAACAATTACATGAGGAAAAATCAGAAACAACAGAGAGTGAAGTGTCTCAGGAAGAGGGGAGTGTGCGGGGCGTGGAGAACGGGAGGAGACTGTATCCAGATCTCAGTGTGCTGCGCACGCCCCCATGCGAAAGTGGGTCAGAGGTAGAAGATAATGAAGAGGAGGAGCTGGAGACGCTGTCTCGGCAGCTAGGGAGTTTAGGTACAGGGAACAGAGATAAGCAAGGGCTCAAGAACAGACAGCCTCCCGATCCGCCTCCGTATGGCGGGGGTGTTTCAGGCTGCCGCTGCTTTCCTCTGTTCCTCAGGGCTGGCATATCATTGCTATTGACATTAAAGACTGTTTCTTTTCTATTCCTTTGCATCCTAAGGACTCACAGCGTTTTGCCTTCACCCTTCCCTCGTGTAATCACGAGGAACCAGATCAAAGGTTTGAGTGGGTTGTTTTACCACAGGGAATGTCTAACAGTCCTACGATTTGCCAGATGTATGTAGGGAAGGCACTCGCACCTCTCAGACAACAATATCCTTCCATTAAGATTATTCATTATATGGATGATGTATTATTGGCAGCCAAATTACAACAGTCAGTTGATGAGGCCTATAAAGACTTGGTGAAGTTGTTAGCTCAGTATGGATTACATATTGCACCTGAGAAGGTTCAAACAGGGGATTCTATTCAGTATTTGGGAGCGACGATTAGATATGACATATTAAAACCACAAAAAGTTACTATAAGAACTCAAGATCTCCAAACTCTAAATGATTTTCAAAAACTGTTGGGAGATATTAATTGGATAAGAGGTTATTTACATATTCCTAATATCGTGCTCCAGCCTTTGTATGCTATTCTTAAGGGTGATCCAGATCTTACTTCCCCTCATACCCTCACTAAAGAGGCCAGAGCGGCCCTTATAAAAGTAGAAGAAGCTATACAACATGCTACTCTATGCAGGCTCCAGAGTGATAAACCTTTCCAGTTATGTGTGCTTGCCACTATGCGGCAGCCTACTGGAGTACTGTGGCAAGATGGGCCTTTACTATGGATCCACCCACATGTATCCCCAGGAAAATCTTTAGAATACTATCCTGATGCTGTTGCAGCGTTAGTACTTAGAGGGATTCAACAGAGCATTCAATTTTTTGGACAAGCACCTTCTTCTCTTATCATACCCTATTCTAAGGTTCAACTTAATGTTTTGTGTGCTACTCTAGACAACTGGGCTATTCTATGTTGCTCGTTTCAAGGGCATATTGATAATCATTACCCTTCTCATCCATTACTCCATTTTGTTAAAGAGCATCCTATCATTTTCCCTAAAGTAACTTCACCCACTCCAATTCCGGGGGCTGTTAATATTTTTACTGATGGCTCTAAGTCTGGAATGGGAGCTTATGTGATTAATGACTCTCCCCCTGTCCAGCATCAATTTGCTCCTGGAAATCCACAATGGGTAGAACTGCAAATCGTCATTGAAGTTTTTAAACAGTGTTCTTTTCCGTTCAATCTCATTTCGGACTCCATCTATGTGGTGCAGGCGCTCAAAATTCTGGAGGCTGTAGGAGCTATTAGTGACACCCATGCTGTGTCTGCTTACTTTAATCAGGTTCAACAGCTTATCCGTAGCCGTACTGCCCCCTTCTATCCAATGCACATTCGGGCTCACACCTCTCTTCCTGGCCCGTTATCACAGGGTAATGCCTGTGCTGACTCGGCAACTAGAAGCCAGTTGGTATGCTTGGCCTCCTCCTTAGAAGAAGCTAAATTGTTTCATCACAACTTTCATGTCAATGCTATGACGCTGCGTAGACGTTTTTCCATCTCCAGAGCAGATGCTCGTCAGATAGTATTACAATGTCCCCATTGTGTCACATTTCTTCATCCTCCTACTTATGGTGTAAACCCACGAGGATTGAAGCCATTGGTCGTCTGGCAAATGGACGTCACTCACGTGCCTGACTTTGGTAACCTCAAATATGTACATGTTTCTATTGACACATACTCTGGAATTATTCATGCTTCTGCTTTATCGGGAGAAAAGGCACGTAATGTTATTACTCATTGCTTAGAGGCATGGGCAGCATGGGGTGCACCTGCATCCCTTAAGACTGATAATGGACCTGCTTATACGGGCAGACAGTTTACATCTTTTTGTTCTACTATGGGAGTACAACTTGCTCATGGGTTGCCTTACAATCCTCAAGGGCAAGGCATTGTTGAACGTGCCCACCGCACCTTAAAAGAAACCTTAGAAAAACAAAAAGGGGGAATAGGAGTTGACCACACTCCTAAAGAACGCCTGTCCTTAGCTCTTTTTACCATTAATTTTTTGAATTTGGATATTCATGGCCGCTCTGCAGCCGATAGTCATGTGTCCCCTCAGCCCTCTGTGACTGGCTATGTTAAGTGGAAGGATGTTCTTACGGGCCAATGGAACGGCCCTGACCCCGTGCTGACATGGGCACGAGGATCTGTATGTGTTTTTCCCCAGGATCGCATGGAGCCGCTGTGGATCCCTGAATGCCTGACAAGAAGAGTCTCGAGATCTACTAACCAGCAGCAGGAGGTGCCACAACAGCCCCATGATGAGGAGCTTCATTCTGATGAGTGCTCTGGCTCTGATGCTGGTGCCAACGGTACAGATGGCACCAATGCAGTGGTGGGCAGTGGCACGGGCATGGCCAATGCCAATGCCAGTTCATAGTAATTCTAGTGTCCTCCCCACTCTTTTTTCTACCTCATGTGAGATGTCTGCTCCTTGTACCTCTCCTAGAGGGGACATGGAAAATATTTTTAATCAGTCTCAAGTTAATCTCACAGGAGTTTTTTGTTTCAGTCTTGGGAACACTAATTGTATTAGCCTTAAGACCAAAAATTTGACTAACTGGGAGGACCCATTGCGGTCCAGTCGAGTCTCAGGGAGTATTCTCAGTGCTGTATTGAGCCAAGTAGTTTCAGGGAAGCAATCAGGCTCAGGGACCCCCGCAACTAGCTCTGTTTTAAACATAACTACTTTAGCTATTATCTCCGAGGTATTAATCCCAATGCCTCCTTCTTCTAATAGTACTTGCTATGCCACTCATTTCAAGGCCTCTCCTTACTGTACCCCTAATTTTGGTTTTCCCCCGACATTTATGCCTTGTCAGGATCATTCTTGGGAGAAACATCAAGTTGCTAAAGGTTTCTCCTTTTCCCCCCCTCTGAAGAGATATGTTTATAACTTTAACAACAATGCCAACTCCTCTACAGGAGCAGGTTGGTCCTGGTTTCAATGGCTCATTTCCAATGGGAAGGGGGCTTCAGCTGATATTTCCGCATTGGCTCAATTACTAGGAGCCAAAAGTTGGCTGGCTAATGTTTCTGGCACTACTAAGGAGAGTGAACGAGGTAATAGGCTTACATCTGTTTCGTTCAACTCTCTGTTACATTATGCCACATTGCCTCCTGCAATGGTCTGTATCCAATCCCCGTTCCTGTTCCTTTTAGCTAATCACACCTCATCGGGGATGCTGGATTGTTCTATTATTACCTGTTTCTTATCTGAGTGTTGGAATGGTTCTTGGACTGTAACAGTAATTATGAAAATTCCAACTTTTGTCCCAATCCCAGTCACTGCGGATCCAGATAAATTTCCTATTGTAGAGCTACTTAGAGTCCACAGAGATTTTGGAATCACAGCAGCTATAGTGACAGCCGTGGCGGCATCTGCTGCTGCAGCAGTTACGGCCGGAGTAGCCATGGCCAGTCAAGTACAAACTGCTGCCACTATTAATCAAGTTGTTCAACAAACGTCCACTATACTTGAATCGCAAAATGCGATTAATCAACATATTTTGTCAGGGATTTTAGCTACCAACCAAAGAATAGATTTTCTTCAAGCTCAGGTAGAAGAATTGGCTGACCTAGTACTTTTAGGCTGCATTGACCAACGTGCACATTTATGTATAACCTCTGTCAGATTTAATGATTCCAGGAATGCTTCCCACATCATTGGTGGATATCTGGCCGGAAATTGGTCCATGGAAGCGGAAGACATGATCCAGTCTCAATTAACCCAGATAGCTGTCTTCAATAGTACCCGTGTCGATCTCGTGACTCTGGGTCAATTCACCAGTTGGATATCTTCTGCTTTTTCCTTTTTTAAGGAATGGGTGGGAGTAGGCATTTTTGGTGCACTGTGTTGTTTTGGTATGTTCCTTTGTTTGTGGTTTCTCTGTCGCCTTAAGGCTCGTAGTGTTCAAGATAAGGCTATGATCATACAAGCTCTTGCTGCTTTAGAAACTGGCAACTCGCCACAGGTCTGGCTTGCGCATCTTAAGCACTAAACTTTTGACATGGTCATTGCACCCCAAGTTATTATAACATTGCATTGGGATTGACATGTCTTTCCTCGTTATTCTCTTAGTGTCAGAAAGCCCTTGCACTCTGCCGGTCTTGCTACCATTGCACACAGATGGGTTTCTACACTAGTGCCTTTGACATGGTCGTTGCACCCCAAGTTATTATAACATTGCACTGGGTACGACATGTCCTTCTTTTGTTTTTCTCTTAGTGCTGGAAAGCCCTTGCACTCTGCGGGTCTTGTTGCCATTGCACGCAGAAGGGTTTCCACACTGGTCTTTATCTATCACTTTAAAGTCCGTGCCTTTCTTTCAGGGTGCTGCCAACTTGTTTGTAGTTGTACTTCTGCATGGCCACAGTTCAACCTCAGCTATTCCCTCTTACTCACCATCGTCACGATACAGGATGCGAGGCAAGGCACTGCACTTGAGTGATCCATTGAGAAGAGGGACCTCAAGGGGAGCATGTCCTATTGCATGCGGGTTTGACGTGTCTCCGCCCCGCCCCACGAAAAAAGGCGTCGGCTGATATGGTGTCAGGTCTGGGGAAGGCGCCCCCTGGGGCTGGCCCATACTATGCAGCCACTTTTGCACAGTGGGATAGGACCTCTACTCTCGCCTGTATTGTCTTAGTGAAACACAAAGGGGGAGCTGTGGTGAGCCGTTCCTGTGGACTGTGGTCGCCATTACATGATGGCGCTGGCTCCGTTGTGGTCTGTGAAGGACAACTCCATATCAAAGAGAGTTGGCGTGTTCCCAGCTCCTTATCAGAGAAAGTTGGCGTGTCATTTTCTAGCACCCTGTGAGAAGGGTACACGTGGCAGCTTTGCATTGGGGTTCGAGGTGCTTTATTAAGGCTGGGAGGGGCATCCAATTATTATTCCGGGTAGTAGAAGAATTATTAGAAGAATATCAAGGGCCTGAATAAACTGCTGAAAGAAGATTCCTGAGTCGCGTCTTCCTTGCGGGCAAGGGGGGTCGCGACAACACTGGACAAGGTAGGCAATTAGACTTATCATCACTGGGATTATTGCCCTGATTGCCACCACTGCCGCCACAACCACTGCCGCCGCTTCACAAACTCAGAACATCTAGACTGCTCAGACTATAAACAATTTGTCTACTACCATGGCAGAAGCCTATGCCATTCAAAATGACTAAATATATTGTCTCAAGCCGATATCTTAGTCATTCAGCAAGAACTAGACCTCTACCAGGAAAAACTAGATATTCTGTTTATGTTGCAAAGGCTCACTTGTGACTCTAAATTTTAGAGTATTTGTGTCACCCTATATGCTGTATCTGAAAATGTAACCTTACACTTCTCCAATTTTTTTTAGTATATTAATGATGTTTGGGATGCTATTTTATGACTATGCATAACCTTACCAAGACAATTGTCAAAATCAATGGACAAAGGTGTCTATCTTGAAAACCTTTTTTTGCTTCCATGAATTGACTGAACATTGGAAAAACCTGATAGCCGAATTAACTAATTTTTATAAAGCTATTACCCTGGCCCTACTGTTCACAATAGTGATGATATTTTCTCTTGTTGTGAGATTGTTATGTAACCATGTGAAGACAACACAACGAAAAACAGCAATGCTAACTGAAATCTTTGCAGCAGAGGAAGAGTGGGAAGATGTGGGGAAAAGTGCATGGATTACTACATACATGGCATGTGTTAACAGAGTCTGAGTGGCAAGCCACACCCCTTGTTCTAGGCATGTGAGTTACAGGCCACTCCCCTCATGCTAGGCTTGGCTTGTGAGAGGCACAGCCCCGGACCATACGTTGCAGTTCCTGTGCTTGCTCCATGGCCCACTTATTGATTGGTTGCTGCAAGGAAAGTTAGCAGACATTGCATTGGTGGCTGCCTGTAATCTGCTTAGCTACTGCCTGAGTATAAATACATGGTAACTGTGCAATACAATGAGACCTGTTTTCTGTTTGGTCTCTGGAGATCTTGATTATTGACTCTGAAGCCACACTCTCCTCGACCCTGTTCTGTGGACCTCCTTGTTGGATGAGGCCACACATAACAAAGAGAGTTAAACATTATTTTCAAAATCACATACTAGTAAATGGCTAGGATAAAACTTGTTTCTTGATCTGTCATCAAAATAGAAAGAGCTACTTCTACTTGAAGCTATCTTGCTAAACTCTTGGTAGTCTCCCTAAAGATTAGGCAGTCTTTGAAAATAGACCTATACAGAGAGTCTGACATAGTAAAAACAAAAATAAAAAATTACAAAAAATTCAAAAAAAAAAGTTGCTGAGGGACCTGCCATTGTCCAGCATTGACTGGAAGGTTAAGGGCATGGAGAAACCATTTCAAAGATGGTTTCAGAGAACAACATCTGCTTTATTGTACAGCAAAAAATAGCTTTTATAGTGGATATGTGCCAATTTACATATAACAGTCATGATAGACCAGAGATGATACATAACATATCATCTTATGGGAATCCAGACCAAGAGTCTAGAAATTGACATGTAGGCTGAACTTGCACCTACAGAGGAAATACTCCTTGTCAAAGAGGCAACAAAATTGGACTTGCCAATATTGTGACAGCATTGTGTCCCCAAACATGGCATTCTATGTTAGCATTTCCCTGCTGATCAATGAGCAAGACCCCCAGGTAGGTCCAAGATCAGGGCCTGAAACAGTTCCCAACTCTAAATCTTGAACAATCTGAGTTGTTAAGACAATTTTTTGTTCAGCTTCAGGCATACAGTTAATAAGACTTTTGATAGCAAACAAGGTTAACAAGAGAAGTATACCTAATATGTCATATGTTAACAGACTGTAGGGATTAAACCATGAAACTAACTTTTGTCATTGGTCAAGCAAGTGTGTATCCTACCCTTAAAAGAAAGTGGAAACCATAGTCATCTTAATTTGAATAGAATTAGTTTTTACAATTTGAGCTGTCAGATTGAAGAGATTTTGATGGAATTGATTGTCTCAAGTTCCATGAATATAATTTGACACAATAGTATAATTTTAGAGAGAATCATTTCAGGAAAATTGAGTCCAATAAATGTGCATAAAACACACATCACAAAGCAGTCTTTAAGTCTTTAAGTTTGATGTAGAGCTTTAATTTTTTTATTTATATATGACAGCAGAAAGCATTATAATTCTTACTACACATATATAGCACAATTTTCCATATCTCTGGTTGTATACAAAGTATATTCACACCAATTTTTGTCTTCACACATGTGCTTTGGATATTAATGATCATCACATTCCACCATCATTTATAGTCCCATGCCCCCTCCATTATCCTCCAAAACCTCTACCTTATCTAGAGTCCAACTATTCCTCTCATGCTCCCTCTCCCTACACCACTATGAATCAGCCTTCTTATATCAAAGAAAACCTTTGGCATTTGGTTATTTTGGATTGACTAACTTCACTTAGCATTATCTTCTTTCACTCCATCCATTTACCTGCAAATGCTGATTTTATTCTCTTTTGTTGCTGAGTAAAATTTCATTGTGAATATATGCCATTTTTTAATCCATTCATCTATTGAAGGGCATCTAGGTTGGTTCCACAATTTAGCTATTGTGAATTGTGCTGCTATAAACATTGATGTGGCTGTGTCCCTGTAGTATGCTGTGTTTAAGTCCTTTGGGTATATATCCAGGAGAATATAGCTGGGTCAAATGGTAGATCCCTTCCTAATTTTTCAAGAAATCTCCATACTGCTTTCCATACTAACTTCCAGATTGGCTACACCAATTTTAAGTCTCATTAGCAGTAAATAAGTGTACCTTTTCCCCCACATTCATGCCAACACTTAGTGTTGTTTGTCTTTATAATAGCTTCCATTCTTACTGGGGTGAGATGAAATATTAGAGTGGTTTTGATTTGCATTTCTCAAATTGCTAGTGATGATGAAGATTTTTTTATGTATTGATTGATTGATTGATTGTACATAATCTTCTGAGAAGTGTCTTTCCTGGTCCTTCACCCATTTATTGATTGTGTTATTTGAGTTTTTGGTGTTTAGCTTTTTGAGTTCTTTATTTACCCTAGAGGTGAGTGCTCTATCTGATATGAGAAGGGTAAAGACTTGCTCCCAAGATGTGGACTCTCTATTCACCTCACAGACTGTTTCTTTTGTTGAGAAGAAATTTTTTAATTTAAGATCATTCCATCTATTGATTCCTGATTTTAATTCTTGTGCCACAGGAGTCTTATTAAGAAAGTTGAGACCTGATTCCACATATGAAGATTAGGGCCTACTTTTTCTTCTATTAGTTGCAGGATCTCTGGTTTTATTCCTAAGTTCTTGATCAATTTTGAGTTGAGTTTTGTGAGTGGAGAGAGATAGGGGTTTAATTTTATTTTATTGCATATAGATTTCCAGTTTTCCCAGCATCATTTGTTAAAAAGGCTATCTTTAACCTAATGCATATTTTTGGCACCTTTGTCTAATATAAGATAGTTGTAATTTTGTGGGTTAGACTCTGTGTCCTCTATTCTGTACCATTGGTCTACCAGTCTGTTTTGGTGCCAATACCATGTTGTTTTTGTTACTATTGCTCTGTAGTGTAGTTGAAGGTCTGGTATAGTGATGCCACCTGCTTCACTTTTTCTGCTAAGGATTGATTTAGTTATTTTAGGTCTCTTATTTTTCCAGATGTATTTAATGATTGCTTTTTATATTTCTATGAGGAATACCATTGGAATTTTGACTGGAATTGCATTTAAATATGTATATTGCTTTTGGAAGTATGGTCATTTTGATAATATTATTTCTGCCCATCCAAGAGAAAGATAGAACTTTCAATTTTCTAAGGTCTTCTTTGACTTCCTTCTGTAGGGTTCTGTAATTTTCATTACATAGATCTCTCACATTCTTTTAAGTTTATTCTCAAGTATTTTATGTTTTATGAGCCCATTGTAAATGGGGTAGTTTTTCTTATTTCAGATTTCTGAGGATTTATCACTGGCATAGAGAAATGCTTTTGATATAGGGGTGTTGATATATATATATATATATACATACATACATACACATACTACTTTGCTGAATTTATTTGCTAGTTCTAGAAATTTTCTGGTGCAACATTTAGGGTCTTCTAAGTATATAATCATATCATCAGCAAATAGTGTCAATTGAATTTCTTTTTTTCCTATTTGTATTACTTCATTTCTTTCATTTGTCTGATTGCTCTGACCAGTGTTTTAAGAACTGTGTTAAATAGAAGTGCTGAAAAAGGGCACCTCTGTCTTGTTCCGGTTTTTAGAGGGAATGCCTTCAATATTTTTCCATTTAGAATGACATTGGCCTGAGGCTTAGCATAGATAGTCTTTATGATTTTGAGATATATTTCTGTTACTCCAAGTTGCTCTAGTGTTTTAAATGTAAAGGGGTACTGTATTTTGTCAAATGCTCTTTCTGCATCTATTGAGATGTTCATATGATTTTTATCTTTAAGTCTATTGATATAATGAATTACATTTATTGATTGTATATGTTGAACCAACATTGCATATCTGGGATAAATCCCACTTGATCATGGTGCACAATCTTTTTGATATGTTTTTTATTTCATTTGCCAGAATTTTATTGAGAATTTTTGCATCTATGTTCATTAGAGATAATGGTCTGAAGTTTTTTTTTCTTTTTTTAATGTATCTTGGCCTAGTTTTGAAATAAGGATGATATTGGCCTCATAAAATGAGTTTGAAAGTTCTGCCTTTTTTTCTATTTCCCGAAATAAATTGAAGAGTATTGGTACTAGTTCTTCTTTAAAGGTCTTTTAGAACTTGGCTGTGTATCCATTCAGTCCTGGGCTTTTCTTGTTGGTAGACTTTTGATGACATCTGCTATTTTTTCACTCAAAACTGATATGTTTAAATTGTTTATATCATCCTGATTCAGTTTGGGAAAACTATATGACTCTAGAAATTTTTTGATGCCTTCAATATTTTCTATTTTATTGGAGTACAAGTTTTTAAAATAGTTTCTAATTATCTTCTGTATTTCTGTAGTGTCTGTTGTGATATTTCTATTTTCATCACATATGTTAGTGATTTGGGTATTCTCTCTTCTTCTCTTAATTAGCATGACTAAGGGTCTGCCAATTTTATTTAGTTTTTTCAAAGAACCAACTTTTTGTTTTGTCAATTTTTTCAATTATTTCTTTTTTTCAATTTTATTGATTTCTGCTTTGATTTTAATTATTTTCTGCCTTCTGCTGCTTCTGGTGTTGATTTGATCTTGTTTTTCTAGGGCTTTGAAATATAATGTTAACTCATTTAATTGTTGACTTTTTTTCTTTTAAGGAATAAACTCCATGCAATGAGCTTTCCTCATAGAATTGCTTTCATAGTGTCACAGAAATTTAGATATATTTTTTCTGTGTTCTCAATTACCTCTAATTTTTTTAAATTTTCTCTTTGATGTCTTTGGCAACCCATTGTCTATTCAATAGAATATTATTTTGTCTCCAGGTGTTGGAATGGATTTTTTATTTTATCATTGATTTCTAATTCCATTCCATTATGATTTGATAAAATGCAGGGTAGTATTTCTACTTTTTATATTTGCTAAAGGTTTTTTGTGGCATAGTATATGGTCTATTTTAGAGAAGGATTTATGTGCTGCTTAGAAGAAAGTATATTCTTTCATTGAAAGACAAATTATTCTTTATGTGTCAATTAAGTCAAATTATTTATTATATTATTAAATTCTATCATTTCTTTGCTCAGCTTCTGTTTGGAAGGTCTGTCTAGTGAAGAAAGAGGTGTGTCAAAGTCACCCAAAATTATTGTGTTGTGATCTACTTGATTCTTGAACTTGAGAAGAGTTTGTTTGATGAATGTAGAGGCTTCATTGTTTTAGGTATATATATATTTAAAATTGTTAAGTCTTGTTGGTTTATGGTTCCCTTGAGTAGAAGGTAGTGCCCTTCTTTATCCTTTTTGATTGACTTTAGTTTGAAGTCTACTTTATTTGATATAAAGATGGAAACTTCTGCTTGCTTCCACAGTCCATGTGAGTGGTACAATTTCCCCCCACTCTTCACCTTCAGTCTGTGGATATCTTTTTCTCTGAGATGAGTCTCTTGGAGGCAGCAGATTGTTAGTCTTCTTTTAATCCAATCTGCCAGTCTATGTCTTTTGATTGGTGAGTTTAGGCCATTAACATTCAGGATTATTATTGAGACATGATTTGTGTTTCCAGCCATTTTTTTAAATTTATGATATTTAATGTGGCTTGTTTTATCCTCTGATTTTCATCATTGTTTTTATTTTCTTATCTTGGAATATTTTGCTGAGGATGTTCCGTAGTTCAGGCTTTCTAACTGTAAATTCTTTTAACTTTTGTTTATCATGGAAGGTTTTTATCTCATCATCAAATCTAAAGCTTAGTTTTGCTGGATGTAAGATTCTTCATTGGCATTCATTTTCTTTCAGAGTTTGGTATATATTGATTCACAGTCTCCTGGTTTTGAGGTCTTGGGTTGAAAAATCTGATGAGATATGAATTGGTTTCTCTCTATATGTGATCTGATTTCTCTCTTTTGTGACTTTAAAAATTATATTTTTATTTGGTATGCTGGGCATTTTTATTATAATGTGCCTTGGTGTAGATCGGTTGTAATTTTGTATATTTGGTGTCCTGAATCCTCTCGTATTTGGTTTTCCAATTCATTCTTCATGTTTGAAAAATTATCTGATATTATCTCATTGAAAAGATTGTGCATTTCTTTGATTTGAAACTCTGTGCCTTCCTGTATACCAATAACTCTTAAATTTGGTCTTTTGATGCTGTCCCATTATTCTTGGATGTTCTGTTCATGATGTCTAACTATCTTCACTGTATGATCAAATTTATTCTCTAGATTGTATACTTTGTCTTCATTATCTGACATTCTTTCTTCTAAGTGATATAGTCTATTCGTTATGCTCTCTGTTGAAATTTTTATTTGATTTATTGTATCCTTCATTTCAAGGATTTCTGTTTTTTTTTTCTAGAGTATCTCTCTCTTAAAGTAATTTTGTGCTACCTATATTTTTTCTCTTATTGTTGAAGTGATCAATTTCTGCCTGTATTTGCTCCTTTAGGTAATTTACAAATTCACAGATCATTTTAATTATAACATTTTGAACTCCTTCTCTGACATTTCATCAACTTCACTTTCCATGGGTTCTGTTATTATAGTGTCCTTGTTTGTTTGGGGCACTTTCCTCCATTAGTTTTTCAAGTTGTGTTTGTGTCTTCCTTTATTGCAGTGTGGATATGAGATATTACATTTTTACCTATATTCTTGTTGTACCTGTGCAGATTATCTGTACCTTGACTCGATGTTGGGCTTTCAGACTCTACTGGTATCCCTCAATGAATGCTTCTGCATACTGAATCTGGGTCCTGCATAAGTTGGCATGGGTAAATGTGGGCAGCCAGTCTGAATGTTTCACATTCTCCTCCCTGGAGCAGAGAGGCTCTCACCATCACTACATTATGAAGTGACCTGGACATTGCCCCAGTCCTGGAGGTTAAGGATGCATCTTCAGAAGTAGGCATGTCACCCCATAGATTGAGCTATGCTCACTTGTTCTTTTGTGATATTACCCCTTAGCTCAGTTTGGGATAGAATGTTCCATGGAAATGCCTTTGTGTGTCCATTTCTCTTGCTCTGGTTTTGGGTGTGGCCTTCTTATATGTTAGCCAACCTACTGACAGCAGGCTTCAGAAAAATAAACTCAATCCCTGAAACCAGATCCCTTGCCTCATTTGAATGGCTTCTCCTCAACAAAAAGGTTCAGTATGCACGTACTCTTTCTCTCTGAAGACACTTAAGGTCAGAGGAGGGATCACAGGACCCCCCCCAAAAAAAGGTGTTTCTGTCTCTTGTGTGGTTATTTCATGCAGCCCAGTTGACCTGGAGTTACCCTTGGTGTTTTTATCATGAGAAACATGACAGGTGAATCTGGGCCACTGGGCTTGACCTCTCTTGGCAGTCAGGTGACGGTGGTAGTCTGGGCTGAAATTTTCCTCCCACAGTACTCTGCTGGTCAGAAGGGGTTGTCCTGCACCTGAGGCTAGGCTCTGGTGGGTGTCTGCCCCACCAGGGTAGGGTGGAATGGGATTGCTGTGAGCCTGGGACCACCAGGCCAGTGTTGATTTGTTCTTCTTCAAGTTTATTTTGTTTCAGGAGAACCAAGATGGCAGCATGTAATTTTTCATTGATTTTTTTTAATCTCAAAAACAGTGCTTATTTGTTTTATTATGTTGTTTTGAGCAAAAAGTAAATAAAAACAATCATGCGCCAAACTTAACTCAAAATTGAACAAGGACCCAGGAATTAAACCAGAGACTCTGTGTCTAATAAGAGAAAAAGTAGGTTCTGATCTTCTTCATGTGGGATTAGGACACAACTTTCTTATAGCTCAAGAAGTTAAACCAAGAATCAATAAATGAGATGGAATCAAACTAAAAACTTTCTTCTCAGCAAAAGAAATAATCTGTGAAGTGAACAGAAAGCCTACACCTTTTTACTCCTCACACATCAGATAGAGCACTAATCTCTTGGGCATATAAAGAAATCAAAATGCTAAGCACCAAAAAAAAAATAATAATAACCCAATCAACACATGGACTAAAAACTGGAACAGGTACATATAAGAAGAGGATACACAATCAATCAACAAATATATAAAAAAAATGCTCATCATCTCTAGCAATTTCAGCAATGCAAATCAAATCTACTCTAAGATATTATCTCACGTTAGTCAGATGGCAAGTATTATGAAGACAAACAACAATAAGTGTTGAAGAGGATGTGGGAGGGGAAGGTACTCATCCTTTCCTGGTAGGACTACAAATTATTGCAGCCCATATGGCAAATAGTATGGAGATTTCTTGAGAAGTTGGGAATGAAACCACCATGTAATCCACCTCTCCCTATCCTCGGTCTATACCCAAAGGACTCAAAAAGAGCATACTTCAGGGACACAGCTACATCGATGTTTATAGCAGCACAATTCACAATAGCTAAAGTGTGGAGCCAACCTAGATGCCCTTCAGTGGATGAATGGATAAAAAAACATGGCATATATACACAATGGAATTTTACTTAGCAATAAAAGTCAATAAAATCATGGCATTGGCAGGTATATGGATGACATTGGAGAAGATAATGCTAAGTGAAGTTAGCCAATCCCCCATAAAACCAAATGGTTAATGTTTTCTCTGATATAAGGAGACCGACTCATAATGGGATAGGGAGGGGGTGCATGGAAGGAACAAATGAATTCTAAATATGACAGAGGGGTGGGAGGGAAGGGGAGGAGACAGGGAATTAGCAAGGATGATGGAATGTGATAGACATCATTATCCAAAATACATGTATGGAGACACAAATTGGTTTTCATCATACTTTATATAAGAACAGAGATATGAAAAATTGTGGTATATATGTGTAATAAAATTTTTTATGCATTCTGCTGTCATCTTTTATTTTAAATCAATTTAAACAAACAAACAAAACAACAAGTCTGTGTACTATTGATGATTAAAGTAGTTAAAGAATAAATTAAGAATATAGAAGGCTGGGAGACATTTTGATGTGAATTTATCTCATCTGTTCAGATTGTTTGACCAACACTTTGACATCACCACAGGTTTTTGGATATTGTGGTTTATTGTCATTGATGATGCTTTCTCATCTTGAGAGTCAGTTTCTGCATCTGGGGAATCAGACATCAAGTGTTGCACAAGTCTTGCTGGGATCCATATTGGTCTACATATTCTGGAAAAAAAAAAAAGCAAAAGCTTTCACTAGGGTTAATGAAGAAGCTCATGGTTGCCATTGTTGTTTTTGAGGATATTTCCAGACCACTTATGGTAACTTGAGGGACTTGTTAATGGCTCCTAGTATTTCTGTATTGGGTTATGGTTAACATCATCAAATTTCAAAAAACACAAGGTAAATAAAGCCATATTGGTTAACATATGAGGAATTGCATCAGTTAGCAAGGGATTCTAGCTCTAATTTTTGTGTTTTGAGCCATAAAATTTTGATGGGCTGTCTCAAAAATGGCTTGTGATTGGGGGGTTAAAAGGAATTCTTGGAAAATATTTAATGTTCTATTTTGCACAGAATACAGCAAACATTTTGAAAGTATAATCTGAACCATTGTGTGCTGTTACATTATGTGGAAAACATTTTGTCACAATGCATTTGAGCATATGTTGAATGAGATGATTAGTTTTTTCCCCAACCATAGGAGTAGCTGTAAGTAGTCCAGAAGATGTGTCAATTGTGACATATAAATAGTTTAATTTACCAAGCAAGGGTATGTGTATGACAACAATCTTCCATAAAGACAATGCCTTTAAACCCCATGAAATGACTCCTTGAGGTTGTAAGACACCCCACCCCCCAAAAAAAGAAGCATAACTTTTACAAGTTTTCACTATCTGTTTAGTTTGTAGGATACTGAGTGTAGAAAAAAACTGTTTAAGGAAGTGGAATGAATGATGGAATTAAGCTTGTAACTTTTGCAGATTCCCAATCAGTGCCATATTCACTTCACATGGCTTGATCTGTTAAATTATTAAACTTTGAGATAAATCCAGGTAAAACAGTATGTGATGAATCCAGCCTAATTCCATCTTAAGACTGGGAGCCATCTGTCACAAGGTCATGAAAAGTTCATTTCTGTTTTAATGTAAAATACTAATATTTCTATTTGGCCTGATCACACTTTGGTGTTTTAAACTTGCTTGGAACTCCTGCCCAAGCTTTGAACTTACTTATACCTGGCTCTCCCTCACCAGATAATAATGCTTCCTAAAAATCTCAGCTGCTCCTCATTAATTCTGATGGTGGAATCTGAGTTTACTCCCTACCTTGAGATGTTAAGATATGTGGATTATTAACCTGCTATCTGCCTTTGCAATATGCTTCCCAGGATCCTGTCAGCTGTAAGCTGCCTAGATATCTATCTTTGTAACTTTTTATGTTATAAAAAACTTCCCCGCTCTTAGACCAGGCATTGTCCTCTGGCCCTACTCTTGGGTGAGGCAATTCACTGATCAGCTCTCTTGTGAACTCAATATAAGCTTGTTTTAATTTGGTTTAGAATTAGCATCAGTGGGCTTTGCTTTGCGTTATGGGTTCAACATAAGAGCTCTGATATGAGTGATGAACAGTGAGTTAGTATATTTTTGGAGCACTCTTTGAGAAGAAAGAAGGAGTATATCCAAAGCTGATTTTGCTTTCCCTTTAATAAAGAAACAGGGAAACCTGGCTATAAGTTAGGCACAACAAACACTATCAGTGACTTAGCTTCAATGACCCAAGTGGTTGCCTGTAACTCTAATAATTGGGGTGAGGCAGGTAGCTCCTTGTAAGTTCAGGTTTTGTATTCATCCCTGGTAAGATTATAAATAAGAATTAATAGGCCACCAGAATAACTGGCATCAGTACTGATAAGGTCAGCTCCAGGAATTTGTCTATCACAAATTATCTTTAAAACATAAACTGTTTTATCAAATAAATCTTGGATAGGTTTGCAACAAGTAAATGATTAACCAATGAAAAAGTCATAATTGAATGTTGAAACAGGATATTATTTTTCAAATGGAGGTTTACTTCCTGTTTAATTAATGGCAAGACAAATTTATCAGGTTTTAGACCAAATAATTGAAGAATCCTAGTGTGTAGTTGTAATACCATTAGACAAAACATACTAATTTGGAGGTAATTTTGAAAGAAAAAGCAGCAGAAAGATGCACTGATTCTAAATGGCTACTTTATTCCTGGAAAAGAAGACCAGTGGGAATAGGTGAGGTGTATAAACTATAGTAATAGTGTCCTTGTCAGGATCCCATTGGCTAAGATGCAAATCAGCAAGCTGATTATTAACCTCTTATAAGGCTTTGTAAGCTTCAGGAGTTAATCTTCTTAAAGACAAAGAAGATAGGTCATTCTCCAAACATTGGAACAGAGGAGGTAGAGCCCTTCAAAGAACCTGTTGAAATGTAAGCCAATTTCTGTTTCCTAAAATCTTTTGTAAATCATTTAATGTAATGAGAGATTTTATGTAAATGTTGAGAGCCTGTACTAAGATCTCTGCAAGAGTTAATAAATGATTCACAAAAAGTGAAAATGGGCTAATTTTTGAACATTTCCTGGAGCTCTATTTAATTCAATTTCTTTAAGTGTTAATTGGACTTGTTGGAAGATGGAGTCTAGGTCTTGTGCAGACGGGTGGGCTAAAATAATGTCATCCATATAATGTATAATCATGAGGTCTGGTACCTTGAAGAAAGGCACCAAGGCCTGGAATATATAATATTGACAAATAATAGAACTGGTTTTCATGCCTTATGTTAAGCCTAACATCGCCATCTCTGACATGGTACAGCTTGATTTAATATATGCAGAAAGAGTCAACTCCTCTATATGGCACTGTTGCAACATCTGTGAAAAAGAAAAACATACGAGCTTATAGCCAAAGAGGAGACTCCTTGCTCTTTCTACATTCTTTCTCTTGTTCTTTCTCCATTTCTACTTAAATCTCAACATCTCATATCAGATACCCCTTTTCTTCTACATCTGTGTTACCCTCCTCTTGCTTACTATCTTTTGTTCTTGTTAGCTTTCCCCATTTTCCTTCTAATCTTCTCTTGCGATAGCTGTCTCTCCCAAACAACAGTGGGCCACTGCTGCAATCTCTTCTCCACCCAGAGTGAGCCACTAACAGCTAGCAAGATAACATAAAAGAAGTTTGAGGCTTGTTTATGTGTTTGCTACTCCTGCTGAGGAGCATTTTTCAGAGCCAGTTGGTCGCCAGACGTCGGTATTGAATATTCCTTCCAAAGGAAACCATGGATTTGTAGCTAAAAATTTTTGCCAAAAAGTTTCTAATTCCTCATAGTTTACTTTTATACCCTGGGCATTTAAAAGCTGTTGTGTAATTAGCAGATGAGCATGTTTATGTTAACCAGGTAAATTACCCAATGCCCTGACTGCTTATGTTTTGAGCTTTGCGTTTCCTTATGGCCAGGGATCCCTCACGCAAAATCACCTGATTATACAATGTTTGAGCATCAGAATGCTGAAGGGCCTACCCTTCCAACATCTACTGTGGGAGCTTGAGGGCATGGATAAACCCCTCCAGACATTGTTTCATAGAACAACATATGCTTTATTTCACAGCAAAAATAGCTTTAAGAGTGAGTATTTGCCAATTTACATATAATAGTCATGATATGCCAGAGGTGATTCACAACAGACCATCTTATGGATGTCTAGACATCAAGAGTCTAGAAACTGACATGTAGGCTGACCTTTCACCAACAGGGCAATAACTCCTTGTCAAAGGAACAAGGAAGTTGCACTTGACAGTGTTCTGACAGAAATTTGTCCCCAAACATAATATTCTATGTTAGAATTTCCTTGCTGAACAATGAGCAAGATAAGCATTCCTCCATGTAGTTCCAAGGTCAGGTCCTGCAACAAAAACTGAAACTAAAAATCTATAAAGTCTTACTTAGAATTAAGGCCTGTTTATCTAAACCTTTATGCTAGTGTCTCTTGAGTACCTGGAATCGTTTCTTGTAACAAAATCAGTAATTCATGTATATTGGTCATGGCACACACTACCTTCAAATAGTTAAAAAGAAAATATGATTTGTAAAGGGTGAAAAGTACACTAGTGAATGAGAAAAACTATACTAACCTCCTATCTTGAACATCACTATACACATATTTGCATAATTTCAGTGCAAAGTCCTTTACTATATGCTGGAATACTTGTTCTTGACCTCTCTTGGCCTTCTACCTCTCTGTAATGACTTTTAAATGAGTGCCCTACCACTCTGTTCTGTCTAGTAAAACCTTATGCATCCCTTCCAGACCTGGAGTAGATTTTCAGACTTAACCCATTAAATTTCCAGAAACTCAATTCTATGACTATTTCAATGAAATTGATACAGGTGCATTAAAATAGGTTTGAACTTATCATTGAGAGCTTATATATTATCATGTTGCTGCTAATCAACATTATATTTATTTTAATGTACTTATAGTCTTATAACCATTGCATATCACATAATTATATGTCATATACTGTATTTAGGTTTTCATACGTGTTCCACATCTGGGACGATGGGACACAGTTTCTCTTCCCATGGCTGCATCTCACACAAAGAAAAAGGGCTAACATCAGCCATTTGAGTACATATGCATAAGACACCTCTTGGGAAGCAAATAACATTCAGAAGTAGGTTCTGCACAGATCCACCTTGGCCAGAATAAAGGCATGGAATATGAGATCTCAGAGATGGCAATAGCCAGAGGTTCTGGAACATTGTGCTGAGTGAGAGGAAATGTCTGCTCAGTATCAGTGGCATCAGGAACTTCCCTAAGCAATATGCAGTATAACTTCATAGTTTCTCCCAATCGTATAGTTTCCAACCCAGATTCTCAGACCCCTTTAGAAAATCTGTAAGCTACCTAATGCCCTTTAATAAATGTTTAAGTCCTGCAACTAAGTATTTCTGGCAGATACATAAAGTTCAAAATTGGCATCTTATTCCAAGATATTTTAAGACCATTAGTGGATCATGCATAACTTGGTTCTTTTACAATACACAGGGACTTACACATTATAGTGATAGTTTAAGACATCAAAATGTAATGAAGAGTGGAGTCACAGGGCTTTTTGATGTTTTAACAACTTTAGGCAGAGTGAGCAGTCTGTTTGACCACTTCTTACCTGCCCACTAAGAATTAGGTAGTGTGTTTTCTGTATTGAATATGGGCAGGACCATGACCAATTGCATCAGTGTTAAAGAAGCTTTGTGACTTCCAAGAATAAATCAAATGACACAATAGACAAGCCTCTGCCTTATATCCTGAGATACCCCAAGCCATCATAAAAAAGTCTGGCTACCCAAATACCACATGCTGAAGGTAGCTGAGACCATATTGATGAGCCATATTAGGTGATCTCACTGACAGACCCAGCTGAGGAATCAGTTGTGAGACACAGTCTGATTTTTTTTTTTTAATTGATACTTCTATTGTCTGGTCTTCCCTTGACTTTCTTGCCAAGATTTGATTATTGGAGAAAAACTAACTCTTGCCTGGTCTTGCCTTATCTGGCCTTGCCTTGCCTCTTCGTGGCATGGCTGCTGAGAAGTTAAGACTTACTTGGCCTTGCCTAGCATGACCTTGACTTGTCCTTCCAGCTTTGTCATGGCTTGTGCATCAGGAGAAGCCAAAGCTTGCCCTAACTTGAATTTGAATTGGTGGCTCTCTTCATTGGCCGACCATAGTTTAGCTATGAAGGGGAAAACCAGTCTTGCCTTGCATTATTATTTCTTTTTTCTTTGATATACCTTGCTGTGATTGAGCTATCTAAGAAAAGCCAAATCTTCCCTGGTCTGGTCCAAACTTTCATGGCTTGGTCATGAGGGAAGCCAGGCTTTGCCTGGCCTGACCTTGCCTTCTGTATCAGGAAAGCCAACCCTTGTTTGCTTTTCTTCCTCACCTTACCTTTCTTCTCTTGTATTGCTATGGCTTGGCTACTGAGGGGAAAACAAGCCTGGCCTTTCTGCATTTTTCCATGCATTGTCTTGAGATGGCTGTCATTGGGAAGCTAAATTTGTCTCATTGTTCCTGTCCTTGCCCTTAGCTTTGCTATGAAGAGGAAGCCAAGCCTTTACTTTCCTTGCTGTTTTGTCTTTTAAAGACTTGACTGTAGAGGGGAAGCTGAGCTCCCCTTGCCCCATGCTGCTTTGCTTTCACTTCACTGGGCTGTCAGAAGAAAGCCTCACCTTGCCTTCTTTTCCTTTCCAGGTCTAAGAAACCTCTGTATTGTCAAATATTAGTATGAAGGTTCTTATTCCAGCTGCCAAGAAGGGTAATAACATGGATGGTGGAAGGAGACAGACATCATTATTCAAAATACATGTATGAAGATGTGAATTTGGTGTCAACATATATATAAACAGAGATATGACAATTTGTGTTATAAAGATGTATTAAAAATTGTAATGCAAAAAAAGAGAGCTCATGTATAATGGCATAATTTGGCATGAACATGATTTATATACAGAATTATGAAAAATTGTTCTGTGAATGGATAAATATGAATGTAATGAATTCCACTATTGTCATGTATGTAAGAAATAAATAAGTAGATAAATATATAAATAAAATAATACCATGTCACATTCATTCTTTTATGTTTTAATACTCAGGAAATACTGAGAAATATTCATTTGTGTTTTTTTTCTTTTATTGAGTGATTTCCTGCTTGCTTAAGACACCCCTATATTAACTAGCTCATAAAATATACATTATTTTAGAATCCATTAAAGATAATGTACCCATTTTTATAGTCTCTTCAGCATTGTTTTGGCCATACTGACCTCTACATTATTTGCAATGAATAATATATATATATATATATATATATATAATATATTTAGCATTAAAAACATATATATATATATACACTATGGCTCATCAATATTTTATATATATATATAATTTATATATGAAATATTTAAAATACTTTATATATAAATTATATATATATAAAATACTGATGAGTCATATTATATTTGTTTATAACAGGATGATAGTGTAGTGTATATATAGCATTTTTTTTCTGGGTGCTACTAGGGACTGAACCCAAGATTGCATTACTTCTGAGCTGTACCCTGCAGCCTATTTATTTATTCTTATTTTGAAACAGGGTCTAAGTTTCTGATGTTCTTAATGAGTTGCTGAGGCTGGCTTTGATTTTGTAATCCTCCTGATTTATTTTCCCATTACTAGGATTTCAGGCCTGCACCATTATAGCCAGTCACTATTTTTTTTAAACATTATATGCATGTGGCCCAGAAACCACATTAGACCAAGATAGTTAGTAATAAATTCAAAAAGATATAAATTAACTAAAAGACCCCTTGAATATTTATTTTTTAAAGAGAGAGTGAGAGAGAGAGAGATGGAGAGAGAGAGAGAATTTTAATATTTATTTTTTAATTTTCGGCGGACACAACATCTTTATTTGTATGTGGTGCTGAGGATCGAACCCGGGCCGCAGGCTACTGCTTGAGCCACATCCCCAGCCCTTGAATATTTCTTAGTAATATATTATAAAAGCTAATTTTAAAATTTTGTTCATATGTGCACATAAAAGCTCCATGAAGAATAAATATTTCAAAGACAATATTTCTTTGTAAACACAAATTAGCTTATTCCAGGATATTCAAATATACAAATTGGTCATATGGATTAATTGAATTCAAAAACAGAAATAAAAGTGGAGAAAATTTTTAAGTAATGTCATTTAGAAATCTGAATTTTTGAAAATTTTACAGAGTCACTTGAAAAATATTGTGTAAGCATATTGAGATATGCTTACAAAGGAGCAAGAGAGGTACATAAAGTACCTTTAAAGTGATTTGCTACATTAGCAGAAAATTGGATATTGCATGAAGACCATCAAATTAATGCCTGTAGACCAATCCACAGCATGTTCATATGTGTAAATAAAGGCACCTTTTTGACTCTTTTGTTTTATTTTATAGCTGCTAGGCATCAACCTCAGGAACTTTCATGCACACTCATAGTAGGCAATCACCCTGCCACTATTCTAGTAATAAACAGATTTGGAATGAGTCCACTCCCATTCATTTATTGTCTATTACAGATTTCAGACAATAGCAACAGAAATTTATTGCGTCCCAATTCCTAACATAAATAAAATTATTATTTTCCAAATTTATCTCTTATTCATATCTCATTGTGATTTTAAGATATTGAGGATTTTTTTACAATATATCAGGTTTTCTAAGTGAAAAATTATAAGATTAATAATAAAGAACTTTTAATCTTTCTTGTGTATATGTCATTTATCTCCTTTCTTTGCTTAAATGTTTCTATTTTCTATTTAAGTATATAAACAGCATTAGCTGGCATGCCTCAGGTTCAAGATTTTAATTGAAAAAATTAAGTGTTTTGCCATCTAAAAATGGCACTATCTCCTGATTTGCAAAATCACTTTCAGTGCTGTTTTAATTAGAAGTACTCACCAAGATGCATCTTTATCTGTACTCCTCAAAGTGTTGATCAGACATGAGAATAATCTCTTTAACTTATGGATTACTATATCTAGAATGTATTTTTCTTGTTTTATAGATTCTCTTTACAGATGTTCTAATTAGATTTTTCCACTTCCATTCATTTGTAGAACTTTTATGCCATTGAGTTTATATTCATGTTTTTTGATATTAATAAAATGCCAAGATTTCCATGATAAAATTCTGCAGTCCAGAACATATTGAAGCACCTTAGAATCTAATGATCTGATCCTTAAATTTACCTAGAACTCAGTTATTAACCTATACTGTCTGCATGCCCACCTAATGGTAGCTTATAGTCCGCTTTCTGATATAATTTATCCATTCATATTTGTTACCTACTGAGTTATTTTTATTTGTTTGAAATTTATTTTAAAAATAATCCTCCTTCTTGATTCTCAAGTGAATTGCTATTAATTACCTGACATATTCTTTTGTGATTTTGATTAATTTATTCATTGGTATAGGAGATTGAACTCAGTGGTAGTCTTTCACCAAGCTCCATTCCAAACTTTTTCATATACTAATCTGACAGAGTCTCATTGTTGCTTAGGGCCTTGCTAAATTGTTGCAACTGGCCCTGAATTTGTGCTCTGATTTAGCCTCCCAAGTAAAATCATTTGGAAAAATGTACACTTCAATCTCCTGAACTTTTTGTTTGTTAAATTCTCTTTACTGGACTGTGGTTATTATTCTTTTTCAATACTAGTATTAAAGTTTCGCTTGCTTTATTTTTTCCCTTTATTTAAGGTTGAGAAGCTTGGTACAGTGCCTCATGCCCTTAATCCCAGCATGGTAGAGGTGGAAGGAAGCAGAGCATCCTAAATTGGAAGCCAGCCTGGGCACTTAGTGTCTCAAAATTAAAAGTGGTCATTTAAAAAGGATGGTGTGTACAGCTCAGTGGTGGAGTACCCCTGGGTTCCATCCCCAGTACTGGGGGTCAGGGAGATTGAGAACCACAAATTTAATGATCATTTGTATTTTCAATTATATATTTGATAGATTTTTTCCTAATATTTAATTTATTGTCATTTATTTTTTATTGTTTAGTATTTCTTAATACTTTTAAAACTGTAGTTTTTGACATTCTTGTTTCTTAACAGAAACACTAAGAAACTTAATTTTCTAGGCCCCATAGATTTTACAGGATAGCATGGCTCTGTGTTATGGCTTTTCTTGATGTGCTCCTTGAACTAGTTTGCCTTTGGTTGAGAATTTTAGTTTCAAACTTCTCTCTCCTGGTGGCTGCACACAGGGGAAGATCTTCACCAGCAAGCCCAGTTAAGTATTTCAGGGCTTTGTCACCCTTGCTGTGGATACACTCTCTCCAAACACTTAGCTTTCTAGGAAGAAAGCTGTGGAATTCTATCAAAAGTACATAAACTTTTTTTCCACCTGGTTTCTGCACTGTAGGTTCTTTGATGTTCAACGGTGTTTCCTTTCTCAATGTGACTAATTATCAAAATATGCCACCAGATCTGTGTCACAGTAGACAGAAAACAGTTCCCTAAAAATCCAGAATATTGGAGCTATGTTCTCCTTTCTCTGACACCAAAAGGGGAAAACTGAGAATTGGGCAGTTTCTCCTGATCATACTGGTGTGTCAACTTGGGGGAAAAGCTGATCTGTGAGAAAGGCAAAAGTTTTCCTTTACCATTTAGTGAGGCTATTCTTGGTTTTGCCCTCTATCTCCAGTTCTTATTAGTTTTACTACAACTATTTGGCTGGGTATTGAGGCTGTTTATATACATTTATGTGTGGTTGTGGGAAAGAGAAATCATTTGTATAGCTGTTTTGGTGGAGTCTAAACTCCCTTCATCCACTTGGGAGTTCTTGTTATTAGAAGTGGAAATGTTCCATTGATGAATGAGTAATTGTAAAATTAAGTGCATGAAATTAAGTGTAGATGTGTTAAAAGATAAATTCAATGGTAACTTTGGAAAAAGTAATTCTTGGAGTTATGCAGGAAGAGAAAAACACAAGAGCGAGATTCACAAATGAATGGAAGACTTGGGATATGGCTTAGGGTAGAGCATATTCTGGATTAGATTGGAATATCATCAATCAATCAATCAATCAATAAAATAAAAAAAAAACGGATTTTAATTTAGTGTTTGCAGACCCTCCTTTTGAAAGACATTGTATCTAAGTGGAATAATGGAGAATAATCTTTGTTCTTCTTTAACTGTATTTTTCAATCTTTACATAATGATCATATGTAAAACTTTGAACATTTTAAAAATTACATATGTAACACCAAAAATGCTAAAAAATAAATTGATAAAAATTTAATCTACAGTCACCATGAAAATTTCTTCCTGATTTATTAAATAAACTGAGTATTAATTTTCTCATTCTTAATGATAACACAGGGCTGGGGTTGTTTTTCAGTGTAAGAGAATTTTTCTAGCATGGATGAGGCATTGTTTTTGATACTCAGCACTACATATAAATAAATAAATAAAATAAAGGTCTATCAACAATTAATATTTTTAAAAGATAAGTTTCAAGGGCAGATATGCAAAGTGCTTATTAATATTGAAATGGTGAAATCAATAACAAAACCTGAGGGCAAATTCAGAAAATATTCTTATTTCATAAACTGAATTGTACAGGAAATCTGTAGAAGAATGATTATTATATTTGCAGATTTTAGGCTGTGACCACAGAGAACTTCTGGTCCACAAAGCCTAAAGTCTTCATGATGTGCTCCTTTAAAGAAATATTTGCAAATTCCATTGGTATTAATTTTAATATCACCAAATATATTGACATATTGATAGAACAGGGATCCCTATGTGCAATCTACCAGCAGCATTCAGGTTAACTTGAGAGTCAAATATTTGAGCATTTATCCACTGGTTATGGAAATTAAAATCTAATTATAAACTGAAGAAAAATCTATAGAACTACTACTGAAATACATCATTCAAAAATCAAAATCAAAGATATCATGAATAGCCCAGAAATGCTAAAGGAACCATCCCAGATTAAAAAACAAAAAAAAAAAAAAAAACAGAAGAAACAAGACCACTGGACACAGTGAATAATTGATATTAAAATTTCCCCAAATTGGATTTATTTTGGTTCAAAGACAATTGTTAAAATAATTGTCAAATTTTGAATAAGATTTGTAGAGTAGATATTCACAATATAGTTTACTTATTTTGATCATTGCACCATAGTTACAGAGATAATTTCTCATTTTTAGATAATGTGAGTTTTTTTATTTACAAATAAAAAGACATTGTGTGCATCTTGCAAATGTTTCAGAGATAAAAACTGTTATGTACGTAGACTTATCTAGAAATAAAGAATAACATTTAGGGAATGTTTCTTATGAATTCCTTTCACTGCTGTCTTAAATCTTCTATAAATCTGAGATTATCAAAATAGAACATTTCTGAAAGAAAAATAAATTTTTAAAATATTAACAAGTAACAGCAAACACAATAAAATAAACCATGAATCTGTATAGATATAATAAATGAACAAATTTAGTGGTGAATGATACACATTTATATTTATATTAATATGTATAGTCTCAAACTATCTTCACACAAATAATAATTACAAAGTAAAATCCTGCAAATACCACATTAATGACCAATATTAACATCAGCAGTAATGAGGATATTATAGGTCACAAGATGTGATTCAAAGTGAAAATCATAGAATTGATTTCTGTGGTACTCTTGCCAAAAACATGTAATCTAGCTCCAATCGATTTTAAGCACATTCTACAAGCTTTCCCTCTGAAAAATTTAAGGTCATGAAGGTTAAGAAAAGACTAAGGAATATTTAATTCAGAAGGCATCTATAAAATAAAACAATTAAGTTCATTTCATGTCTCTGAAGGAAATATTTTTTTATAAAGAACAATATTAGGCTACTAGAAAAACATGAAAATAATCTGAGGATTAAGTGGTCCAAGGCATTATGATAGAATGTATAAGTGTTGATTTGAGAAACAGCATTTGCTTAATGTGTGGTGTTTTTTTTTTTTTTTTTGCTTTTTTTCTTTATACAATCTTGGAAAATATTAGTGAAGTTGCAGGTTCTAATGCAAAGTACTTTTTCCCACTGAAGCATTTTAAAATGAATTGTTAACTATGCCATCTTTCATGATAGGTTTAGTATTTCCTACAAGTCAGAACATGCTAGATAACAATATAACCTTTATAATGAAACTGATACAATTAACAACTATGCTGTTACCTGTTAATATTTGAAAAATATACTCATAATAAATGAATGTTGAATTGTAGTTATCTAGCATGTTCTGACTTGTACAAAATACTAAAAATATCATAAGTGATAGCATTATGTAAGCAATTCAATTTAAAATGCTTCAGCAGACAAAAGTACTTTATATTAGAACCTGTAAATTTACTATTATTTCCCAAGATTGTATAAACAAAGAGAAAAGGAAAAAAAAGAAGATAAAACACTAAGCAAATATTCTTATTAGAAAAATTAATAAGTCAGTGCCTGAAATATAAATTTAAAGATGGCAGTATAATAATTGCAATACATTAATCCATTATGAATATAGTAACCAGTATGTAAAAATAATGTTGCCTAATTCTCTGGACCCATATTCACTGATATAATATAAATAATCCATCATTAATGTGATATTTAGATCTTCCAAATTAGTGTTGACTTGGTTGCTGAATTGAGCTTAAATGTTAACATTTAGATAGTCTGAAAACACATCTAATAAAAACTGGTTTGCACTTGCACTTCAAATTTTCTTACAGATATAAACAATTTTCATATTTTGATAATTTCATTATATGTTACACACATCCATTTCAATAAAGTATTTACATCATACATTTCATAAATATGTAAATATTATATTAACAGTCTGAAAAACACAATATTAGCTTTCATATTTTTTTTCTTAAAATCTCTGTATATCTTTATGATGTTTCCAAAAGTAAATCTTGTCTTGTCTTATTAGTAATTCTTAAGGCAGAAGCTCCCATGGTCAGGATTCAAATCCTGCAGCAAGAGAAAAAGAATTATATTTTTTCTCAAACATTTTATAAGTATAAGTCAGTGAAGAAGTTTAGAACTTTTCATTGTTTATAAGAAGAAAAAAAGATATGTCCACAATACAAAATCACTATGGAATGCAGTACGCCCATATTTTCATACACAATTGTCATTATGACTGAGTATCAGAGCTTTGGGTTTTCCACCCCTTATGCATAAATTTGACAACCATATGCTAGGGTATTCTGGCAAGAACTGGGATGACAACATGGAGATGATAATGGACACCTCTCAACAGTCATATACAATAGCTTCAAAAGCAGACAATCGGGCAATTTCCATACAGAGTCATTGGCATTAGGACAAGGATAAAACAGGTTACCACTGGAACACTTAGAAGGGACTTCTGTCCCAAATTTGTGTCAGTGTTTGAGGTCCTTCAATGGAAGTGATACATGAGTTAACACCTGAAGTAAAAGGAGAAATTGTGAGAGAAAGGGAAGAGGTGCATGCAGACACTGCAGACACCGAGATGAGAAAGAACACTTGTGGAATCACAGTGGTCCAGTGTCACTAGAATCTAGAGCAAAGTGCCATAAAGCAAGTGAGATGAGATAGCCTGAGTAACCTGACAAAAATCCAGTTGTTTGGATATTTTAATTTTTGGCTAAGAAATTTCATACTTTTATTGAGGCAAATGTAAACTAATGACAGAGTCATGAAAGGGTATTTTAAATGTGTGACTGTTACTTAGTCAGTCTGGGATTTTGGCCATAAACCACAGAAAATGGGTGATGCCATTTTTTCCCACAAAAGAATGTCAGTGTATAGGCTGACAGTTTCATAGTGGGGCAGAAGTGGGAAAAAAGCAGTTTCACACTTAAGGTCTTTAATTTGTTGATATTCAGAATTGGAAAAAAAAACATAGCTCTTTAATTGTAATTGATTTCAGAAGTTATGACCAGCAGTTTTTAAACATTTGGCTCATTATAGATGTGCACTTGATGAGTTATGTGGTAAATACTTCCAACTCTTATATAAATATCACCATGTAGAGTGTTCTTTGTATAAAACTCTTCTCTTACTAATTCCCCAAATAGGGTCTAAAATATATTATTGAACATAGTAAGTATGTTGTAGTGATAACAATAAGGTGGTGTCTAATGCCTTTACACATTTGATGTGAAAACAAATGATTTTGACTGACAGAATTCCCATTCCTGTCTTCATGTTCTATTTTTAAAGAAAATTATTTTAAACAAAAATTTTTACTGGTGGATTTGACTATATATAATAGAGGAATTCATTATGACATATTCACAGATGCACATAAAATAATTTGATCACTCTTCCTCTCTAGTAGTTTTTTTCCTCTCCTTCTCCCTTCACCTTTGAAGGCATTCTGCAGTGATTACGGAGACATATCTTTGAAACGTGATGAAAGAGTTTAAAAAACACTCTTCTATTCAGGCTAGCATGATATGGCAAACTAATGTTCCACAAGGAAATGTAGAACTATTACATTAAGTTTTAAATAAACTAGCTTAGGCATAAGTAAAAAAGAAACACCACTTTCTCCCAGAAATACATTGGAAAAAGAGTTGCCTCCCAAATCCCCTTTGCATTGTGTCTACATTCATACACAATTTATCATTGTTTTGTAAATGGTAAATTATCTCATTTTTTTCTGGTAAGAACTAATAAGAACAACTTATACTTGCATCCTGCATAACAACTAACTTTCATTCTCTTTTTGTAAACAGTCATCCAATTTCATGACTCTGAAGCACTTCAAACCCCATTCTCTCATTTTTTTTCAGAAAGATATTCAAGTAAGCTAAGAAACTGAAAAAAATATATCAGCTATTAAATTAAATTGTAATTTATATGTTAAAATTATTTCTTTCTGTCATAACTATTTAACTTCAGCATTGTTTTATAAAGCTTAGATTTGTTCTCCTGTGATTTTTTAGGTCAAAATGCCAAATAAAAGAATAAGGTTGAGGCCACATTTAATATAGATATGCATGGCTTTACTATGTGTTAAGAAGTTCATCAAAACACCATTGAAGCAGGGTGTGATGGCACATGCCTGTAATCACAGTGGCTTAAGAGGATGAGACAGGACAGTCTTGAATTCAAAGCTAGTTTCAGCAACCGTGAGGCCTAAGCAACTCACTGAGACCCTGTCTCTAAATAAAACATGAATAGGTTTGGGGATGTGGCTCAGTGGTCAAGTGTCCCTGAGTACAATCCCTGGTGCAAAGAAACAAACAACCAAAAATAAATAAATAAATAAAACCATGGAAGCTCTAAACCAAGGTGCAATGAAAGCAAGATGGTATCTTTTATTTGTTCATTTTCAAGCAGATATTTCATTATTGTAATAATACCCCTGATAAAAAAATTGTCAAATATTATAGAAATATCTTCAAATGGGTTCAAAATAGCTCGACATTGTTTTTCTTATTAGCTCTTAAAAATATAGCTCATCATTTTTGGACTAATATTTGACTCGCTCAAATGAAGTCTTAGTATGAAGGAAATCACTGGGTTATACTGAAGGGCTCCTGTTCTACAATGCAACTCTAACCCTAACCTAACCCTAACCCTCACCCAACCCACGCCAGGGAGTTGGGGACAGCACTCAGTGTGGAAAAGTGAAATGAATCTGATCAAATTTTTTTGTGAATCCATATGAAGATATCACAGTGGATTACACCTTCATGTATATTCATAATGCATAATTCAAAAAGAAACTTAAAAACTACAAATAAGTATAAGATCAGTAGAGCAGAAGAAAGAGAACACAGGGAGGAAGAAGGGGAGATAAAGTGGAAGTACTGGTCACTGAATTAGAGCACATTATATTTCATGCTTGTTTAATTATTTCAAAATTAACCTCAATATTATTTATGTCTAAATGCACTTTCAAAATTTTCATCAAATAAAAGAATAATTTAAATTTTCCATAAGAGTAAGTGGAGGGATCCTTGCTCAGTGGTAGAGTAATTGCCTACACATGTGAGGCACTGGGCTCAATCCTCAGCACCACATAAAATAAAGAAAATATATAACTAAAAAAATATTTTAAAAAGAGAGTAGGTAGAAATTCTCCATATGTGGGCACAACACTAAAAGAATCAGAACAGAGACAGTGTATGCAATTATGGGTTTGTAATTTCTCTAAAGAAGTGTACATATTTCTAGGGGGCTTCAAACTTCCAATTAAAGCAATGTTGGTGGAAGAGAGACAGAATCAGCGATGTATGACTTTGCAGGTAACAATGCTGCCTTCTTGAAAGACTCTCCTTGGAAGATTCTTGAGGATGCCATTAGCAATATGGATATTTTAAAGATAAATATAGCAGATGATGTATACCTTAGTTATTTGACTACCAAAGCCATTTTACTATGTTGAAGTATATTAAATCATCATGGTTTCCTTAAACACATGCAACTAGAAAATTTTAGTAAAGCTAGAAAGATTCATATTTAGTGAACCAGTTCAAGGACTTAAAGAATGTTCCTTGAAGATATTGTCAAGTATTTATTACCATCATATGTATATTCTACCTATTACCTAGATAAATTAAGCATTTGACAATGAGACAATTCAGAGCAACAGCCACTGGTTCAGAACAAGACAGGTGAGTGGGTGATCTAGATAGATTAAAGCTGCTGCCTAGAAAGTTGGCCCATGAATTTGTTACCAGGGCTTCAGGAGACTGCCCATTCATTCTGTCATTCACAGGCCCCAACACTTATCATCAGAATATTTTAACCACTTTGCAGGTTATACTTCCCATCATCACAAGTATGACAATGTAGAGGGGAAAAACTATATAGAACATTTTGTCTCTAGATACCATGTAAGGATAATATTTAAAAATTAAAATAAAAATCAGTTAATCTGTCAGGTGTCAGAATGTGCTCAGAGTGTAGTTACAGCAACACTGGACACTTAAGGTTTCAGTTATAATCTTTCAAAAATTGTGAAACTTGGTTCATGTTTCCATGTAGAAGCAGTTTTGTCACAATATAACTATGTGAATCACAAAACTTCAAAAATACTTAACTAAAAGTCTAATAGACCAGATTACATATAGGAGAACACTAAGGGAAGAAAGCTTAATAGTTTACCTTCAGATGTAAAATGCAAAGGTGAGTGAAAGATAAACTTCCTAGACTAATATTTCAAGAGTACATTCATTTCCTAACATTACTTCCACAAATTATAGGGTCTAGTTCGCTTTTGCATGCTACCGATCTCATCAACCTGTCTCAAAGTTATGCAGTAGACACAAATTAAGGAGACTAAGTTGCTCTCTTTCAATCTAGGTTTTGACATACTTGTGGAATCTGGATTGTTCTATATGGAAGTGCCTATATTCTCTCAGTTGCATTTCTTAGAATTTTCAGTTCAGATTCCAGATGGCTAATTCTGAGTTCCATCTGACTTCTTATTGAAGTAAAATTAGTCTTTCTGAACTGCTCTGTAATTTCCGGAGCTGCTTCTTGTGTCTAAAGAACATAAAAAGAATATATTTTAAAAATAATTAGAACCCAAATAATTATTATGTAGTTATTTTATTTACTTCTGAGTCAAAAATTCAGACAGCAATTTTAAAAGTGAAGAAAAAAATATTAGACTGTAAACTTCTGTCATCAGTATCAATTACATTAAATCTGAACCAATAATAATTGAGTTCTTCCTCTCCCCCTTTCCCCCCTCATTCCCTGCCCTCCTCCTCCTCTTTTCTACTGCAAATGGAACCCAGGGCGTTGCACAGGCTAGGCTATCTACCATTGATCTGTGCTCAAAGTAATGAATCATTCTCACATTAGCACTCAGATCATCCGATAATTTAAAGAATAATAGAATCAATTCAAAATATGAAAGTTGAAAATTTTAACTTAACAATTCAAAAGTATATTTCTGCATCATATTTTTTTCTCCTCATTGTCTTACTTATGCCCACTATTATCAAATATCCAACAGTTATCTGATGAAAATTATTACTCAGATCAAATTAGCTGAAAGGATGATGTAAATTGTGGTATTTGAAGGGGCATCAAATGTCTTTCCTCAAGAGATATAGAATACACCTATGATACGTATATCCAAAATAGTTTACAATGAAATGAATTAAAGCAAACTGCAGATAAGTAAGATAGCCTGTAAAATCAGAAATACTTGTTTTTGCTTCTCCTCTAAATCCCATCTTGCTCGATGTTCAATGTCACATTCCCATCGTACTCCTTGGCCTCGTTCTACTCGAGTGCTCCGTGTGTGCCTTGGAAAGTTTACTACATTTTCTTCCAACTTCTTTTGATTCCTTTCTATTTTTTCAAATGTATCTTGTATACTTTTTATAAAAAACAAGTTCTGCATAAAACATTCATAGTTTGTTCTCAAATGTAAGTGCTTTGAAGATGCATTTTTCATCTTTGCAGTGAGATCATCCATCTGCATGAATAAAAGAAGTATGAAAAAACACAATATGAAAATAAGATACTGAAAATACTCGACACAAACTCAACAAATTTTACATAAATTCAACTGCAACAAAACATAATCTATACCAGCATTATGAAGAGTAGATTGAGTTTCTATAACAAGGTATATTAGCTTTTCAGTTGGTAAGGATTTCACATCTATAAATCCCAATTCTGGCTACATAATAAATGTTGAGGAAATCTATATAGAAGATGATTTTTCCCATACTGAATTTACTATTGGGTTAAGTGAATTTAATTTTATATTTTGTCACTGAAATATAGTTAGAATAAAAGTCTTAACAGGCCAATCTACTAACAAAAATATTGATTGATATCAAATAGTAATTTTGTTAAAACAACTATTAGGCATTAATATTTTCCATTCATTCTAGAATAGGTGTGGATATCAGATATTACTCTCACCTTGGGAGAATTTATATCTCAACAAGATAATCACCATGCAAACACTGTTGGTGACAGAAAAGTCAGAGAAAGTGCATGAAAAATAAAAATTCATTTTATGTGATCTCTGAATAAACATGATCAAGTGAATAAAAACAGACAAGTCAGAAAGTACAGCATGAATAAGACAGAGATATGGTACAATCGGCACAATTCATGAAGACCACAAAGAGGCAGGGTAATAAAAGCATGTCCAAATATTAACTTGTAAATAGATGCCCCTAGTCATGTAGTACTGGAGTTGTCAAGAGGTGGAAGCATTTTATGGTTTAGCAACTGATAACTGGCTAAGTGATATGGTCATAAAACAAAATTCTACTAGACAACAGAAAGAAATAAAATAGTGATGCTTGCTACAACACAGAGGATCCCTGAAAAAAGTATTCTAAGTCAATGAAACTGGTAAAAAACAAAAGACCTACTGTTGTATAAATTCACTTGTATGAAATATCCATTACAGAGTAATTTTAGAGTTAGAACTATAAGCCAACTTCCAAACAAGATTTCCAAAAAGCAAAAGTTAATATCAAGAATCAGAAAATGGTGGCTGGTAGTTCAGTGGTAGAGTGCTTGCTTAGCATGTGTGCAGGTCTTGGTTTGATCCTCAGCACCACACATGAATAAATAAAGATAATGTGTCTATCTACAAATAAAAATATTTTTTAAAAGCATCAATATGGGGCTGGGGCTGGGGCTGTAGCTCAGTGGTAGAGTGCTTGCCTTCCATGTGTGAGGCATTGTGTTTGATCCTCACCACCACATAAAAATAAAGATATTGTGGTCTATGTACAACTGTTTTTAAAAAAAAATCAATAAATGGGTTGGTATCAAACTAAAAAACTTTCACAGCAAAGGAAACCATCAAGAATTATGAACAGAGAATCTTCAAAACGTGAAAAAATCTTTGCCATGTGCACCTCCAATAGAACATAAATCACCAGGATGTAAAAATAATTCAAATTTTTTAACACCAAAAGAACACCAACCAATAATCCAATCAATAAATGGGCAAAGGAACTGAAAAGGCACTTCCCAGAAGAACATATGCAAATGGTCAGAAAATATATGAAAAAAATTCAATTAGAGAAATGCAAATGCCACACTGAGATTCCATCTCATTCGGGTCAGAATGGCAACTGAAAAGAATAAAATAATGATAGATGTTGGTGGCAGTGTGGGGAAAATGTTCACTTACACATTGCTGATGGGACTGCAAATTGGTGCAATCATTCTGGAAAGCAGTATGGAGAGTCCTCAGAAATCTTGGAATGTAACTGCCATTTGACCCACTTATCCCACTCCTTGATTTACACACAAAATCCTTAAAATCATCATACTACAGTGACACAGCCACAACAATGTCTAAAGTGGCTCAAATCACAATATTCAAGCTATGAAACCTTCAATAGATGAACAGATTTTAAAAATGTCATGTACACAGGATGGAATATTAATAAGCTGTGAGAAAGAATGAAATTATGGCATTTGCCAGTAAATGGATGGAACTGGAGATTATCATCCTAAGTGAAATAAGCCAATTCTCCAAATCCAAAGGCTGGAAGTTCTCTTTCATAAGTGAATGCTAACACAGAGTAAGGAATGTGGGAAAAAAGACTAGAAGTTCACTGAATTAAGACAAAAGGAATGGGAATGACAATGGAAACAGAAAAGACAGTAGAATAAATCTGAAACAACTTTCCTATATTCACATGTGAATACATGACCAGTGTAACTCCACATTATGTACAAATATAAAAATGTGAAGTTATAATCTATGATGTAAATATTCAAATACAGTCTACTATCATATATATCTAAAAAGAACAATAAAGAAACAGTGTACTACAGGGACATAGCCACATTAATGTTTATCGCAGCACAATTCACAATAGCTAGACTGTGGAGCCAACCTAGATGCCCTTCAATGGATGAATGAATAAAAACATGTGGCATATATACTCAGCACTAAAAATAATGAGACCATGGCATTTGCAGGGAAATGAATGGCATTAGAGCAGATTATGCTAAGTGAAGTTAACCAATCCCAAGAAAAACAAATGCCGAGTGTCTTCTCTGATATAAGGGGGGTGACTCAAAATGGGGAAGAGAGGAAGAGCATGGGAAGAAGATTATCTCTACACAGGGAAGAGGGGTGGGAGGAAAAAGGAGGGAGAAAGGGAATTGCAAGGATGGTGGAAGGAGACCTTCATTGTCATACAAAATACATGTATGAAGATGTGAGAAAAAAAATAATAGTGTTACCTTAGATTAGGTAGAGAGAAGTGATGGGAAGGGAGGGGGAGGCTGGGGAGATAGGAAGGATAGTAGAATAAAACGAACATTATTATTACCATGTGTATATATGTGAATGCATGACCAATGTGATTCTGCAACCTGTATACTCAGAAAAATGAGATATTTTATCCCATGTGATTCAAATGTATGATATATCAAGGTCATTGTATTGTCATGGGTAACTAATTAAAACAAATTTAAAAATCACATAAAAATAAAATAGAGTCTTGCCTAAAGTTAAAAAATAAATAAATAAATAAATAAAAAGTACTATGGTTTACATTTGTAAATTACTAAAATAATATATTGGTAGTTTTCTAGGACTTTGGACGTGTAGGGATTAGAAAACTGACAGCTAAGAGGTTCCAGGTTTCTTTTCAAGAACATGAAAATGTTCTAAAATTGACTATGTAAATGGTTACATAACTCTGTTAATGTACTAAGAGACACTGTATTTTACATGTTATATGGGTGAATTCGATGTCAGGTGCATTACATATATCATAAAAATGCCTTTTAAGAGAGGTACTGAAAAAAAAACTTAGCTAACATTTTTCATTGTCTAGTTTGGATAACAGTCCAGACATAATACAAATATTTATATGCTTCATAATATATCTAAATAAATGAAAAAATAAAGAAATAGCCTATGTTTTTCAATAATTAAACTAAAACCTAAACATATCTGTATTTTGAGAAAAGCATAAAAAAATTTGTACACATTTTTAAAGTCAATTTAGTAATTACTTTCAGATTTTGAATCGATGCACAAAAATGAAGTAAAAATAAAAAAATTATCCTGAAACATTCTATTAAATAGTACCTCTATTTAGTTTTCCTTGTTGTAGAGACAGCATGAAAAGCTGCTGGGTTATAGAAAAAAGTCTCAGCTTTTCTCAGACTAGATATTTTAATGAAAGATGCTGATTTTGTAAGAGAAAAATTCTAAAAGAAAATTTTAAGTGTAAGAAATAAGTGCAGTATAAAGATGCCCAAATATAATAAAATCAATTATAATGAAAATATAAAGAAAGCTGTTCATTGAAATTAGTATCCCAGAATAACTTTTATTACTTAAGCAGGTGTTGATTTACAGATGACATGTTCAATTTTCTACATACTTGACTTGTCATTTGTCTTAGTTTCTTCATTAAATCCTGTCTTTATATTTTAAATTTATGTGAAAATGTGCTAAATCTTCTAGAGAAGCCTCTGATACACACTGTAGTTTCAGGGTACCAGCTGGCTGTTTTTCAAGACATCTTGCAACTACCTGATATTTCTGTTAATGATTTTGTTACTCAGCTCACTTTAAAATTTTTTTATTATTATTGTTATTATTATTATTATTATTACTATTGTTATTACTATTATTATTATATAATGATGTTTACTCTGAAAAAATATCACTACATACAACAGTAAGCTGCTGTTTATTTCTGAATTCCCTTAAGAAAATAGAAGATTGTGTACTCCTGCTTAGTCACTATCACATTCCTTACACAAAAGGGTGAGCCCTGTATCTCTACATACTGCCCTTGATAAAGTTGCAATGTTTAACAAACTACTGAAATCTCAATCAAAAATGGTTACACAGGTCTCATTGGTAGTGGTGAATTCTACAGAGGTTATTATCCTTCTCTTATTAGAGACTCAAGTTAATACTCCACATCCTCACATCTTTAAAGCTTTGCTAAAATAATTCCAATATACTTTCACAAAGAATAAAGGAGATGCTAGGTAACCTGGTCTCCACCTCACTGCCTGTCCACATCTCTTAGATTTCTCACTGGTCTTCACACCACTCCTGCTTTACATAAACCCTGCCACCCTCATTAGTCTGGACATGGGGGTTCAGTGCCAAATTAATGAATTTTAGATGGCTACAATTATCTTTGTCACTATATAATAGGAATTAGGCCATGAAATGAAGAAAACTATTAGCAAGTTATCATGAATATATGCATCAAATTACAGATGAAATCAACTGTGGTTTTGCTGCAATTCATCACATTAGTCCCAATTTATGATAATGACAAATAGATGCTTTTAAAGAGGTGGACAAGACATGAATGAAAACAAAAAAAATATATCAGGACAGTTATTTTCAGATTTATGATAAACTTAAATGACTAAAAATAAATTTACCAACTAGAAATATACAAAAATATACTGAAGAAAGTCTATTACAAAATACACCATCTACATTTCAGTTCAACTGTAAAATCTGGAATAAACTGTAAAAGTAACTAATTTATTTGAAACTAGGTATGAGCATTTCCATTATGTGTTTCATTGTGATCTTCAAGTATAGCAACAAGAAGACATTAAAATTGTTATTCAGTAATGGGATGTAGCTCATTGGTAGAACATGTGTTTAGCATGTGCAAACTTTGGGTTGAATTAATAGCACCAAAATTAGATATTGTTTCAGCATTATTGAGACCATATTACTAATGTCAGCATATAAACCTACAAAAAAATCTTAACTCAACCTCTTAAATCTTTATAAGAAACAATTTCTTAAATTGAAGGGTCAGGCCCAAGTTTTAAAAATTTCCTCCTTTTTAAATATTAAAATACATTTTAACTAAGTCTTTTGTGTTTAGTTGACACATGAGTATCTATAGTTATTTTAAAATATGTACACAGTGTGTAAGAATCAGAGCAGGGAAATTGGAATACTCAGCACTTCAAACACAGATTGGTTGTGCTGCAAATGAGGTCTAAGTTATTTTGGCTGGACAACAGGTTGTAGTTCTGTGTTGATACAGAAACACATTCATAATATCTACATTTTTATATTCATCAAGATTCAACATTTAGCCATAAGCAGATATCAATTTGAGTATTCCTTTGAAGACTCTTTATAAAGATATCTTGCTTGATACTTACTTCTTCTGCTTTCTCCTTTCCATATTGATCCAGTTGTTCTTTTAAATGATTAGTTTCATTGATTAATTCCAAATATTTGTTTTCCAGCACGAGACGATATCTGTCATTCCGAGCTTGAAGATTTTTTATAACATCATAAAATTGGGTTTGGACATTAATAATTCCATCTATTTTATTTTCACCTTTGTTCTGATACTCATGCAACTGGTCTTCATGCAATGTACTTTCTCTTTGTAGTTTAGATACCTTCTCTTTAGAAGCTTCCTGCTTTCTGAGATGTTCATTCCTTATTCTTTCTTTATTTTGATACCTGTGTTCCATCTCCTTCAGTTGGCACTGTCTTTGCGTTAGGTGTCTATTTACTTGATCTGTAGCCAAAGTCATTACTCTTGTCTGATGCAGCTCGTTTTCTAGGTCACTAGTTTTTACTTCAGACTTTGCAATCTGTTGGGAAGGAATCTCACTACTACCGTTTAGGTTAGATACATCAATATTCTTTTTTTCCTGTAAACTATCTGTTTCTGGTCTTTCTGTGCTTTGTTTTTCACTCTCAGGTGTGAAATTTTCCAATGTATTCTCAACTTTACAAATATCCAACTGTTCATTGTCCTGAAATATTTCCATAAGTGTTTCCTCATTCAATTTTTGTGTCCATGGAAGGCTGGTATTCTTTTCTCTTAAAATTTCAGTATTCTCAAAGCACTTCTTTTCCTGGTTCTGATATTTTACTGTGTCCATTCCCAATCTCTTCATAGAGACCTCATCCTTCTTCTTGTGATATTTATGCAATAGCTTGTTCTCTGTCCCATCACTAGGAGAAACCTAAATAAAACCAAGGATACATTTAGCTAGCACTCAATAAAATGATGTTTCATAATTTTCACTAAAATTAAAGAAAAACCTGTTTATTTATATGGTGAAAGGGTTTCAATAAATAGATAACCACAGAAGAAAAATTAGATGCAAACTTCTGAGATTATAAAAATATGAATTCCCAAGAGTTCAAAAGTTAACTCAAGAAGATGGATCTATGAGAGTAAAAGAAAATTATAACTTAAAGAATGTAAGAACTGCCAGGTTCAGGGGCTCATGCTTGTAATACCAGTGTCTCAGGATACTGAGGCAGGAGGATCACAGGTTCAAAGCCAGTCTTCAGCAATTCAGTGAGACCCTGACTCATTCATAAATAAATAAATAAATAAATGGCTGGGATGCATCTCAGTGGTTGAGCACCCTGGTTCAATTCCTGGTTATATAAAAAAGAAAAAAAAATAAAGATTGAAAAAATCTGCATTATACCAGAATGAAAGAACAGATTAAGTGATTAGTTAGTTTGCCAATGTAAAAAGAAAAAAAAACTTTGCAGAAGAGAAGCAACAGAGAAAACCTCACACATGTAGTTATCTAATACTAGACAAACACACTATAAAACATGCATTGGGGAAAGGATAGGTTCCTCAACCAATTGTGCTGGGAAAACTGAAAACCCATATGTCGTAGGAGAAATTTAACCCCTATTTCTCAAAAACAAAGTGGATCAAGAACCTACATAATAGATAAAGGACCCTAGACCTATTACAAGATTATACAGGCCCAGCACTCCATCTTGTCAGTGTAGGAAATGAATTCCTCAAAAAGTCACTTAAAGCACAAGAAGTAAAATAAAGAATCAATAAATGGGGTGGTATCTTTACAGCAAAGGAAACCATCAAGAATGTGAGTAGACAGCATATAGAATGGGAGAAAATCTTTGTCACTGACATGTCAGATAGAGCATTAATCTCCAGAATATATAAACAACTCGAAAAATAACTCACAAACAAAAAATAACCCAATCAATAAATGAACAAAAAACTGAGCAAGCACTTCAAAGAAAAATATGTACAAACAGTTAACAAGTATATGAAAAAAATGTTCAACATCTTTAGTGATTAGAAAAATGAAAATTAAAACTACACTGAGATATAAAGAATGCAAGTAACAATAAATGTTGGTGAGAATGTGGGGAAAAGATTGACTCATACATTGCACCAAGCAATTTTTCAGGAAAGCAGTATATAGATTTCTCACAAAACCTGGAATGGAACGACCATTTGACCCAGTTATTCTGCTCCTCAGTGTATACTCCAATGATACTATAGTGACACAGCCACATAAATATTTATAGCAGCTCTTCACAAAAGTTAAGCTGTGGAACCAACCTAGGTGCCTTTCAACACATGGAAGGATAAAGACAATGTGTTATATATACACAATGGATTCAGCCATGAAGAATGAAATTATGGCATTTGCTGGCAAATGAATGGAACTGGACACTGTCATGCCAAGTGAAATAATCCAGCCCTCCAAATCCAAAGTCTGAATATTCTCCTTAACATGTAGTTGGTAACACACATAAGGGTGGAGGATAAAAGAACAGAAGTTTGTTGGTTAGACAAAAGTGAATAAAGGGCTGAGAGGGGAGGGGATATAGTAGAATGAATCTGACATTACATTCCTATGTTCACATATGAATACATGACCAGAAAAACTCTACATAGTAGAAGTTATATGCTATGTATGTGTAACACACCAAAAGAACTCTATTGTAATGTATACCTAAAAACAATAAATAAAAATTAGAATTCACTACTTCTTTGTTGATCCACTTTTAGGATCGTATGATCTATCCTTTAAACAGTTAAAAATTCCAAATATTTTATTATGTACCTATCTGTTGGGATGGCTTCAGTGGCAAATAAAAGGACACTTAACTTTAAGAAGAATAAGTTTGCAATCTGACACCTCATGTATTCAACCAGTCCATAGTAAGAGCCTTAGCTCTACATCTACTGAGACATAACAAAAGTTCTCCAAGGTCTTTTCCTAAAAATATTCCTAGCATATTCTGTTTTCTAAAATTTTGTAGCTGTGAATGAGAATTGCATCTATTGATAAATTATAAATGTCGGAACAGCATTAAACACATGATCTATATCAATGAACAATGTATCACAATTCTGAAAAGGAGCACAAGGCTAAAAACATAGGCAAATTGCATGATTTTTCTCCAAGTCTTTTGTCTCTGCTTCTAGTGCTCATCCACAAAGCCAGTTACTTCTGTCCTATGAATGGATAAACACCAAAGAAGGCCTGTGTTTCAAAATACAAATGACAAATAAGGCAAAATGTGTAAGGCTCTACTCAGAAAATCCTGAGATTTATACTCAGTAGCATTTGTTTCATCTCAGTGAACATTGAAACATGAGTCAATATAAAATAAAGGAAATAAACAGATCTTATGTATTAGGAACAAATACTTACCAGTAATTTATTTCTAAGAACATATTATGGTATGCCATTTTTTCCAAAGGTGTTTTGTACTGAAGTAGGAGATTACTTGAAGCAAAGTGTTTGTTTCTCTTCTTAAAAGTGAGAAAATGATTCACAAAACCAGAGTATTTGCTGGCCCCACTTTTCCTCCTTACTTAACAGTGGAAGTAGTAATGCACATTAATACAACAAGAGAGCAAAGTCACTTCCCCAAACTAGAAGATCTACTATTAGAAGCAAGGGTTTTGAGATCATAGAAAAATCAACTATTCCTCTGGAAAATATTAAAAGTCTTTTCTCTTTATAAGGCTACTCTGAAAGTCATCATGGAACTGCTGCGGAGAAATACAGTTGAATTAAGAACATTACTTAATTCAATGGGACAAAAATTGCACCCCTCACCTCCAAAATATGTACATTATGGTTATAAATATATGGATTTAAAACCCTCTATACTTTCCCATAATTAATAGATTTACTGTTTAACTATATTACACACACACTCTCTCTCTCTCTCTCTCAATCATTTGAAAACAGAAGAAAATAATTCAGGAAACATTTCCTTTTTGTTTGCAAAAAAATGTGTTACTGAAATTTCATATTGTAAATTCTGGCATTATGGTCTCATGGAAATTGTAGGTTTCATTTTGTTCTGCTAAAATCTACAAATTAATTTCAGCAAGGTTTTGGCTGTATATCAGCAGGTGACAGAAGTCTAAAAGATTAATTTAAGAGTGGGACCTTCAAGATTAAAAAATAATTCCAAAAGATAGATTTATTCTTTATGAGTAAATGTCTTACATTTCACTTGCACAAATGACAGATAAATTTGGGTGAGTGAAAACATTTCTTGGGGTGGGGATGTGGCTCAAGTGGTAGCGTGCTCGCCTGGCATGCGTGCAGCCCAGGTTCAATCCTCAGCACCACATACAAACAAAGATGTTGCGTCCGCCGAAAACTAAAAAATAAATATTAAAATTCTCTCTATCTATCTTTAAAAAAATTTAAAAATTAAAAAAACCCATTTCTTAAATGCAGACAGAAATGTAATTGTCAAACATTTTTTAAAAAAATGATTTAAATAGGTGCATAGATATTTAGTTTGTATTTTAACATAAAACACCTAAATTTATATTTATGTCAGTGATTAAACTAAACTTCTTCATTCAGAAAACAAATGCTGAACAACTACCAGATGCAAAGTTTTGCTGTAACTAGTTTTGTCATAAATATCATCATTTAATTTAAGAGTCAGATAACACTGTGGTATTTTTTTCTGGTTTGTTAGATCTTTTTTTATTTTTTTATTGCCAAATAATGAACATTGTGTTTTAAATCAAAATAGTAGTTCACACCCCACATACCCATGCTTTGGGAAACAGCAGACTGCATATAAATGGAGGTCCTATAAGTCTGTGTTTCCTGACATTGTGGGAGATGTCTGAAGTGTGTAGAAGTACACACACGTGATGACTGCATGTTGGTGAAATTGCCAAACAGCACATTCCTCAGACCACATTGCCATCATTAAGTGAAACATGGCCACATAAATAAGTTAAAGGGATTTTATAAATAATTCAAATGAAATACAGTAAAAATTTGAAACTTTACTGAACGTTCATTTACCTGATTAAAATGATTTCTTGCAGTCTCCAATTCTGTATCTATTGTACAAACAGAGATTTCAGCTTGCTTTCTCACTTGATCCTCTTTGTTAAATTCTGTTTCTTTTTCTTTTAGTGGGTTCTTATTTTTTTCATGTAACATATCATCATTTTTTCTCTTCACCTCATCTTCTTTTAAGGTATATCTGAAGGTAATATGGATGCCTTTTAATTGATTTTTGCCAAAAACCAAAAATGTCTTTTTATGTTCTGGCTCTTTGTATGCTGATTTAGTATCTTAATAAAAATTTTATGTTCTCTGAAGCTTTTCTAGTTTAACATTTTAAATTTCTCCTTTAATATTGTGTAAAACATACATAATTGAAAGTCAATAATAAAAGATTGTTTTGTTATTTGATAAGTTTCTGTTACTAGCAAATCTTTTAGATACCACGGAAAAGTAAATTAGAAATGATTTGGTAAATTGACAAGTTTAAGGTAATTTTTTTTTGCACAATCATAGGTCCTCCCCAGTTAAAAAGATAATTTCATGTCAAATAAGTTTTAAAGTCATTGTTTATATACAAACTTATGAATTCAGTAGTAATATCATTTATCTTCATAAAATATGTCAGGCATACCTATAATTGGCTTACAATGTAACAGCATATTCAGACATTCTTTTTTCAATATGTGTCTTTTGGGGCTGGGGCTGTAGCACAGTGGTAGAGTGTTTGCCTAGCATGAGTAAGGTGCTGGGTTTGATCCTTAGCACCATATATAAATAAAATAAAGATATAAAAAATATGTATCTTTTGTATTACTATAACTCCGAACTGGAATAAATAATCTAATACCTGTTATTATGCTTTTTATGTTTCTTTTATGGTAACACTCTCAACTTACCTTTTTGATCATTATGTATTTTACAAAAAACTCAAAATCCATTTTTGAACAAGATGGGACCTAATATTTAAGACAATAATGAAGAGTAATGTTCTTCAACAGATGAAGGGATAAAAAAAATATGTGTGTGTGCACACACACAATGGAATATAAGACATAACAAAAATAAATTTATGTCAACATATAGTCTACTGTCATGTATACCTAAAAAACATAAAAAGTATATGTCCTTTCAATACAGAAATATGAACAAATTTATGAATGAGAATGAATTTGAATAAAAAAATAATCTGTTTTCATTTCATTTATTAATGAATGTTAATGTTAGAAGTGTAGCCTAGTATCTAGCTCAGCACTAGCACATCACACTAGTAACACAAAACCCTGAGTTTGATCCCCAAAATCAACCTAAAAACTATAAATGTATAACATGTTTCAGGGCAGTGAAAAATGCCTCGCTGGTGGAATACAAACTTTCTTGAGAGAAATTTAAAAATCCTGTCATCTTTTTAAAGTTTCCCAACTTTAACCAAATAACTCTATATTGAAATTTTTTTCAAAAGTAAACAGAAATATAGAAAGTTATTTTTTTCTTTTCTTCTCATCCCCAAATTTGGTACCAGAGATTGAACCCCCAGAAGCTAAATCCCTTAGATACATCCCAAGGTCTTTTTCATTACTTTTTTTTTGTTGTTGTTGTTGTTGGAGACAGGGTCTCATTAATTTGCTAAGGACATTGCTGCCCATGTTAATGAGAAATATTTTGAACTTTTGATCCTCCTATCTTTGTCTTCCAAGCTGCTGGAATTATAGGCACATGCTATGGTATCTGAGTAGGAAATGATTTTTTTATAAATGATATTTTTTGAAATATTAATTGTAATAAAAAGTTAAAAATATAAACAAATAACAATCCCAAATTATGCTTGTTAAATAAATAGATTACTAGCAGATGGGGTTCCATAGAGACATTAAAATTGTGATGGGGAAAAATATGAACTTAGTTTTTAGAAGTAATCATATTTAATAATATGCTATCATATTTGTAAGAATTTTATAATTTATTCACGTTTTCTCCTTTGCAAAGTGCTAACAGATGAGGCAGTAGTTAAAAAAAAAATTTTGTCCTTTCTTATTTTACTGAATTAAAGGAAAAGATTCTACTCCTTCTTTCAACCTAGGAAATAATACCTCAAATTGTGGAGTTGTTGTTTCAATTCTATATTTTCTTGCTTAAACTCTGATACACTCTTTTTTAGCTCATGAATCTCATTTTCCAGTTGTGCATTTTTTTCAAAATGTAGTGAACACTGTGTGCAGTGACTTTTTTTGCTTTTTATTATTCTTTGAAGTAATAAAACTGCTTTCTGGATTTTCGAAAGGCTAACAGAATCTGTTAGAAAAAAGAAGATAGAAATAAAATATGTGACTAATTTAAATATATGAATGCTGTATATTTCACATGCATTATTTATATACTAAAACAATGAGTGCATAAAACACGTGACACAATATGCTGAACTCTGAAGATTATAGCAGATGAGATTAGACCCCTATTCTTCTTTAGCTTAAAATCTAATGGAGAAGACAGACACAAAAAAGATCATTATAATTTTAGACAGATGATATTAGAAAGAAGGTTTGTGATCTAATACATAAATCTGATCTTTAGAAAAGATTCCCTGAAGAAAATAAAAATACACTGAGAAATGAACAGAAATCAGGTAGAATGTGAAGAACATTATTCTTTCAAAAATAAAAATTCAAGTTTTCCAACTCCCCTGTGGTCTATACTTGTCTTGTACAGAAACTAAGAGGGACACTCCCACTGTAACCTGCTGCTGGACTTTGGTCTTGAGAGAGACAACTCTTTATCTTTCTTGCTTTTTCTTTATTCCCTGTTTACTAGGTTCATTTCTCCAAGTATTAGAATATATCAGCACTCATGTTATAAATAAATATTCTATCCAAAAGAACTGTGTAGAATATGTTGTTCTTACCATGGACATGTCCATCTTCTTTCTCTTTTGCTTTATGATGTTTCTCTCCAGATGAGTGAGAAACACACATCTGTGGAGAATCCTCAGAAAATACCTGCAAAATAAAGGACCCCAATGAGCTGCATGACGACTTCACCATCACTCTTTTAGACATCACCCAAATTTTGGTCTTGAAAGCAGCTAACTAACATGTAGATAACTGCAGACTGAGCAGTCATACTTTCCATAGCGTGTCTTAGCATTGTGCTCCAGATGAAGCTGAACACTTATCTTCCAATGGCTCCTGATTTGGTAAAAGCAGGGAGGATGTCATAGAAAAGGCATTCCTTGACAACATGCTAACAAAGGTGTATACACCCCAAAGGACGGGAGGAATGATATTCATTGTAACTCATCCGACTTTGCATTCACCATCAAATGTGAGAAGGCTTTCAAGTCTTATTTTAAAGAATTTTGAGGAGTATGTTTCATATTAAATAGGATTACACTTTTTAAACAATGAACTAACAAAGTTTTTGTTTGAAAATATGAGACTTAGGTGTTCAGTTGGGGATTTGACACTGAGATATGGCTCCTGCCCAGGATACACCCCAAAGGGAAAGCTGTAAACCCAAGGACCTACATATGCCAGCCAAATAAAATAAATCTAGATGTGTGCTAAATCTCACAACAGGAATGTTGGCAATGTGAGAAAAAAGATGAGATAGCATCTCTAAATTCCATCATCCCCCCATTAATGCACACAAATACATTTCTTTAATATACTAAGACATTTTGATAAAATTATTCAACATATTGACTGAATTTTCGGCAAGGATGAGAAACAAAATGAAAAGGTCACCACAGAAAAATTGTTTAATACATGTAAGAAGACAGAAATTGCGTCAACATACTTTATACACAAACAGAGATATAAAAAATGTGCTATATATGTGTAATAAGAATTATAATGCAGGGCTGGGGATGTGGCTCAAGCGGTAGCGTGCTCGCCTGGCATGCGTGCGGCCCGGGTTCGATCCTCAGCACCACATACCAACAAAGATGTTGTGTCCGCTGAGAACTAAAAAATAAATATTAAAAATTCTCTCTCTCTCTCTCTCTCTCTCTCTCTCTCTCTCTCTCTCTCTCTCTCTCCTCTCTCACTCTCTTTTTTTTTAAAAAAAAGAATTATAATGCATTCTGCTGTCATTTATTTTTTAAAAAATCAATAAAAAATAAACAAAAAATAACAAATAAACATTAACCAGGATTTAAAGTTTATAAATATATATATATATTTCAACTTGTAGCAAATAACTACTGATTTTCACTAGAATTTTGAGCCTTTGACAACATCACCCTTTCACATGAATGCAGTCAGTGACCATTATTACCATTCATAACCCAGGTGGTTATTCGTCAGTCTCAAATTTAATCTCAACTTTTTATTTTTCAAAATGTTTATGCAAGTGGAAGCACAAGCAACATTTAGAATTTTTTTGCCTCCATTACATAGTAAATTTAGCTATAAGTTGACAGGACTACTAATGCTATTTTCAGATTCTAACCAGTTCAGAGTGGTTTTAGATGTAATTAGTAATATATAATGCCTGGATTCCAAAAGACTATTTAAAAGGTATTTTCATTTGGCCTCCTTTACTTTCCTCAAGAAAGAAAAACAAGAAGGAACAGGAAGAAATGCTTTATATGTTGACAAACCTGAGACTGGGTGCATTGAGCGTCATCAGAACTTTTGTGCTCTTCTTCTGAAGTCATGTCAAAATGGGTCTCTGCTGATAAATGAATACATTTACTCACATTCCTTAGAACTGCATTAGAAAGCGTGAACATCAATCCAAATAGAAAAGGATGATTGTAACACCAAAACAACTTAATATTCCCAAATGTGATTTCCAATTAAGTTTAATGTTTGGTAAATAATTACTGGTTTCAACTTTCCACAGTTTTTCTTTTTTCTTTTTCTTTCTTTGTGTATACACCTTGGGAGTGGACCCACAAACTTATGCATTCTTGTCAAATACTCTAACATTTAGTTCTATCCCATGGACACTTTAATTGGCAACTGGAGTCCTCTGAGTGGACTCAATACAGCCATCCTTCAAGGCTTCGACTTCCAAGTAGTTGTGAATAAAGATGTACCCATTTGCACCCAACAAACATTGAGTTCTCAGGGAGTATTTTTTCTTGATCCAAATCCTCAACACACATCTTATAGAGACATACAGGATACAAGGTTCAGTGCAAACCATATTGCCAAGATTTGTCTACTCAAGATCAATGAAATTTGCTCAGAAACAAGCTTGAAAATACACATGGAAAGAAGGGCTGATTCTGGGAAAATGTTAGTATAGAGTAAGCTGCATTCTAAGCTGCACTATTGCATGGAGACCAAAGAGTTGGTGAAGAGCTTCTCAGCAAAGTGAGTGAAAGAGGGATTTTATTCAAATCCCTAAAATTTCTGAACACTGAAAAAGTCCTGAGATTCAGTAAAATGTGTACCATAAACAAAAAAAGCCTACAACCTGCATGCAGATCTGCCTCAGACAAAGGGGGAGAGAGAAGAGGAAGTTGCATTCTAAGTTGTACCATGATGTGCCCTGCTAAGGAGAAACCTGAGATCAAAAATATTGCCTTAACTGATCTGACCAAAAGGTGCACTATGCACTGGTGCTTAAAAAGCATGCTCTTCTCTCAATGAGTGATGGGAGTGCTGAAGCCATAGCCATCCTCGGAAAGAGTGCAACAGTAATTTCTTTGATTCAGTTCCTCTAAACAACACACACACACACACACACACACACACACACACGCACACGCACACGCACATGAGGATCCTGGAAGTGCCTATCAAGGGACCTAGGTTGTGCCTCATGGAAGGTAGAAAAAACTGGTGCAGGCTAGACTATATCCATGTGACTCCAGTGAGAAGGGCAAAGGGGAACCTATGTGTCTGGAAGCTAATGTGACCAGCTGAAGTGTCAGAGAAAATGACCTAAGAAGGAAGAGAAAATGTGCCCCCACGGATGGTGTTTTTTCTGGCTACTCACCCCTCAAAAAGACAGGTGAGAGGTGAGTAGCCAGAGAGCAGGAGATGGCGAGAGCATGAAATTCTGTAGGCCCACACAGAGAAAAGTATGAAATAGGTCAGGATTTGTCTCAGAATAAAGGGATAGGTGAGGCCTAATGCCAGAGGACAGTTGAGGCAGAAGAAAGGTATAAAGATACAGAATGAGGCTTGGCTTATGTCAGGAAATATTTCTAAGAAATTTCAGAAGGTTGACCTTTCACATTCTAAAGAGATGCTTATGGTGACATTTGCATGGTAGCTAGTTCACTCCAAAGGCTGGAAATAGGGAGAATGTAATAGTATGATATGTAGGGGAAACAACTCAGAATTGAGGGGATATTCCCAGAAACAGAGGAGAGATCATTTTCTATGACTACTGATGACATTGTGAGGAAAATCCTCCCACCTCTTTGGGAAAACCACCTTACATGTGAGAACACTGGTAGCATTTCAAGTGTTTTAACATTGTGTTCCCTGGAGTGTTGTAATGTAAAACTTACCCAATTCGACTGTCTTTTCTTTCACCTTGCCTAATCCTTTCCGTGGAAGCGCCTTTTTTATTGTGATGGGATCGGTGCGCTTAGAAAGAAGATAGTACATAAAGAGTGTATTTTTCATTGACTACAAAGTTAATAATTTAGAATAAATATAGAAATTTCATTACCTTTCTGAAATCAGATGAATCCCTAGAGGCTGAAAAACAAAAGGGGTATATAATCAAGCAAAGTTGAAGAGGACAAAACAACTCATACATTACAGATGCCTCCACATACATCTGAGGTCCATGGTTCAGCTGTGCTAAAAATTATGCTATCTCCTGGGTTTCTGTGCTGGCTGGTTTGGCTGACAACAATCATGTGACTAAAGGAATTTTGTGAATAGGTTTTGTGAAACATGCTGTTCATTTCACAAACCTGAGATTATTTGTCCAAGGACCATAAATAAAACAGACAAGGAAACATATACCAATGCAGAGATACAGATTGATGGAGAATCCAACAATCCTCTAGTGGAGAAGCAAAGAAGGTCCCTAAGAGCATCAATGGCAAAGGTGAAGTCAAAACAAAAACAAGCCATAGAACCTATCTTACTGAAATACTATTGAAAAGATTTAATCTTTATAATTTTAAGTATGTATATTTTTACTGCCTTTGTCCTTTCATTTTTGCTTAGTAAGGCCAAAGCTGTGTTCAGATCCCAGGGAAATGTTAGGTTCATTTCTCAACAAAGATATCTGAAGGAGTCAGTTGATATACATATTTTGACACTGAAAGCTATGACATCTATTATTTGTTTCTTATATTCAGGTGGGATGCTGGTTCCTCTTGTGCATCCTCTATTCCTGTATTCTCTGGTTTAAACAGATTAGATTTTCATGATCCCCTTGTGTGAGAACAGATGGTTTCTACATCTAAGAAATAAGGGTTAATTGGTTTAAACTTTTTAGACATAAAAATTTAAAGGGAAAGTTGAAATGGAAGAGCACAGCTTTATCTGATAACAATAATATATTATTACACACACAAACACACTCATATATGACAAAGATTTTGGGTATTCAAAGAGTAAACTGTATAAAGAGTTCTGTTTGCAAATGAATTTGGTTTGGTGTGACTTGCCAGTGTTCAAAAAAGGCCAGGCCTATATAATATATAATTATATATATAATTATAATTAGCTTTTGAAGGATGAGGATGTAGCTCAGTAATGAAGTGAATTTCTAGAATGCCCATGATCAAAATTTTATTTTCAGGCAAATAGGAAAGAAATACAGAAAGTAATTATGTAAGGAAAAAAGAGAGGGAGGTAAGGGAGAAGGAAGGAAGGAAGGAAGGAAGGAAGGAAGGAGAGAGGGAGGGAAGGAAGGAAGGAAGGAAGGAAGGAAGGAAGGAAGGAAGGAAGGAAGGAGAGAGGGAGGGAAGGAAGGAAGGAAGGAAGGAAGGAAGGAAGGAAGGAAGGAAGGAAGGAAGGAAGGAGAGAGGGAGGGAGGGAAGGAAGGAAGGAAGGAAGGAAGGAAGGAAGGAAGGAAGGAAGGAAGAGAGAAAAGAAGAGAAAGAGTAGAGCTGTCATTAAAAATCACTAATGATTCTGAAATGTAATTTTGCTCCTCAGAATGACTCAATTTAAACCACAGCAAGCAGTATGTCTGAGAGGTATGGAGAAAAGATGGTCATGGCTGGAATTTTTCCCCAACTTACAAGCCCCTCATGATTCAAATGATGGACAAGTTACAGTCTCTCACATATTGTGAAAGATAGATATACTGATAGCCCCTGAATTGCAAGCTCTCAGTTTCCCCTTCATTCCCTCCAAGATTACCCAGCTAACTTATTTTGTTTCTTCCACATTTCTCCTTCCCAGGCACTTTTCAAATGCAACATCTTGATCTCTGGTCTTGATTCTTTATATTTTCCATTTTGTCAATGAATTATCCCCACTCTTTCTTTTTCTTTACTTTTTTTTTTTTTAGTTGAGGATGGACACAATGTCTTCATTTTATTTATTTATTTATCTATCTATCTATCTATCTATCTATTTATTTATTTATATGTGTTGCTGAGGATAAACCCAGTGCCTCAGGCATGCAAGGCAAGCACTCTACCACTGAGCTACAACCCAAGTCCACCACTCTTTCTTAATTCTCAACTTAAGGATTAGACCTAAGAAATATAAATTCTATACTTTGAGTTCTTATCACTTGCCAAGAGACAAGATCAGAATAAAAACTAGATGTATGCAATAACTTTATTATATTTGATGTTCCAGTGGCTCTGCATTTAGTTTTGCTAAAAGGAAATCCTCTCCTGGCCTCTTTACATGGTGGCCGGCAGATAGTGATCATTGGAATCACCTTACATGAAAGAAAACATAGATGTGCAGGCCAGGTAAGTCAGAGTATACATTTTGAATAGGGATCGCCACAGATAATCTATTAGGGTCTGAGAGTCTGGGTCTGCACTTAGTCTGCTTCTCATTTCCCTGCCTTCAAATGCCTTACAGTAATACAGCCAGTTTTCCACCCAATGATGTTCCCAAACCTGAACGATGAGAAGAAGTCCTTTCTCCTTCATTTACTCACTGTATTCTCTCTGCTTTTCTCAGTGTCTATTCTCCCTTCTCCTTTCCAAATTGTCCAAAGAATATTTTAAAAACCTATGAATTTAGGTGTCAGTCCATAACAATTTGCACATTTTTCCACTTCCCATACTTCTGTGTCTGCCATCTGTGCTTCATCCCAGGTAGTGGCAAGAATGTCTATGATATAGGTATTTTTATTTTTTATTTGTTTTAATTACAATATTGTTTTACATAAATTTATGACCAGACACATGGATTTATGAACATTTCACTTAAACAGAAAAAATCCTTCCTTTCTTCATGATCAGTTCTTCACATGTCAATTGCTTTCTAATGACAACTCAGAAATGAGTGGTGAGAAAAAATATTCTCACCTTGAGTCATTTGCACAACTGGAAACTCTCACTTTCCTTCCACATTTTGAACAGGTGGTCTTTTTATTCTGATACATGACTGAAATTTATCAGCCTTCATGGCTTCTTTTTCCTTCATTTACTCGCTGCACTCACTCTCTCTGCCTTTCTCAATGTGTATTCACCCTTATCCTCTCTACTTCACAATTTCCAACTCCCCTATGATCTATGCCTGTCTTGTATAGAAACTAAGAGGGACACTCCCACTATAACCTGCTGCTGGACTTTGGTCTTAAGAGAGACAACTCATTATCTTTCTTACTTTTTCATTATTACCTGTTTACTAGGTTCATTTTTTCAAGTATTAGAATAAATTAGCACTCATGTTAGAAATCAATATTCTGTCCAAAGAACTGTGTAGAGTATGTAGTTCTTACCATGGACATGTCCATCTGCTTTCTCTTTTGGTATATAATGTTTCTCTCCAGATGAGTGAGAAATGCACATGTGTGGACCACCCTCAGAAAATACCTGCAAAATAAAGGACCCCAATGAGCTACATGAAAACTTCACTATCACTCTTTTAGACATCACCCAAATTTTGGTCTTGAAAGCAGCTAACTAAAATGTCGATAAGTACAGTCATATTTTCCACAGGGAAACCTAGAATTTGTACTTAATATGAAGCTGAACTCTTGTTTTCCAATGGCTCCTGATTTGGTAAAGCAGGATGGATATCATAGAAAAGGTATTCCCTGAAAATTTAATAACATAAATGCATGTATTCTAAGAGTTTAAACAACCATATATCACAACCCCACAAGATGAGAATGCATTAAATACTTAATTAAACATTATTGAGAAATATAATTAATATTATGTTGCATTACATGTTTTAAATAACAGACTTATGAGACTCAGTGTGATAAAGAGATTTGGAATTATGTGATGTTGAGCAGGAATAAGACTTTATTCGACTTGCCTCATTTTGGTCATCAGAGTCTCACAGGATCTAAATAGCTTATAGTAAGTGTTTCACAGAGAGAAAATTCAGTTTAATAAAATGACAAAGTAGGGTGAAGAAATGTTTCTATGGTACTGTTAGAAAGCAACACACAGGATCTGGGTAGAGTAAACAACATGTTCCTCTGAGAGAGAACTAAAAAGTACACCAATGAAGAAAAATGGCAGCACAAAATTGTACAGCACTTCCTGACTATTTTTCAGAGCTTGAGTCATATTGGCTCCTGTATGCATTCTGGATAAAAAAAGAGCAGCTATGGAAAAAAGAAAACCTGGAGAGGCACCGTAGAGAGCCTCAGACCAAATGAAACCCAGAATTTTGGCTTTTAGAATAGTAAATGAATTCAAGGATTTCACCACCCATCCATGGGCTGGGTGTGTGAGCTATGCACATTTGAGTGTATGAGAAAAACTGGTCTGAAATTACTGTTTAATTAGGATCTGCATGTATGTGTGTCTTTTCACTCACTCTGCCTGTGATACCCACAGAGCACTTGAGATGGGTGTGATTTTCCATGTTTATAATGTAACAAACTGAGCCACTGGGAAGGACCATCTTTTACCATAAATGTACTCAATGACCATCACCACTATATATGTTCATCAATTAAAATGGTTATTACCAAAACCACTAATTTTAACTTCTTCATCATTTTCAGGGGTTAAAAAAACAGAAACCCAAATAATATTCAGAAAAAAAATCTGCCTGAATCACAAGGATAATATTTATCTATATGTTATCCTGAATTTTAATGCTATTTTCAGATTCATAACCAGTTAAATTCTATTAGGTTTCAATATTAAATTATCATCTTTAGATTTCAAACCACTGTTATGAAAGATAATCAAATTTGTCCATATTGACTTTCTTAAAACAAGGAATACAGTAAGAAATCAGAAGTTTTAAAAAATATATCTGAGTGAACACACCTGTGGCTGCTTATTTTTGGTGTCATCAAGACCTTCCTCCTCTTCTTCAGATGATGAGAACCAAAGTGGTTCAGCTGAAAAATGTATGTAGATTTACGTAAACAACTTAGAACATTTAGAGAGAATGATAGTCTGCCAAAAATAAAAAGTAATAATAAGCTTGAATTTTAGGTGCTATTACCTCTTTAACTGTTTATTGGTGGGGTATACTTGTGTGTACTCAGTGATTTAAACCTAGAACATTGCAACCTTGGCAAGAGCTCTGCCAGAGTTGTATATTTGTTTATTTTTGGAAACTGGGTCTCTCTAAAGTGTTTGTTTTGGCCTGAGACTGCCATTCTCTTGTCTCAGTCTCCCAATAGCTGTGTTTAGAGGTGATCCACTGTACCCAGCAGAGAATTTTTTTTCAGGGAATGTTTTTAGTGGTATAAAACTTCAATAGTCTACCTGAGGAGACACTATGTATCACCAGGTTTAAGAAACCAGAATATCTCAAAGGTATATCCACTCAAGATGAATGAAAATTTGCCAGAATTAAATTTTAAGAACACTAAAGAAATGTGGGGATACACACAATTTGGTATTCTCTTCCCCATAACAGTAACTTTTAAAAACAACTATTCATCAATAGTCATTTCCACAGTGACTTAGACTCTACTGTTATCAATGAACATCTTGCATATGCAATATTTTTCTACATTACTCTAAACAAATGTGTTCTTCTGTAAGACTTAGTCTGTTCAGTCCTGCATGATTATCAATCTCCTTGTCATAAACTGCTTTTTACCCCCTTGAGGTGTCTCAGCATTTCAGCCACTGTTCAACTGGATAGCTACCAGTTGACTTGTAAATTACTCCTTCCCCTGTCTAGCCCTTTGGCTCCTGAACTTGAGAAGACCTCTTTTATATCACCTTAGCATCAACAGTTTATTTGAACCGAGAATTATTATGTTCCCTATGAGAATAGAGTAAAAAGGTACCAGGAATAATGGCTTTCCTAGAGCTAGGATTCAGGAGAGACTAAAGGAATGAGGTTACCAGTAAGAGGCAGAAAATGGGGAAAGCTTAAAAGGCTGCAGCTAGATACAGAGTGAAGCATTAAATGGGTCAGTATTTGTCTGAAAATATAGGGATTGGTGAGGAGCCATCAAGATGACAGTAAAATTAAGGGAAAGGATAAAGTGTTAGGCTGAACGCATGAAAGATTTCTGGGTAATTTTAAAAGCTGGCCTTTTATCTTCTAGAGAGGTTCATAGTCACATTTGCGTTGTAGCTAGATGGCTCCAAATGCTGACAATAGGATGAGTGTGGAGAGCATATTCATGAGCAGAAATGAATAAGAAGGTGGCAGGAATGCCAAATAGAGGGAAGTAGGCCAGAATGGAAAAAATGTTCCATGAAAAATAGAGGATATATCATTTTCTGGGACCAGTGTAGAATGAAGTTCCATTAAGTAATAAAGGACAAAGCTGGGTCTCTGGAATAAGAGGCTCTGTACTGTTACACAATGTTTCAAATGGCATGTAGAATAAAACACACCAACTGTTTAAGTTCTTCGGGTTTAGCATGTAATATTTGAATTTCTCATTTTTGTATGTTAAGGGACTCATTTTAGTGCTTGGGGGTCAGTTTCCTGAATCTTGGATTTACCCAGCCTTCCAATGAATAAGAGAAAAAGCTTTGTGGCAGAGCCACTGCTTAGCATGCCAAAGTATCTGTGTTCAGTCCCCACCATTGAAAAGTAAACTAAAACAAAAGCAAACAAAAAAAGAAAGAAAAGCATGAAGAGGGAATATATAAAGTGGTTTGTGTAAGTAGTTTTGAATTTACAACTCTGGGTCAATAAAAATCATAAAAGAGTAATTTCCTAAAAATACTCTATTAGTTTTACAGAAAATGAATAATATTAAGAATACACAATAATACGTATGGTTTAATACAGAGATAATCACAACTGATGAAGGACATAGAATCCACAGCTGCATAAAGTACAATGTAATTGTTCAATAAAGTGGGTATTATATTAGAATTGAAATTAAATTTTGATTGGGTCTTGTTTCACACACTATACTTAATCTCTGGGTTCAGACACATATTTTTATGTTCATCTCCCAAGATTTGGAAATTATTGGCAGCTATGCAATAAGTTTTTATAAAATTTTGGAGGAAAATAGAGCCTCATAATTCACCTAACAGGTATAAGAATTCCGGGAAATTTAATTTTAAAAATGTCTGAGATAAAGATTTTTTTAGAAATCATTTTGTTGTGACAATTTTAAACTTGTATGCCAATATAGACACTGGAATGTGTATGTATGTGTGTATGTATGTATATGTATATATATTTTTTACCTGATTTGCATATCCTTTCTTCTGTTGTCCCCACTGTATTCTTTTGAAGAAAATACCTCCTGTCTAAGATAGGCTGTATGGGTTTGGAAAGTAGATATTAAATATGTGTTGTACATTTTATACTATACACGGTTAATAATTCAAGACAAACATAGAAGTTTATAATTACCTGCACAACAGGATGTGTGAAATTCTGGAATACTGAAAATCAAAGGGGATACACAATTCACAAAACATGAATATGACAAAATCACCCACACCTTCCTGCTGAATTGACATGGAGTCAAGTTCCAAGGGTTAGCTTTGATAAATAATATTTTAACATTTGGACTTCTGTGTTTGCTGGTTTTTGTTGAGTACAGCAGCATGATTCAAATATATTGAAGAAAAACATCCAATATTAGTTTAATTAAGCATAGAGTTAAGTTTTCAAAAGTGAGATTACATTTCCGATTACCACAAATATAATAGGGAATGCACACATGCCAAGTAAAGGTGCGGATTGATTGAGGGAATGGGGATATCTAATCAGAGGAGCAAAGGAGAAACTTTGGGGCATAAATATATAAAATAAAGAAAATAATTTAACAGCAGGTATGTTTAATGTAGCCTATCACAATCATTTCATTAACTTTATTACAGGTATGTATCCTGTTCCTCCATTTGTCCTACAATATAGTAAGTCCAAAGTTGTGATAACCATCAAGTGGAAAGTATAATTCATTTGCATTGAGGAAAGTTCTGAGAAATGATCAGCTTTGGTATACACTTATTAAAATAATCATTTTTCCATACCCATGGAGGACAGTGGTGTATCTTCTTTTAATATATCCTCTGGTCTGACCCACTGAAAGTTTCTTGATTCATTCATTTGAGAAGACATAGGAACTGTATCTAATAAATAATTTTAATAATCATAAAATATTAATATATGGTAATCCAAAGGGGAAAAGTGAACTGAAATGCAAAAGAATTATCAGACATGAAAAACCTTTTATATTTCAAATTCATTAGCATATATACAAAAAATAACAGCTTTGGTATTCAACAAATTAACCTAAAGAGTCTGCTGTTTACAAAATGAGCCTTGTTTGATATAACTTCTTAGACTTTCAAAGATTTTCATAAAATATCTGTCATATCAGAATACTAGCTATTTAGAGAAAAGGACTTGGCAGAGTAATTGAGTGCATTCCTAGCATGCCTAAAGCCATGGTTTCATTAAAGAAAAAAACTGTCTTTTTAAATGCCCCATATTTCTTAAATGCTATGTTTCTGATCTCAAATACTGATATCAATACATCCCTATACTTGGTAGTTATGCAGCAAAGGAATTAAAGTGTCTGGTTGCCCCAATTCTAACAGTTTCCCCTGCTTAAAACCATCTCTGGACTAGTAATTCTCACTTTTGTTTGAAGGCAAATATAGTGAAACCAGCTGAAATGCATTACCTCAGTCTCTTTATTATTACCTTCAAAATTACCTACCTAATTTTAATCCCTCCTCACTACCTCCTCCCTTTGATTTTCAAAAGCTATCTCTAGACCTCTAGTCTTGATTCTTTTTTGGTTGTTGTTGTTTAGATTATTCCCACTACTTTTTCTTCCCAATGCAGTAACTGTATCTTAAAAATACAATTTCTAGGAGCTGGGTTTTGGCTCAGTCTTAGGGCGCTTGTCTAACACATGTGAAGTACTGGGTTGAATCCTCAGCACTATATAAAATAAATAATATAAAGGTATTGTGTCAATTTACAACTCAAAAAATCTTTAAAAAAATACAATTTGGGGGCTTGGGTTATGGCTCAGCGGTAGAGTGTTTGCCTTGCATGTGCAAGGCTCTGGGTTCGATCCTCAGCACCACATAAAAATAAATAAATAAATAAATAGAGTTATTGTGTACAACTACAAAAAATATTTTAAAAAATACAATTTCTATGTTTCATCCATTTGTTCTTCCCCTTTGCCAACAGACATAATCAAAAACAAAGCAAGATTTATTCTCTAATTTAATATAGTTATGCCATGAACTAAGACACAATGGCTCTTAATTTAGATTTTCTAAAGGGCAATTCATTCAACTGCTCTTGCAAATCAGAATGTAGTCTGAGAATCAAGGAGCATTGGAAGCATCTTTGAATGTATTCAGGAGGTAGAACCAAAGACCTGCTGAGTCAGAACATACATTTTGTACATGGTCCCCAACATATGATTCAATAAAATTTGAGAGTTCTTAGGCATGCTTAATCTTCTACCAATTCCTCTAAATTAACATGCCTATTTGATGTTTCTTTTTGCTTTGTTATTTTGTTATTGGTACTGGGGATTGAACCCATGGGTGTCTAACTACTGAGCAACATCCATATCCCTTTTTATATTTTATTTAGAGAAAGGGTTTTGCTGAATATCTGAGGGCCTCATTCAGTTACTGAGCTGGCTTTAAAATAAAAATTATTTCTCCGTCTTCAGCCTCCAGAGCCACTGGGAATATAGGCATGCACCATGTGCCTGGCCATTTATTTCACCTATTTAAAATTCTCCCTATTTTGTACTCTAATTTATAGATGTATTAGAAGTCATAATCTTTCCAAGGAATGTTTCATCAGGCCATCATCATTGTGCATCTGCTTATTTTTTCTTTTTCTTTCTTTCTTTTTTCTTTTGGTTGTTGTTGTCTATAGTCTTTTCTCATTCTTCATTTCCGAATTCTTCTCTCCCCTTTCTTATGTCCCAACTTTTCTCTAATTTCAGCAGGTCTGGACTTAATAACTCAGCTCCTCTAGGACCACTCCAACTTACCCTGTGGTTGCAACTTGATAAGATACACTATTTCAACTCCCATACTATTTATTATTTTCATTTCTTCCACTATTAAATCATACTAGTGCTCATGTTTTAAACATGCAT